>NW_027517451.1:1555277-1863333 GCF_048772815.1 Callospermophilus lateralis
GAAGCTGGTGAAACAGAAAGGCTGTATTGGAAGAAGCCTTATTGGCAGGTGAAATCTCCAGCAGGGGTACAGAGTGGGCAATGTAGGCACTGTCTGTATAAATATTAACAGGCTTTTCAAAAAAAATGTTATAAAAACTTGTGTTATGGCAAACAATTCCACAAGCTGTGCTTACTGATAGACAGTATCAAAGGTGGTGGGCTGGTTATTGACAACAAAGGCCACACGGCCATTACCAGAATCATCTGTAAAGACAGTAAGGGGTTGAGGAATAGGAGACTTTTGAGTAATTTTGGGAAAAATGAATGGAAATAATTGGGCAAAATGTAAAAGGGGGTCATTGGGGAGGTGGTTATCAATTTTTCCCAAAAAGTCTGATAGGGAAATACCCCATTCATCCGCTGTCTGTAGTAAAAATTGGGTTTGGTCATTAGTATATGGAATTAAAATAGTATCAGGGTCTTTGCCAAAATGAGAAAGAAAGTGACCTTTGATAGTAATAGAAGCTACCTGAGCAGGATAAACAGTAATAACCTTGGAGGATGTGGTGGGTAAATGGACCCAAAGCAAGGGGCAGCCTTTATTTTTAAAATGTGGATCCCGCTGCCAAAATATTCCTGTGGGTGTATGAGTAAAATATTTAGTGTGTAAAATAACCAGAACCAGAAGAAGGTTATAAGAAATTTGTGTAACAAACTGTTGGGCAATGGCTTCTGTGACTTGGTTTAATGCCTGTCATGCCTTGGGAGTAAGCTTTCAAGGGGAGGAGGGGTGGGAATCACCTCTCAAAATAACATTAAGGGCAAAAGTACACAAGTGGGTAATTTTAAATATGGTCTTAGCCATTGAATATCCCCCAGTAATTTTTGAAAATCATTAAGGGTGTGAAGATGGTCCACATATAGTTGTATTTTAGGAATTTGGATCTGATTATCTTGAAGTTTAAGGCCCAAATAGATATAAGGGTCCTGTGTTTGAACCTTATCAGGAGCCAGGAGCTATCTGTAGTCCCAAGGTAGTGAGGGCTTTGTAAAGGTCCAAGTAACAATTATTACGGTCATGGTTATTAGTTGTAGCAATTAACATATCATCCATATAGTGTAAAATATAAATTTGTGGCCATCGCTCTCTCACAGGGTCTACTGCCTGAGCGACATATTTTTGGCAAAGACTAGGGCTGTTGGCCATACCTTGGGGAAAAACCTTCCATTGAAATCTCAGCATAGAGCCCTGAAAATTAATGCGAGATAGACTAAAGGCAAAATAGTGTCTATCCTCAGGATGTAAAGGAATGGTAAGAAAAAGCAATCTTTTAAGTCAATAAGCATTTTACAATAATTTTTGGGAATAGCCACTGGTGTCGGAATGCCTGCCTGTAGTGCTCCCATCGGGTGCATAACTTTATTAATGGCATGCAAATCTTGTAAAAGGCGCCATTTGCCTGATTTTTTCTTGAAAACAAAAATAGGAGTATTCCGTGGTGAGGTTGAGGGCTCTACATGGCCGGCTGCTAGCTGTTCCTGCACTAACATGGAGGCAGCCTCCAATTTTTCTTGGGTAAGGGGCCACTGATCCACCCACACAGGAGTCTAAGTCTCCCAAATAATCTTATCTGCATGGGGTACAGGAGGGTCCAGGACCGACACTAAAAATCAGAATACCCAGTCCATATGTATTTGTTTTTTGTATGGGTTGTATGGGCTCAACCAGTCCTTGTCTCAGTCTCCCAAGGCCTGTACCAGGAACAAAATTTATACGAAGCATTTGATGAGTCACCGTGGAATTGGGACTGGCAAGGATAACTTCCATTTGACTCAAAATATCTTGGCCCCATAGGTTAACAGGGAGGTCAGGAACAACGAAAGGAGTGACAATTCCCTTATTACCCTCTTTATCAGTCCAGCTAAGTGCCCTAGAGCTGATCAGAGGATTTTTTGACTGTCCTATCCCTTTAAGGTCAGTCAAGGATGGGGTGAGGGGCCAACCTGATGGCCAGTGTTTTTGAGAAATAACTGTGGCATCAGCGCCAGTATCTAGGATTCCTTGGAATTCCTTTCCTTCATTATGTAGGGTAAGGGTGGGTCTATTGTGAGAAATGGGCTGAACTCAATACACATCAGAGGACCCCAAGGAGGCAGTCCCCCGCGGTAGGGTTTGGGCAGTGGAAGTGCCTCAAGAATCTAAGGGAAAGAGTATTAATTGTGCAAGTCTTGTTCTTGCTGAGATGGCCGCAACTCCATTGATAGCTGTAGCCAGTATTTTTATTTCTCCAGTGAAATAATTATCAATAATGCCAGCGAAGACCTGAACACCTTGTAAGGTAGTAGAGGCTATTCCAAGAATAAGGGCACACATATGAGATGGAGGGGGACCCATAATCCCAGTGGGTATTATTTGGGGCCCTCGCATGGAGTCTAGTATTGTATCGGTGGTGGCACAGAGTTCCAATCCTGTGCTGCCTGGGGTGGCTCATTGGAGGGAGGCAATCGTGGAGAAGGATTTTGAGGTAGGTTGCGAGTTTGGGAGGGAAAAAAACCTTATTGCCCCTGGGTTTGTCCTGGGGGAGGTCGGGGCCAGGGGCTGGCCCCGAAGGGATTTTCCCAAGAAGCGGGAAGAAATAGACCGTCCAAGGGCATTTGTCTTAGATCTTCACTCATTGGCCCAGTGATACCTTTACCACATCTAGGGCAAAGGGTGTCTGGGGGTGGTTTAGCCCCAGTTTGAGGAGACACTATCCCTAGGCTTTGTTTGCCTGTCAGACACTTGCATGCAAAATGGCCAGGTTGTTTACAAGTAAAGCAAGTACATGAGCCAGGATTGCGAGAGGCCTTGGTAAAGGTGGTACCTAAGGCAAGACCCATGGCATGAGCTTCACCCACCCCGGCACAGAGTCTAATAAAGTCAGAAAGTTCCCCTTTATCCTTATGTGGTCAAAGAACATCCTGACATGCCGGGTTGGCGTTTTCAAAGGCAAGATGTTTTACAAAGGTACTTTCGCTTTTGCTTGGTCCAAGTAGGCATTCCGCAGCTAGGTTGAGCTAGGCAAAAATGTCGCTTTAAGGCTCATCAGGCCCTTGTCAAATTTTTGCCAGGGAAGTGGTAGCTGAGTCCTTTTGAGTGAGGCGTCTCCAAGCATGTAAGCCAGCCATATGAATTTGCGCCAAAAGTCCAGCAGGGAAACGTGCCTGTTTAGGGTTAGTGTCAAAAGGCGCTTTGCCGACTAGCTTTACATAAGTCCAGGATTTAAAGGAGGCCTTAGTTAAACTTTTTTGAGCAGTTTCCCGACAGTGCTCTTTGAAATCTGCATTCCATAACAGGAAGTCTCCGGCATTGAGGGTAGCTCGGGCTAAACATTTTCAATCATTAGGAGTAAGCCATTGTGCGCTATGGCTTTCTAATAAGGCCAACGTATAAAGTGCAGTGGGGCCATAGTGAACACAAGCCTTTTTAAGTTTTTCAAGAAAATACAGGCTTATTTTTTTGTAGGCACTCTGGGTTCCTTCCTGCCTAGGGGTGAACTCCTCATCCTTTGAGTCTTCATCTTCCTCTTGTCCTTCCCCCGCTTCCTCCCCTTGATCTGTTTCCCCCACTTCCTCCTCTTGATCCTCCTCTAAGTCTTTGTCCTCAGTCTGGGCTGGCTTATCTATCTGACTGTGGAGTACTGGGAAGGTGAGAACAGTCTGATGGCGTGGCTTAGCCTTTGTATTAGATCACCTTGGGCCAGCTTGTGTTGATTCCGTGCCTAAGGCTAATGAGCAGAGATTAAAGTCAAGGGATCTTAATTCTTTTAAAAGTTGGATATGTTCCCGTCTATGTTGGAGAGACTCTCACAAGGGAGCCAGGTTAGGCAAGGGAAGTGGGTAAAAAATATCTGAGGGGGCAGTTAGACCCTGAAGGGCCAGAGCACAAAAGGCAGGAGTGATATAGGTGGGAGGTGAATTTGTAAGTGCTATAGGCTGTGGTGGGGTCCTGAGAGGTGGTGGGTCTTCTGAATGGTAGCGAACTGCTTCATTCTCCAAGGTAGCCTCCTACCCAAGGGTCAATGTATCTCCGGGATTTACAACTGGATAAAGGTGGTTGGCAAACTTTGTAGCCTTATTCATTAGGGTAGGATTTTGAGGGGGGCCAGGAAGGTTCCCAGAGTCCTGGGGAGACTGAGAAGGATCTATGTCCATACTAACTGAAGGGCATGGCGAGGGGGGACAAGAGGGACGAGAAGTCTTTTGCATAGCCTCTTTCCCAATCCTGACAAGTTTTAAGGTACCGTTTTCAAAGGATGAACTTTTAAGAATTTCATTAATTAAGTTCCAATAAGAAAAGGTTGGAACAGGCACCTTTTCTGGGCCAAAGGATTCATAATAATCTTTCAAAAAGTTTCCTACACTAAGCATCTTTTACCATCAATGGTCCCTTCAAGGGGAAACCATGGACACAATTCTCCTATGTATGAAAAGAATAATTTTAAGTCCTTTTTCTTAACACGTGCCCCCCGTGTTTTGAGGGCCTCCCTTAAGGAGGCCTGACAAAAACAAATCATGTAACGAGACTGCTTGTGCCATGGTGGGTCACTCACCGTGCATCGTCCCCACTTTCCTCCTGGATCTGTCTCTTGGTGGTATCTGCTGAGGGGATCACGAGCTCCACTTGGCCAATTCTCCATGGAGGACGGTGTTCCCCCTCAGTCAAATGCTCGAGGCCCAGTTGTTGGGCGCCAAATTTCCCGGCAGGCAGGACATCAACGAGGGCAGCGAACCTAGGCAGGGAGGAATGAAGGGACAAGAGACACAAGGGATGATAGCAAGACAGGAGTTCTGATTAAGCTGAAAATTTTTATTGTTCACACAGAGGTATTTATATGCTGGGGATGGGGAAGCTCTCTTATCAGCAGTTGCTGGATATAGGTTGTAAAACTGCCAGCTGCAGGATGTCTGCACAAGGTGAGACAACCACTGGATGATTCAGGGAGATAGATGGCCGCAGGATGTCTCCCAGGCAGGATGTTTCCCAGGGGGCTGTTTCTTGTAAATGTCAGGCTATTCTTTGAAGGAGAATTTCCTTCTAGCCCCTGACACCACAGTAAGACCAAGAACAATTACGGCATATGTTGATAAAATACAAAAATGTAGCCCATGGCTTTTTAAAGAGGAGTTATTAAGTATATCAATGGGACCATCATGGTATCCTGTAGAAGAATTTTTCTTCAACAAGAAAGAGATGGTCTCATTGATATGTTTGAAAAAACCAAGATCTTAGACAAGTGTAGTAAATATCTGATTAATTTACAAAGCTAAAGTGTTAAAATATCAACCACTAAATATAAAATCAAGTACTCTTTACTTATTAAGATCCATAAGGTAATATATTTAAACATTATGTGTGTTTTCATAAATTGGCAAATGCAAAAATGTTTAATATTGCTTTGTGTCTGTGTCTTTGCTACAACAAGGTTACTAAGAGTTAAGATTCTATCACGTGTAATTTATATACAAAGAGTATAAGAAGTTTCAGTTGGGTTTCAATTATAGTATTATAGTACCATAAAAAAAACATGAAAGTATTTCATCTAATTAAGGTGGAGTAATTTGTCTAAATTAGAAATTTTATAAGAGTTGTTTCAAAATGTGAAAATATAAAAAGGGTTAATGACTAGAAAAGAGATATTAAAAGATTCAAGATGTGGAAATATATTTTAATATGTAAGGTTAAAAGAAAAAGAAATGTTTCTAGATGAGATAATCTCTGTGTGGTAAAGTAAAAGTTGTAAAATGCCATTTTAAAAGATTTTGAGGAAACTAGACTTACTTTAAAAGCTTGTGAAAGGAAAAAAGAAGAAAAACGTAATTGTACATGACAGATTGAGACAAAGCTTCTTAATGGAGTAAAAAAAAAAAAGCCTTTAGTTGAAGGGCAGCCATGTAAACTAACATTAAAGCTTATGGGAAGAAAATAGGATAAAATGGGAAGATAATACAATAAAATATACTTAGATAAAGAAGATTAAAAATTTGAAGTGAAAAACTTTAAAGACAGAAGTATAGAAAGTTAAAAAGAAAAAAAAAGATAGAAAAGATGTAGGAAGATAAAAAAAAGATGTAGGAAGACAAGAATTTTAAACCCACAAAATAGGAAACAAATGAAAACTAGGAGGAAAAAAGCAAGAAAAGGTGAATGTACAAACCTTAAAAAAAAAACTAGAAGATAGAAATAAGATAGAAAATGGTTGAAAATGTCAAGTAAAGGTATTTCAGATAGAAAATTCAAAAAGCTAAGACAACTATTAGATACAGACATTAAAGATAGAAAAAGTAGAGGAGAGAATTTTAAAGTCAAATATTGGATAAAATAGAACAAGGAAATTATTAGGAATTTTTTTCTAAAAGCCCATCAACTTTAATTTCTGGTGGTGCATAAATTAGAAGTCTCAGATGAGGGTGTTAAATTTTATAGACAAGAGCCAATTTAGAAAACATTAAACTAGAAGCAAATTGGTTTAAAACCCACATCAAAAAATTAAAAGGACTAAAGTAATTCTAAAAACTAAGGCAAAATGCTTTTGGAAGACTTGAATTTAAAAGGATCTTTAAATTTCCAAAGAATGCATATAGGATATTTTGGCACATCATCCCTAAAGAAAAATTAGTTAATGTTTTACTTAACAGAAATCTCATACAATCCACAGGGACAAAAAATAGTTGAAAGAGCTCATCAAACTATTAAAATGTACTTATTAAAGCAAAAAGAGGGAATTGGAAAGGGGTATATATCCCCCAAAGATAAACTTAAAATAACGCTTTTTACTCTAAACTTTTAAAATTTGGATTCATCAGGACTTAGTGCTGCGGAAAGGCATATGTATCCAAAAAATGTACATAAACCTAAGCTACTTTGGAAGTATATTCTAACAGGACAATGGAAAGGTTCTGACCGAGTGATTGTCTGGAGTCGGGGTTCTGTTTGTGTGTTTCCACAGGGAGAACAGCAGCTGATTTGAATTCCAGAGAGACTAACCAAAGTGATTTCTACAGACCAAAAAGAAGATGATTTGACTCAAATTCATAACAGCTGATATCCAGAGCTCCAGCTTGGCTATTCTTACATTTGTGACAGTGATTAACCAGGATGCTTTTTTCAATATCTACTTTATTATTGCCTTTTCCCACATCATAAAGTTCTATTTTATTTTTTGAGCTCATACAAACCTAGGTTAATGTGTTTCTGATCAGTTTTATTTTTTGACTGTGGAGTTTTTAAACATTGCATTGGAGATTTCACCTAGGTAAAGCTACAAGGCCTCTACTATTGTCTTATGTGTTGTATGTTTGTGTGCACTCTTGTGTTTTGTGTTGTATGTCTGTATGTGCGTATGTCCATATATCATATATGAGGAGCGCTCGTGAAAAAATGGATCCAATTTTTTTTTATTCATGTGATTTTAATGGTTTAATTTAAATTGGGTAAACAGCTGTTGAGGATTGTTTTAATATGTGTACAAATAAGGAGGTTAACAGATCTGTTTGTTTATTTTCACCTTTCCTTTTCATTATATTTAATAATTCTGTTCAGGATAATGTAAATTTTTCAGAAAATTGTTTTCTTAGTACCTGTTGGAATGTTACATGTTGTTTTTTTTTTTAGGATCATTGCCAGAATTTCTATCTTCATCCCAGTGGCAGTGAAGAGAAATATAAAACCAAACTACAGTTTCTTCGATAGTTAACACAATAAACTGTATAAACTGATGCCTCAATGAATAATAACTCAACAAGTAATGCTCATTCAAGGAGTTGATTTACTTTCAGAGGAAATGGACATATTGATAGACTCCTCCACTTTTAACTGCTTGCAGAACTTTCCTGGACTATGTATCACTTGTATACATTGTGAACTATCTGTTGGTACAGCGAATTGTGGTAGTGCTGGCGTATCTTTGCTGATGGGGTCACTGGTGATACAATTTTTCCATAGGAGCCGTCGATTGGCTTGGTGTCATGGCATTTCTGTATCCTCTTTCCTTCTGCTAGTGATGGTCTAAAATTTGGGGGCCAACAGAGGTGAGGCAAAGAACCTCACCCCCCCACTGGCATCAAGGCCAAATTTGGGGGCCAACAGAGGTGAGGCAAAGAACCTCAACCCCCCCCCACTGGTGCATAGGCCAATCCACAAGTATGGCTGTATGCTGGACCAGTAGTCAGTGACGGGTATGATCCAATTGCAGTGGTACTAACCTAAGACAGGAGGCTGATGCCTAGATGTCAGCTCATCCAATGATGGGTAAGAAACACATGTTGTACTGGACAACCTAACAGGCACAGTCCCTAAGCCACATTGCTTGTTGTTTATTTAAACAGAAAAGGGGAGATGCTGAGAGCCATAGCCAAGGAAGAATGATGCATGGCATTTTGGGTTGAAAGGTGACCCTTCTCAGGGATTAGGGTGGCTCTGGTTTAGGGTGGATGCTGCTGGAATAGGGTGGCTCCAGGTTTAGGGTGGATCCTGCTGGGAATAGGGCGGCTCCAGGATTATGGTGTATCCTGGTGCCTCAGGCACCCACTTTTTGGAGTTCCCGTTGAGTTCTCGTGGGGTTCTGAGAGAATTGATACACAGAGCCTGGTGGAGGCAGTGTAATTTTCCCAGAATGTGGGTGTAGAGTGTTGGTGAGAGTAAGGGAATAAAGAGTTGCTGTTTGAATCTACAAGGCTTTGTGGTGGCTCTGTTATTTTGTGCCCAGCCAGACTGCAGCACTGATCCTCTTCAGATGCTAATGTGACCTGTGATTCTGAGTGACCAACTTTAAATTGGGTTTCCTACTATCCTCTCCTCATGTTCAATTCACATGCAAGACTGACTCACAGAACTTAGGAAAGTATTTTACTTACACTTATTTATATGTTATAAATGTTATTATAAACAATATAGATTAAAGCCAGATGGAAGAGACACCTAGGGCCAGGCAGGTGGGAGTGTGTAGAGTTTTCCTTCCCTCTGCAGCATGTTGCCCTCCAGGCACCCCCACATGTTCAACTATTGGGAAGCTCTGGGAACTCTGTGGTTTTTTGCAGAGGCTTCATTACCAAGGTATGTTAAGTAAATAATCCTCCACCAATGTTCTACTCAATTTCAACTTTTCTCCACTTCTGGGAGGTTTAGGTTGATTGTCAGGCCTATGTAATCATGGCTTGGTTTTCCTGGTGACCAAGCCCTGTCCTGAGGTTATCTAAGGATCCCCAGCTACCAGTAATCTTATTAGCATAAAAAAGCCATTCATAATGCTGAGATTCCAAAGATTTTAGGATGTCTGAGGCAGAAAATAGGAACAAAGATCAAATATACATTTTGTAATATCACAAAACCTTATTCATGAATGTGGAAATGGTATTGTGAGAACAAAATAATAGTGGGGACCTATGTTAGTAAAAACAGGGTGTTTCTTTCTACAACTGAAAGAGCAAGGGAAGAGCAATGAGAGGAATAAAAAGAGAGGAAGTTGAGTGGGAAGGGTTGTCTACACAGGCTTCTGGATTTTATTTGAAGGGTGCATCTAGCTGAAAACATACTGCCTGATATTCCTCTCTTCCTTTTTTTTCCCATTGACAGATTTCACCGAAGAGCCACAGTCACTCCTTGATTTGACCTGTGCATATTAGTTCTGGACCTAGAACAAGTTTATTTTCTTGGGTCTTTTTAGACATAATCTGAAATAATATTAAAGCTAATTTTCCATGTATTGAATTTAATTTGCATGATATAATTTGTGCAATAACCACAATAATATTTTACACTATAACTGTAAACAGTGGTAAGGGCTATCCAGTTGTTTAAAATGGAATCTTGGAAACCATGTTTGATTCCAGACACTCCTTTCTCCCCACGTATATTGTATCAGCATGAAACTTAAAATACAGAGTCTGGTATCAAACTATTTATGTCCATGTCTTACAGGGTTGTCCTTATCACAGTTGATAATTTTGAATTTTTCAGAAGAGTCTTCATTCACATAGGTGGTAAGTGCAGCACTGAACTGGATTTCAGCCCCATTGAAATTACTGCTAGCTTCCCTTGTTGACTGACATAGTCATGAAAGCCCCAAAATCCTGGCTGCAACATTTCAGAGTAGGGAACTTAATTAAATCCCTCTCCACACACCCATTTTCTGTTAAAGAGGAATAACAGAATATTTACCTTTCTGGATTCTTTAAATAATTAAATAAAGGAAAATATTTAAAACTTTTAGAAAAGTTCTGGCATAAATTAAGCATGAGTATGTGTCATTTCATATTCAGAATATATCTCAGACCTTTGCCCATCTTTACTGCCAGCCTTCATAACTGAATTTTTTGATTGACAGTAAAGATGAATGTTTATATGTTTTCTTCTTTGACTCTTTTCCTACTTTTTATCCTACTTTCTTATCCAGAGAGATATTACACATACTGTTTCTATTTCACCACATACATAATAAGCATTTACTAAGGTGTATTGTTATCTATAACTTTGTAGAAAAAAATCTGCCTTCAATGTATTAGATATTTTGAAAATACCCATCAGCAATTTTTTTTTCTTGAGTCACACTAGCTTAATGTGTGGAAGAACCAAGACTGTCCTGAAAGCAATACACATTATCAGAAGGAAATCTGAATACAGGAGGCCTGGGTAAGCCTGTTTCTTTTTCCACTTGATCTGAGATTCTGTTTTCTGCTCTGTTTTCTCCTGCCTCTGTGCTCATTCCTCTGAGTTCTCCCTGTGAACCCACCTCCCCTGCAGCTCCCAGTGAGCAGCTGCCTCTCTCCCTATGGACTTCTGCTTCCCAGTTCCTCTCCTTGCCCTTTTTCCATCTGGATCACTCTCTTGCAGTTTTATACCATTGCTCTGCCATTCATGCTGACGTCTCCCAAAAAGGAGGTGCCATTTCATCAGCCCAAAAAGTAAAACAAAACTTCCAGATCAGCAGTACCTGTAGGATTGAAAGTCTGCATTTAAAAGCTATGTAAAGCTTTTATGAGGCATATAAGTCTTCCAGAGGAAAGGCACCTGTGGAAACTAAGAGCTCCTAATCAAAAAGAGCTGCAGCTCTCAGGCCAAAGGCCTCAGCTAAACAAATAGAAAATGATTTTTTGGGTATTGACTTTCTCTAAAGTGATATAAAATATATCTGACTGCAAAAAGCATATTGCTGAACTCCAAAGATTACCCAATTATTGTTATCTTCACTTTCAGAAATCTCATTATTTACAAGTCCTTTTGATGCTCATGAAGTCTAATTTTGATTAACACCAAGGTTTGTAGATCATAAAGCCTCATTACAAATATATTAAAAGCTTAACTGTGTGTTCAGTACACATCTTCCATTTTCTTAATTCTTTTGGTTTTTCTATTGTTTTCCTGCTATTTAAC
Organism: Callospermophilus lateralis; assembly: GCF_048772815.1. Taxonomy (NCBI): domain Eukaryota; kingdom Metazoa; phylum Chordata; class Mammalia; order Rodentia; family Sciuridae; genus Callospermophilus; species Callospermophilus lateralis. The sequence goes on from NW_027517451.1 coordinate 1,566,669, forward strand.
TGATATAAGTGGCATTTTACCACGTTGTAAAAAGCAGATTCATTTCTTTTCTGTGGTTTGACTTTGATTTCCTTCTGCCTCTTAGCTTCTGGGAAAAAGAGAAAAAGATACATTCGTGTCAGGCTTTATTAAAAAAATCACCATCACAAAATGCATTTTTATTTAATCAACAATTTTAGAAGATTTATCATTCTGACCATTTAAAACATATTAACTCATTTAATTTCCCTAAACATCTGTAAGTGTTGAATACAATTATCTAGTCCCATGTTACAAATAAAATAATTGAAAAACAGGGAATTCAAGTATCCTGCCACAGGTCAAATAGCTGGTCAGTTGTAGAGCCACGTTTTTAAGCAAGGAACTATTCAGACCCATGCTCTCAATCATTCTGTTATTTTGTAATGTTAAGAAGTGTTTTCAAATCTGACCCCAAAGTATGTATACATTACTGAAAGAAGGCTTTTACTGATTTATGGGGCAGGGGTAGGATAGAGAGGAGTACTAATATCTCAAATCTGAGATTTCTTATTCATAAGATAAATTTTCTCTTTTATGTACAGAGGAGGAAAAATTTATTCTGAGCTTACAGTTTCAGAGATTCAGTTCATGAAAACCTAATTTCATCACTCTAGGCTAGAGATGAGGCAAAACATCATGGAAGTCCATGGAGGAGAAAAATCCCTCATAGTAACCAGGAAACAACAATCCAGGCATCAGGAATACAATGTGAAATCAAAAGGCACATTCCTAGTGACTTACTTTATCCAGCCCTACCTTACTTAGCTATAATCACCACCCATTACATAATGCTTTCAAATTATTTATCCATCAAGTGGATTATTCCACAGATTAGGTTATACCTCTCATAATCTAATCATTTCACCTGTGATTATTGCTACATTGTCTGCTGAACTTCTAGGGGACATCTCATTTTTAAACCCTACAACATGCCACTTTAGTGAATTACCATTTCTTAGTTAAATGACAACATATTACTTACTCCTGATATCACCCTATAAGCAGATATTACACTATCTACTTTTTCAAGGATTGTACTATATATTTATAAACTTTAAGAATTTACAAAACTCACAAGCTCTGCAAGCTTGCAGAGCTGTTGTTTTAATTTTACAAAATCTAACACTATGGATTAAAATATTTCTGATTTTCTTAAAACTACTGAAAATCCAGACAGAAAACTACATCAGTGGTAACAATATTCAATACATAGATCTCTGGAAAATTATGTACATTAGTGGAGTCTGCAGGGTCAGTGTAACCCCAAATCACTGTTTTGCAAGCACCAAGATAGGCATGCAGATAGACACAAAGAAGAATAAAACAAGGTGCATATGCTCAGGAGATTCATGATATGTTTTAGACAAGAGAGACAGATAAAACTAAAAGCTTCAAAGAGGGTTATGAAATACTAAATGAGTGAAACAAGTGCAAATACATTTTCATGAAGACACTGCCAGAGGCTTGGAAAGTAGCTGGAGTTTTGAGTTTAAAATGAAATTAGAAATTACAAGGGTAGAGAGACCAAACAGAAAAGAGGACATTATATATCATTATTAAACAAAGTTATAGAGGAAGGAATATAAATGGTACAGCATTCAGGACATAATACTTGGGTCACTTTTATTAGAGAATGGAGTTTGTAGATAACACTTATGTAAAAGGTTGGTCTAAAAAGAAAAATATATTTATCCTTAGACACTAGGTACCTATTAATGTTTAGCTTAATATACTTAATATAGTAAGTACAAATGTGGAAAAAACATGACAATGATTGTAGAAAATAGAATTAGTGAATTCAACAGGAATTCATGAAAAAAACAGGAAAAAAGTACTGGTCTTCACTAACTCGAAAGGAACTCGCAGATGACATAAGGATAGTTAGCATTGCCATCAGCAGATGGGCAGAAAGCATACCTGGCTTTGGTAATATTTTTGCAGAAATGAGTGGGAAAATAACAGTAATCCAGAGAAAGAGAAAGTTTATATAGAGTTTTTTGTAAAGAGGAAAATGTACTGGAAGATATTAAAAAATTCATCCAATCCATCCTGTTCTACCTTTTGTAAAGAAATAGTCAAGACAGAGTGAAAAAGCCAAACAATTAAAAAGCCAAACTCAGTTTTTAAACTGAGTAATGAACTGATTCAGTCCTAGCCATGGAAACAAAATATGCATCAGAAAGGCAAACAAAGTTTTATGGAGTGAACAATAAAGTGGCTGATGTGTATTTGGTGCATTAAAAGAAATATGAGAAGTAAGTGATTCTCATTTGACCAAAAGTAGCACACTAATATCGAGTCAGAGAATTTATTTTCTACTTTAAGTTTCCAGATGATGCAAAATCCAAGTAGAAACTTCTAGGTGAAACTTGATTCATGCAAAATTTAGATTTGAATAAAGAGTTAGGTTTAGAAACATGGGTCTGACTAGATAGCAATTTGGCAATTTGATAAGCTAATTTCCTAAAGCATGTTAAAAACTGAAAATGACAGTGCTAAAAAATGAGTCTTCTGTGTGTCTCCATTCCAGGGAGAATGCATGATACCCCTGCCTCAGGATTATTCACCAGCTCCTCATACGGCCTCAAGCTTGTTATCTCAGCTTTGAAGAGTCACTTTTCCCATTGTATAATGGGGATAGGCAGAGTTCCAGTAATACAATTTGAGATAGAGTAGGTAAAGGACAATTGTAGTATTTTAACATACTTATTTTTTTAAAATATTATCATCCTGTGTTGGGACCTTTTATCTCCCTTGGAACCACAGCCATTATTGGGTGTTGGCTGAGGCTGCCTCATGGGTTAGCATTTCTGTATATGGGAGCAGGCTGGATTGGCATTCACAGTCCTCTAGAATATTTCCTTGACTTGTCTTTCCATGTGAATGCCCTCCATTGCTTTATCCATCCTCAACATTTGAGTGAGACAAGACTGGTCACCATAACTGGGCATAGCAACAGTTTTTCCATTTACAACCTTCTATGTCATTCTTTTCTATTAAAAACTCCTCAATTTTATGATGACCCATCTTACAGTATGCCTCTCTACAGCATCTTGGCATTTTCTTCTACTTATGTTATTTGTATGTACAATGAGCTTCTGGTATTTATATCTCTAGCACAGTTCAATGTAGATGAGGACTAGAAACAAGCCATTATATTTGGCCACGTAGGAAAATTAGTACTAATGAAAAAAAGTAACAAGACAAGTTTCTACTAAACATAAATGAAAGTTACTGAGTCAAAGGTAGACTGTAATGCCTCATGAATTACAGAAATCTCAAACAATGATTGGGTTACCAATTGGCAGGTAAGTAAGAAGAGCTATTAAAAACATGTTGTGGTTGCTCCAACGGACTATCTAAAAAAGAATCTTGATTTTTTTATGTTCAATTATATTGAAGTACATAGTTTTAGTAGCAAGGATTGCTGAAGCCAGATAAAAGTATTGAGTGTTATGTAAAGTCATTTGGAAATGGGTGATTTGAATGTAGTCAAGAGAAAAAAATGAAGCTTAATTGAACATCAAGGTCAAAGAAATTGTGTGTGTGTGTGTGTGTGTGTGTGTGTTTATTAACGGTGTATGTACATCTGTACTGTTTCCTTGTTTTTATTTCATAGAAAACACCAGAACAAGAGAATTATATATCTTTTCAGTTCATTACCTAACTTTAATACTGCTTTTGTGAGACATCATTGCATAACAAGCATTTTTCTCCCTCTTGAAAATAATGATCTCCTTTGACTAACTGACAGAAATGTTAGTACATGGGTGGCTGCCTCACAAAAAAATTAAATTATTCAGAAATACCAATAACAGTTTTCACTTTTATATAATACTATAGCTCACATATAATGACCCTGAGGTTCCTTATAATAAATGCTATTTGTCCAAAAAAGGAGTCTGCTATATATTTGAAATTAATAAAGGAAAAAAGCTTTGAAACTATAAAATCAGGGCCAATTCTATAATACTTCATGATTTTTATTATACTACTAGTTTCAACAAAGAAAGCCAAAAGATTTTATGATTATTACCTCACCCGCTGAGAAATCACCTAGCAAATATAAACAGTAAAAGAGAATGTTCCTCAATGGTTGTGCAACTGATGTGATTCTGCAATCTGTATATGGGGTAAAAATGGGAGCTCATATCCCACTTGAATCAAAGTGTGAAATATGATATATCAAGAACTATGTAATGTTTTGAACAACCTACAATAAAAATTAATTAAAAAAAAGAGAATGTTCCACAAACTACACAATCATAAAAATTTGAAAGCAAAAGCCAGATCAATGGAAAAAATGCAAGCACAGGAAGGTTCAATCAAGATCAAACTAATGCAAGGCTCATGTGCATATATGGATTTTATGTTTTCAATAAAAATAAAAACATTGAAATCCAAAAGGAAAGATGTCTAAATCATACCTGTCATCCCCATTATCTGACATTTTGTGCAAAGCAAGGGCACTTAGTGCAATCATAACAAAATCATAAACAAAACCACAGAATAGACCTTCACTGTTAAGTTTTCACTGCTCCTGATTCATGTATAACGTAAAAGGACTTCATGTTCTGCCTTAGAAACTCATGATGCCCTTTGTAATTTTTCAGCATGCAAAAGCCAGAGGAAAAGTATCTAATATAATTCAACACCAAGGTGAATGCCATCACAATTAAGGGATTTGACAATGCAGTTGCTTAAATGAGTGCCACATGACTCCTGTGCTTCCAAACTTCTGCTAGAGCTTTTTGACAAAGAGCAGAATATGGGAAATAGCCTTAAAGTGCTTGCCTGACTTCCCTTTCAGACTCTTCCCTGCTACTCTTTGGTTCTATGACCAGAGCTTTTCTTTTACTCCCACCTCAACCCTCCCTAAGTTTTTACTGACTCCAAGCTCCTTTCCTGCTCAAGGTCATCAAATCTTCTCTTCCTGCAGTTTTCCTGTACTTGTGCCCCAAATTCCTGCACACATTCATAGTTGTTCTTTAATGTCACTTTTTCAGAGAAACTCCAATCCCCCCATCCAAGCTATGAACTCTCTGGATTTTTTAACAGCTGTAGCCTCTTCACAGTTTCTGTGTATCATTACATATTTAATTTCTTTTTCTGGTGTCCATGAAACTCCATGAAGCAATAATATCTATGTTGATCACTGCTGCTTTCTCAGGGGCTACTTCGGTTATTACTGAATAAATCTCTGAGAATTATCTGCAAGAGGTAGTAATGTGTTCCAAGATACTGGCATTCAGTAGATGATCTTTGGATTATTTTGTAAGTGCCTCATTTAAAAACACAAATTAACATCAGGGGAGAAAACATTAAGAATGCATTCATTGAAATTATATATATATATATATATATATATATATATATATATATATATATATATATATATATATATCTGTTATAACATGGCTCTTGGAATTTGCCACTTAAATCTGTGTGACCAAGGAGAAGTAACTTAATCTCAGATTGTGTGTAACTTAAAAATGGAGCAATTATACTTACAACTGAAATCCAAATTAAATAATTACATAAAACACTATAAAATGTGCACATGTATGTAGCATATATTCAAATGAATTGAGTTGCTTTAAAGTTGACACAGTGTTGTTTGCAATATTCAGCACAAAATATGTTTACAGTTTGTTTCCCTTCTTTCGTTACAGAATAAGACTCTCACTGAGGACCACACTTCCTCTTCTCTTGAAGCTCTCTAATGGCAGTTTATTCCTCCAGAAAGGGAAGGCTGAGTTAGAGGGAGGCTTGCACCCCACCTTTGCACTTCTCAACAACTTTCCTCCCTCCTCAAGCTTTAAATGTGGGTTCCTTCGCCCACACCACCCACAGTGCTTGGTTCCCTGGCCATCTTGTTGCATTGTCCACAGGCTGTGAACATCTTTAGAACCTGGCACAGAGGCACTCCTATGGAACCACCCAAACCTGCAGGTTCCTAAATTTTTTGACTCTCCTAGAAGACTCTATCTCCTGAATCCCTTTCTGATCTGGTCACGTTCTGACCTTGGATAGCCATAGACCACTGACCTTGCATGATTACAGCAGACTCTTCACTTCTCAGTTCCAGGTGTCCCCCTCTTTAGTCAGACCTTCTTTCCTTGCAGTTCAACTGATCTGGTAAGTTGACCACAAAAAGTTCATTTAGCTCCACATGGACCTACAGCCCATGGAACTTAACCACCTTTTCTTCATCACTCACCTTCAGCTCTTCTCATTTTCCTCTTGATTCACTCCAAAAAACAGCCCTCACGGAATAACTGTTTCTCACCCTGTCATCACTAGCATATCCTAACCACAGCTCATTTCTTCACCCACACAACTTAGTGCACTTAGAGAAAAATGCGTATCTGTTCATACCCTTTCTATGTTTATGATCAAAACCTGAAGTACTTTCAATTCTTCAAGTAAACATTCTCCAATTGTTAAATATTTTATCTTCCTTTAAAACATCTCCACCTTCATTTATAACTGAAAGCCTTATTTACAAAACCCTTAGTCTGTCAAATGAACCAGAAGGAAACTACCATAAGCAACTACCACCTGTGCTTTTATTTCTCCCAGTTACTTCTGTTAAATTCACTTCACTCTCCAAACATGGTTGCATTTCTATTGACTTTGAAATTCTTCAGAGGAAATGTGCTCACCATTTTTACTTAAACCCTTCTGATTTTCTCTTTGAATAACAGCATCCCTGAAATTGTTCTCCTCAAATTTTCCTATATGGCCTTTGCATTGGTAATTCCTATTTGCAATTCTCAGTATTCATTTTATTTGACTCATCAACACCATTTGACCCAGCTGAGGGCTCCTCACTCTTCCTGAAAACACTTTTTCTACTCAGCTTTTGTGACACCTCAGTATTTAAAGTTCTTTTCCTACCTCAACGATTGCTCTCCTATTCTTTGTCCTTTGATGCTTCAACCCTCCCTCTAGGGGTGGTGACAGGGTAGAAGCAGGGTTTTACCTGTGCTAAGTGAGCACTCTACTTTTAAGCTGCACCCCCAGACCTGAGGCTCCATGTTTCTCTTTCTTTCCTGAGGAGATCAGAGTAGCCCAGAGCCCACACTTTGAAGGTAGCTATAAGGAAAATGGAGTCCATAAAGTACCCTACCCAGATGTCTGGGAAGCCATGAGTAAGAGGTCTTAAGTCAAAAATAAGAGCACTTCATAGTCTTATATAACCCAGGACATCATACTTGGCACAGGGCCAACATTGTTGTAATCTTGTACATAAACTGAACAGAATTTTCTGCTGTGCAGATTGCCTGCCCATCAGATAAATAATGTCAGGTCTCCCTAAGGCTTTGTGTTATCTTCTTTGGGATGTGCCAATCTTGAGTTAACCTGCCTTGGTTGGGGCAGCTGCTCTACGTAGTACCTTCTGATGTACATTTCCCTCTTGGTGATTTCATCTGATACTGTGACTTTGACTATCATTTGTTTGAGAATGACACGAGCTCCTTTCCTGAGGTCACCTCTGAGGGCTTATCCAACAAGTCCTTTGAAATGGTGACTAGCAATGTCCAACTCAATATGTCTTCTGAAGTCAAAATTCTTTTTTCCCAAACAATTCCACCTGCAGTTTTCCCATCTCAACCCAGGACAATTACATATGTGGATGTGACATCAAAATATTGGGGTTATCCTTAGCTTTTTTTTTTTAACCATTCAGCAAATTCCTTTTTAGCTTCTTGGAATTATGTCTGGAATCCTGAGAGTTTTCACCACCTGCATTTCAACCATACCCAAGAAAGACACACATTACATTATCCCAATGACCTCTTCATTGCTCTAACTCATCTTTCAATTTATACTCAGTACAGCTGTCCAAGGGATTTTGTCAAATTATTAGTGAGATTATTCTCCCCTTCTCAAATATTTTTTCCATGTCTTCTTACCTCATTTATAATAACCATTCAATGGCCTCTGAAGAATTTATTAGATTAGGCCTTCTTTGACTTTTATTTTCCAATTCACTTTGACTCCATTCCCACCCTATTGCAATCATGGCACCCCAGATACACCTTTCTGATTTTTTTCTTGTTTTAACTATTTTTGTCATACAAGTTACCAGAAGAAAAAAATTAACTTTATTTAAATTCTATCTCCCTTACAAGAAAGTAAGGCAGGAATTTTTCTGCGGTTTACTCATGATTTTATGCACTGTCAGAGCAATTTGGGATTTATAAGTGTTTTTTAACTAAAGGAAAAATTTGGATTAATCAGTAGGAAATTTTTTTCAACTAGTAAGGTGATATAAATCTGCAATTCTAAACATAAATAAAGAAATAAATGAAAATTATTAATTTTTTTCAGCTGCTTCACTGTAGTGCTGAGAACCTGAAGAGATAAAATGTCATTTGTATTACCACATAGTTAAAAATCTGAAATAAACTTAAGTTTCTGTATTTAACACCATCCTTCTATTCTCTTCTGTAGTTGGACAAAAGAAGCATTTTTATACAAAGTTGTTTCAATAGGACCATATAAACAGCTGCCTTTTTTTCTTAACAATAACGTGATTTTAATTTTTTTTTCTTTTTTGGATATAAAGAAGTAAATGTGATTTAAAATAGCATATAATGACATACTCTTTTTCATCAAGAAAAATGTGCACAAGTTGTATAAGCTCTTTGCTTCCAAGATTAACTTATCCATTTTTGCTCTCTCATATTTTCTATTTATTTATAACATTTTACTTTTAAAGTGTAAAGTGTATTTTCTTTTATTCCTTTTTGGGGGACTGTTTTACAATGGAAGGAACACTGGGTTTTTGTTTTGGAATTCATCATTTCTATTCCTGACGGCTATTTTCTAGCCCACTTATCTTAGTTCATTCTAGTGAACTTTTCTTCTTCACTGCAAAATGTGGACACTTGTCCAGACTTACTTACTGGGTCATTATGAGACCAGATGATTTAACACAGGGTTTGTTCAATGTTGGCCAGTGTTGGGATATTTTTGGGCTCAGGATATGACAAAAATAAGGATAAAATTTAAAAAGTTTATAATAATATTTAGTATACACCAGAGGATTTTAGAATAAAATTTAGTCCATACAAGAGGATTTTCTTCAAGTTGCTGTTAGGTACTGTCTATAACTTTCAGTAGTAGTAAAATATCTTCTGGTATAAGATAATCAGAAAAACATGGTTGTTTTCTTCTTTCATTTTTATTTATGATTGTTTAATTTTATTTGTGTATTTTATCTCTGGTGAAATGCAACTGTAAAATCTATATGTGAGTTTGCAAGATTTTTATTCACTTATTTATTTTTAATTTAACAAATATGTTAAGGTCTGGGGATGACTGAGTTAATATATTTGTGGCTTAAATTTTGATACCTAGACCTGACAAGTTAGAAGTAGAAATAAAGATGGTAATTATTTGGGTTCTGTCGTTAAAAAGGGATTATGACCTGGGGTAACTCACTTATGTTCTCTATATCTCTAATTCTGTTCTATGACATAAAGAAAACAGATAAGAATACTTTGGAAGTGGTTTCTGGTTCAAAATTTATGACTAAATCACATGATATAAATTTCTACTTGATGTTTTCTAATTCCAACAAATTATTGAGTCCTACTTCTATGTTCAAAAATTTATTAAGCAGTTGGATAATGAATGCTTTCATGAATTCTTACTTTATCATTAAATAGTACAGTAAAGCTCATATTATTTTCTGGAAATAAGTGTTTTAAATAAACAAAAGCAAATATAAGACTATAAGAGAACAAAACAACTCATACATTGCTTTACCACCAAGCAATATTCAAATTTGGACATTTGAAGTCAGTCTGAATTATTTTCCATTCAGAAAGCTATTTTGCTAAAGACAAACTGCTAATCATTCATCTCTTTAGATGACATTGACTTTTAACCAGACACTGCTAGGTTCTAAAGCTTCATATGGTGTTTTAATCAGAGTGATTGTGTAAAAAGAAACATGAAAGGGAAACAGCAATTAACCTTCCCCAGTTTAGAAATGGAAATTTTAAAAACATAAACAAGATTTGAATCCATAGGTCAGACATGGCAATAATCATTTTCCTTTTAATTTTTTTCATGTGCATATTAATTGAAGGACCTTATGCTTTATTTAAATGTTTTTATAAAATTTATATTTGGGGAAGAAGCATAGAGGACATAGTGCTTAAATATGAGGTTTTCTTATGTCTCACTTTAGCCATGTTATTCAATGAGACGTGTATTCAATGAGTTGGAATCAGAAGATTAATTAAATGGTTCTGATTAACAGTGAGCCTTTGTGCCCCTAGACAAAGGGTGAGAGCCAGATATTTAAGTTTCTTCTATTTGCTGGTTTTATATGAAGGTTGGTTGAGGACCAGAAATCACTCAGCCTTCTTATTATGTGATTATTAACCTCATAGATTTGCCACATTGATGCTAAAGACTAAATGCAATGTACAACAAGAAAAAATGATCACATCCATATTAACCATGAAGCCAAAAAGGTCAACTTACCTTAAAAAAATGTATCATTTCTATCAAAAAAACAAAAAACAAAACAAAAAAAATAGTAACTATCATTTCTTAAATATACTAGTTTAGACAGGGTTGGTGTGGGCTTTATAAAAAAATACTTATTCTTTTTCTGTACCTCAGATACAAATATCTAGAACTTATGACATATACGTGGAAAGCATACATATAAATTCACATTCAGTTATATATTTTATATGACAAATCAGATGTTAGGGAGTTTTAAAAAAAATCTAGATTTTCCTCAATTCTTAATATTCTGGAAATTACCTGATCATGGTCCTTTTAACAAAGTATTTAGTAACCAGATTCATTACAGAATGTGTCAATATGTCTGATTACATTTTAAAATATTATATCTCAGGAATAACGTGAACAATTTAGGAATCAAATTTTTGACATAATTTTAAGAAGAAAGTGCAATTCTGCAACATATTAGGTAAATTGATTAACCCAAGCCTTATGGTACTTGATAAAATCATTTATAGATGATGCCAGGTATAGATGATGCCACTTCCCTTTCACACTTCCCCTGAGGAACCTAAGTGTCCCTCATGAAAAACCATTATTTTGTCTGTAAGTGGTATTTTTGCTTATTACAAGATGGAAGGACATGTTCCCAAATAACATTTTTTGTATGACTTCAGATATTTTAAAAACTAAAAAGAAGCATAAAACTTAAAGAACAGAAATAAAAACTGAAGAAGCATCAGAAAGAAGGAAATTAAAAATGTTCATTTCCTGCTTGAAACAGATGGTTACATTGATTTTGCCTCAAAAGAAAAAGAATGTGAAATGGAGGGTTGTTAGAACCATATGTCTTTTTATTGTGATCCTGAGACGAAGGCCTCTAGCTATGAATGGAATGATAGCTCACATGGTACACAAGAGATAGAGAAATATAAAGTAGCTCTAAAAGTAGGATATAAAATTATCCAAGGGATCCTAAAGGTAGGAGCTTGAATTTTCATATCATTTCTAAAACACACATTTTTCACATATCTCCAGATTTATGTTAATATTTTCATTGTGGCATTAATTCTTCAACACCCAAATATTGATTAATTACCTGTATTTTAGTATAAGTTGATATTTTCAAAACTTTTATATTACCTAATTCTTTCCTTTCCTTCAAAATAAAAAAGCACATTCTCAAGCAATCTTACTTTTATATCAAAGTTATACTATAAAATAATTATAAATAATTGTGTGAAAGTTGCTATTATGTCAGATCATCTTACTAGATTTTAGAGATAAGTATTTTATTTATTAATTATTATGTTTCTAGTTGAACTGTTAATTATATTATTTTAAATTTTTTCTTGTGCTTTTGCATTTATTCCATCAATATGACAATACTCTTAGTATTTTTATTTATTTGCCTTAATTTTAATTTTATTTACAATGACAAGAAATCCTAGAAATATAGCAGAGATAAATCATTAGGATTTAAGCTCTAATATCTGAAAGTATGATACTAGAAGTGTTCTGGTTTATAAGTACTACTAAGAAATTCATTTAGTTGCTCATATTTGTTAGAGTTTCAAATTGGTGTATACATGTACATGTGTCTTAAATTTTTACTTTATATGTGTAAAGGGTTCATTGTTTATAGGATGTTTGCACTGTATACATTCAAAAGGATATCTATTCAAGTAGATAAAACCTTAAAAAGAGTTTTATTGAAGAATTTACTTCTGAAAAAAAATGTTTACTAGCAAAGAATCTATTTCTCTCTTGTTATCATGAATCATTACCAATAATGATTTGCATCCCAACTTTTAATTTTCAAAAGAAGGATTCAATCTGTGCCACAGTAAGTAAATTCCATTGAAAATTGATTGAATTTAAATGTAGTTTTAAATTAAACAAAATTATGTCTTCATGGGACTGGATGCAGTAGATCACACTATTCCAAACTGCCACAGGCATTGCAAATGTTTTTCCCTCTGTTAAACCCTAATTATCTCTATCTCCTTTATTTAGTAACCAATTCATCATCAGTTATCAGATCAAGTATCACTTCTTCAGGGAACTCTTTCCTGATATTGCAGCAGACTAAATCACATCACCTATAACATGATTCTAAAAAACTTATCAATAACATCTAAGTTCTATTTTTTATAAGATTATGTGAAACCTACATGGCTTATTGCTCATGTACTTCAGTGTATTTATGACATTGGATTGTGCCTAGTAATAATGGTGACTAATAATGCATTGTAGGATTTTACATTATCATTTCAATAAATAAAATCTACAAATAAATGAAATGATCCAAGTAAAGTGCATTAAAAAAGAGTCACACCTCTTAAATTATGAGATAAATGTTTTGCATATTTCCAAGAAAATACTTTAAACCATGATTCTTGATATCTAAAAATATTCAAATTGGTAATTGCTATGACTAACAAATTCTATCAGTACAGTTGTCCCTTGGTATTCATTGGATACTGATTTGTGGAATTTCACAGATAATAAGATCCATGTTTGTTTATGTCTGTTATATAAGATACTTGTAGTATTTGCACTGAACTCACACACACACTCCTGTGTCATCTTTATGTTATTTATAACTTCTAATATAATATAGGTGGTATGTAAATTGTTATATTTTATTATTTATAGAATATTGAGAAGACAAAAAGTAAATATAACTGTGTTTTTGTTGTTGTTTGTTTTTTTGTGTTGTTGTTGTTGTTTTGGTTTTTAGTATTTTCCAAGTGTAATGGGTTGAAACTGCTGATTCAGAGGCTACAGATGTGGGGGGTTCACTGTCTATGCCCTGTATTGAGTTCCTCAGTTTATAACTTGCATATTATAATTTTATTTAATATTTTAAGGTATTATTACCAGATACATCTTACGGCCCTGGGGAGACAGTAAAGATTCCTTCTTTTATGGAATTTATTTTCTGTTGCTTGGTTTGGGGGGAGGAATATAATTACTAAAAGAAATAAGCAGAACATGAGGGAAAATAAGCAGATCAAAATTAACTAAATGAATAAACATGGTCATTTTAACAATGGCAGTCAAGGATGCCTTCTCAAAGATTGAGACATTTTAGTAATGATCTAAAATATGTGAGGAAGTAAAACAGAGCAGAGAAGGAATGCTCATGGTAAAGAGCAAGTATTATAAACTAAGAAAGGCTGTATATTATGTATTTGAATTCTTATTTTTCCCTCAATACTGGGGATTGAATCCAGGGTACTTTACCATTGAGTTACATCCCAAACCCTATTTGTTTATTCATTCATTCATTCATACGTTTAATTTTGAGAGAGGATCTTGCTATGTTACACAGACTGGCATCAAGTTGTGATCTTCCTGCCTCAGTCTTCAGTGTAACTTAGACAATAGGCATGTGACACTGTGCCTGATTGTGCCATATGCTTGAAAACAACCAAAGGGGTGTAGTGGTAAAGAGAGATCCCTCATTCCAATTGTGACCGGAACAGACCACATTTCAGACACTACTGCAAAAAGTAAAAGTAAAAAAAAAGTCTCTATATTATATCTGACATTCCTTGTGAAAGTTGTACTGAGAGATGGGAAGACAATTTAAAATCATACTATGTAGAAAATTTTGTTTTTACTAAAGATTATGTATTGCCAATATTTCAAATGTATCCTAGACTGAACTTTCAATGTAAAGGGATGCATTTATTACTTATTCAAAACACTTTGAAAAACTGCTTACACCTTTCTTTAAATGTATTATTCTAATTTGGTCTTTGCCTAGGTTGTAATGTTAAATCTCCATGCATATTACCTGATGAGGAGAAATTCTCTAATAAATTTGAAGATTTCTCAACATAACTAGAGTACTGCTGTTGATTACTTATGAAGATCTACTAGTTAGAGTTTTAAATGGATGTTTTCATGCTTTAAGTTGACTAGCAATGTCAAGGCATTGATCCAATATTGGTTTTCCCCTCTATTTCTCCTTCAAAAATAATCTAGCACTTCTACAATATTAAAGCAATAAAACTGCTGATTACCCAAAGGAATGCATGAAAATAGATTATTAAGCAGTTCAATATGAAACACCTGATATCTGTTCCTATATTTCTACCTTAACAAAATGATATCCAGGTATTTTTAAGACATTTGCCAACTCAGTAAAAATCTTAAGTCCTGATTCTGCTTAGTCTTTACAGAAAACATTCTAACACCTCTCCTTGTCTTTATCTGACAGAAGAATTGTTTAGAAAAATCATTGAAAAATGGAGAATTATTTAATATCAATTATTACTAGTGTTGTTTTTTTATTTGTAGAATTTCTTTATAATTAAAATTTTAAGGCTAATTGTTTTTTTAAACAGAGAGAGAGAATTTTTTAAATATTTATTTATTTATTTTTTAGTTCTTGGCGGACACAACATCTTTGTTTGTATGTGGTGCTGAGGGTCGAACCCGGGCCACATGCATGCTAGGCGAGCACGCTACCACTTGAGCCACATACCTAGCCCCTTATTGTTAAAAACAAACAAATTTGCTTGTCAGACTTCTCTCATCAAGTGAATCTTTTTATTACCTGTACTATAAATCGTATATTTGGTTGGAAAGGAAAAAAAATATTGAAATTCAGATAGTCATTACATCATCTCTTCCTTGCATCACATTTAAATTCATTTATTTTTATTTACAATTTAAAACAATTATAGGTGAGAGGAATGTCTTTGAGTTTGAAGAGCTCATTTTGAGGCTGCAAAAACCCAATGGGAAGTAGCAAATGTGGTTATTTATGGCCTGTTTATCCACAAACTTCATTTCCTATTGTTAGAAGACCATCTCTCCACCTGCAGTCAGCTAGAGAAAGAATTGAGAAATGTATGCATTCAGAAAGTCAGCTTGCTTTTTTCCATTATGAGACTATTTTCTTTCAAACCTTAGGGCATAGAAAACAAGTTACTGTTTGAAAAGTTGACAATTTGGGCTCTATTAAGGTAGAAACAGATACCTGCGAACATGTGAATAAATAATAAGGTCTCTTCAGACTTAATACTGGAGGGCAGAGAAAAGAGGTTTGCAAAACATACATTTATTATATGATACAAAGAAAGCAGTTTGGCAAAACTGAAAGCTATGAGTATGAATTATTCTTGCCATTTAAAGTTTCAAAGTGTTCTACATAGTACACAGTAATTTGGAATCTTCTTCTCAGACATTATAATTTGAAATGCATCTATAGGAAAAAAATCCACAAATAGTATTTAGAAGGAAAAATATTCCTTGATAGTACTTCATAACTGGAGAAATGTAAACAACTCAGATAAGTTAAAATTAATAAATAACTATTATAATGTAATATTTTAAACAATGCAAACAATCTGAAATTTTGTCATTGTAATTATAATATGCACATTTAAAGTCTATGTGGATTCTGAAGTTTCTTGCTATTAACCAGATAGATACAGTTCTCCAAATGCCACTGGAGCAATATGTAGCAGCAAGCACTTAACATGTTCTGAATGTTGTTCTGAGGGTGCCAAATGTGTTCTTTTATCTAATTTTGACTGATTAAGAAAGTCATGGCTCAGAGAATTAAATAATTTGCCTTAACAAAGTAGGAATTTATACTATTCCAGTGGGATGCTGGAAATAGCTTGTGTATTCTTGCAAAAGCCACGTATTAAAATATCTGAAATTTGGTTGATTTGATGTCAAACACAGGAATTATTAAATATTTATTTACTTTCCACATAAATATGAAATGCTATTTAAGATAGGTAATGCACAATTCAAAACACATAACTTCCTAATTATTTTCTACACTATTACCTATACTCTTGTTGTTTATGGCCATGATAGCCCTATCACGGAAATACTACACATTAGTGTGTTATTTTTTATCTTTACCATTCAGCTCCTTAGTGATTGAAATCAGGTATCCTAATAGTATTTACAGACTCAAAAACTGGCAATTAATAGTGAGAGTTGGATTTGTTGTTTTAAGGATAGTCAAAATACAAGATTTAAGAAAGGAATGAAAAAGATTTAATAATAAAGATTAAATTTAAAGTATCTTGGTCTGAGGTTGTGGCTCAGTGGTGGAGTGCTTGCCTAGTATGTGCGAGACCATGGGTTTGATCCTCAGCACCACATGAAAATAAATAAATAAAATAAAAGGTAATGTTCCCAACTACCACTAAAAAATAAAACTTTACAAAAAAAATGTTTTAAAGTGTCTTTAGCTCTTAAGTCATGAGCAACACAAATCATTGAGAATGTATTCATACAATATTCAGAAAACATTGCCTATTCAGCAATGATAAATTACTGAGTAAAGAATGAAGTTTCAATAATTACTTCCTTATTTTATTTATGTCTTATTATTATTAATATAAATATAAATAAATTAGTCAACATTTATTGGAGGTAGACAATTTTGTCAGTTGTCACTGATATTCATATATAAATGGACACAAGAATTGTGTCAAAATCAACAAATCATTCTGTAAGAATGATCTGGCTATA
Organism: Callospermophilus lateralis; assembly: GCF_048772815.1. Lineage (NCBI taxonomy): Eukaryota > Metazoa > Chordata > Mammalia > Rodentia > Sciuridae > Callospermophilus > Callospermophilus lateralis. The sequence goes on from NW_027517451.1 coordinate 1,583,697, forward strand.
TGGAACTTACAATAAATAATGTTTTTATTATTATTAGAAATTTGTATGCAACGTATTTTCACATCAATAAAATTGGGTAAGAATATACATAGATGTTTTTCCCATAGTTAGTTGTTAAAAATGTCACTTGTTTTTCCCAGAAAAAAAAAGTGTTTATACAATGCTGTGATGTCCTGCTTCAAAATAAATAAAATATAACTAGGTTTACCAAAAATGAAAGGTATTGAAGAACATAGATTAGCATTTTAAAATGGCGTGGTAAACAAAAACCAAGTGTTTATTGAATCTTACATGGCATTACCAATCACAACATGGTTGTGAAGCTATGAAGTTGGATGTAAAAATCCAGTGTTTGTCATATTCTGGACCAACTACAATCTCTCAGAAATTTGAGAAATTGTGATTTGCTCAACACCAATATGCACATTCATGGGCAATTCTGAATTTATAGATGTAGCACAGATCTAGATTTAAACACATTAATTGCTTAAAAATTAATCACAGACAATGAATAGTTCTAGCAAAGATGCCCAAAGAAGAATTATCTAGGGAAAGAGTTACGAAGAAAAAAAAAAACAGTGCCAGAAAACAAATTCATAAAAGAATAATATTCCAATGAAGAAAAAATCATTTACTCGGTGAAGTTATAATAAGTATAGGATTTGTATTATCTAGTTGAGCTAGACTCTATGGAGTCTAGTTTATGAAGTACCATTGCCATGTGGCATAAACATTTGGGAGTAGCATCTTATTCATTATATGGCATAAAGTATTTTGAAGGCAAGGGCTTATGCCAGGAACACAGTTAAGATGAGGAAAAGTTCTATCAACAGTGTTTCCCTATAATCAAGCACATTTGCACTGGGAGCCTCAACAGGAGCACCAATGGGAGCTTGAATATGTAGCTTCAATATCAGTTTTGGGTTTGTGTGCTAATGAACAGCACTCAGAACACAGGTTTGGACCTCTAAAGATAATTCTAGAAAATGAATACAAAAGTCCATGGTGAGATTTTAAAGCAACACAAACAAAAGCTTGTCATATCCAAACTCTGGATAGTAGCAGGAAACAACAACAACAAAAAGTTAGGTGAATGTTTGATAATGAATGACAGAGAAACTACAAAACTAACATCCAATTTTCATTCTATATCTTCCACAAGAATAAACTTAAAGTTAGAAATGAGAGAGAAAAACAGTAAGCCAGGGCATTGTATCAAATAAAACATATAGGCATTTTGAATGAATCTGAACGTTCCAAATGCTATATTCCAGATTTATTTTAAAAAGATAATTGCAGAGATGAACAACAGAGAGAAAATTTTTTCAATTATTTGGAAATTTTAGAAAAATGAAAAGTTCTAAAAGACAATGGTGCTAAAATTTCCAGTTTGCAAATGAGCCACTGATATTCATTATATATTGAAGACTGTGTCAATGTCATTATTAGGAAATATTCTGATTGCAGTTTTTACATGTAAGTATTCAGGACAAGATTAATTCACATCAATCAATAAGGTGTTCGTTTATAAGACCATTGACACTAAGGTAAGGGAGACTCATTTAAATTCTGCACTGCTACTTAATAGTTATGTAATTACAAATCACCTCACCAAGTTATACGCTTATGCACTATAAACTAATAATTATGGTTATAAGTTAAATAATATAACAAGTGAGAAAAACAAATAAAATCTTGAATGTTAAACCCCTGATTATACACAGAATGATGACATTACATTACTGACTTGAGATTTGTATTGTGTAACCCTGTGTGTCTTCATATACATAGAACATGCATGGTATAGATAATTATAAAAATGAATAAATAGTAATGATCTCACATAATATATCATACTTACACATGAGATTTGAAATGATTTAGCATATATATGCATTTTATTTTACCATATTGTAAAAATGTCTGTGTAGAGTTTATTTTCTCTATAAAAATAATGAGTATAGCAATTCCAATTTAGAGCAATAAAGAGGGAGGCAAAGTTGTATGCTGCAGACTTCCTTGGACACCAGGTGCCTCATTCTCAGCTCAACCATGTAGAAACTGTCCTTCCTGATACGGGGCTTAACTCCAAATTTTACTTTTCATATCACTAAGGGCAATGCTATTGCCTATCTGATAGGTCTTTATTTTTTATGAGACACAGTTATTTAGAAAAGTAGATGATTTTCAAGAGCGAATGTAGACTATCTCAGGGAAGAGACTTCGTTTAGGGAAAAGTAAGAAATACACATTCAAATGAGAATGCAGGCCACCTCCAGAGGGAGAAAAAGCCTAAACCATAGGTATTTATGTGAAAATAAATTTAGACCCCTTAAACAAAATTATGTTGTCTATTCTGGCAATTTTCAAGTTCATGGCATTACTAACCTTGACTTTATTAGGGGATTTTTCAATAACATGATAAATTCAGCCTTATTGAGTAAACAAACTCTAATATCATAAAATAAAGGAGTCTACATCAATTTGGTTTGATCTGTCTGTTTTCTTCAGCATATTTAATCAATAATTTGATGGATGTTAGAAAAAAACATTATTAAAAGTATAGACTTCTTGATGCAGAATTCAGACTAAAAACATTCTCAGCTATTGATAGAAAAATATGACATGTTACATAAATAAAATTAGAATTCAGAAAGAGAATTATATTACCTAATAAGGCACTTCAGTCAAGAGAAATTTGGCCTAGTTTGCTTTTGTGCAGTTTGAGTTCACTGAAATGTAACATGGTTCAATTTCAGGGTTCTAAAAGCAATATATGCTTAGGTTTTATATATGTGATTACAGACAATCCAAACAAAGCATTTCAGAAAGGGACTGAAATACATGATGAAGATGAAAATAGGAGTAAGATGAAAACTTTGTTCTATTTTGTAAATTTTAGAGGTAGCCTATTTGAAGAAGAGAATTTTGGGGAGTAACTTGATCTTTTTGTTGCTCAATATTTCAAATGCTGTCATGAAGAATTAAGGCAAATGACTGCTCTGGGAATGATCAGAAACACCCATTTTGCATCTTTTTAATAAAGGGTTGCAGTATTAATGAAAGAAGCTCAGTTTTTACTTTTTGTTTTTGTTTTGTTTTAAAGATATTTGAGCTGACAAAAAATGCCTATGCACTTCTCTATAAGTTAAATAATTTAATCTGACCCTTAAACACTCTTTCTTTGAAATGGGAATATAAATGTCATCACAGGATTATTGTAAAGATTTGGGACAATTAAGGAAGTAAAATACTATATATAAATGTTAACAGCTGAGTTTATTAAAATAATTGATATTCACTAAAGTCCACAGAAAATATTTTATAAGAGAATTATTAATAGAAAACATAAAAATATAGAAAGAAAGCAGAATGGTGATTTACAAAAGTGTTATGTTTGGCAAGAAAATGGAAAGCTATGAAAAACACTAATCAGAAAATTCTACAGAGAAATGGGTAATAGAAAATGAAAATAAAGAGGAATGCACTTTTTTCTTTATCAGATAAAAAAGCAAATCATTTATCCAGTGTTATTCCAACTGGAGCTCATTAACTCGCTAGACATCTGAGAAGCTCCAATGCTTAGTGAGTTTCTGGGATTGAATTTAGGACCCTCGGTCCATGGTTCCTGAGTTAGGATGTTTAGCAAAGATTTTGTTATAATTTCTTGAAAAATTATAATTTGTTAATGGTTTACATTCTAAATAAGTTGGAACTTACAATATATTTAAGATTATACTCGTCACATAGCCCCTGAGTTTTTTAGCAGAGGAAATAGTAAACCAAAAACAGTGCATTAAAAATTTCACATAAGCCTGAGATCTTCCTTAGTAGGGGCAGTCCTTAGTAATATGTTGCCAATGCACATGATGTGTGTCAGAGGTGCAAAGCCCACTGAGAAACACCTGGCACACAGCACCCACTACCTGTGAATCTTCATGTGTTAAGCACATATTAGACATGACACCACAAACCCTATAATTACTTACAAATGCAAAAAGGTCATTAGCACTTGAGAAATTTATTTAACTGTGTTGTGAATTTATCTACCTTCTTTTCCTAGGAGAAAAAAATTTTGTGCATAGAGAAAACCATCAGCACTTCAACAATTTTTTTAGCCAAATTCAGACCTTTGCTGGAAATTTCCTAAAGATAGACATGGTAACAAAAAAGGAATTAAAAGGGATTTGGATTGGAGTATATTTCTTCTATGTATGTCAATATTCAATATAATAAAATAATTGCCTTAATGCTTTGGCTTTGCTTATGATTATTTATAAATTATTAAGGCAAAAAGTGTGTCACATTAGATTGGATAGAGGGAGAGGAGGGGAGGAGTAGGGAGGATAGGAAGGGCAGCAGGATAGAATAGACAATATGATTGATGTATGTACATTCCATGTATGTATTATATGTCAAAATACATTCTACTGTCATGTATGACTAAAAAAAATAAATCAAAATTTAAAAAAATAAATAAATTATTAGGGCAAACTATAAACTCTGATCTGATGTAATCATACATATTTATGACAAAAAAAATTTAACTCATTTTTTACATATTCATTGCAAAAGTCACATTACGATTTCATAGCTTGTCATGTTCCACTGAACAGAGGAACATTACTCACTTTAGAAAGAAAATATTTAAAATTTGTTGAAGCAAGAAGTACCTTTAGAGAGACAAACTAACCAAGAAAGGAGTTTGCATTTTTCTGCTCTAAACTGTATTCAAGAGACTTTAAGTGTTCATTCATCTTCAAAAGATGACTAACCTTTCAGATTGTGTCTGCACTAGGACACCCTGGCACAATTATTTTGGAATGAGCCAAGTTCTCAAAACACAATTACATGCTATCATTTTTTCCATCTTATGTTAGAACCATTATCAGATTGGAAATCTATAGTCAGCGATAATGGAGCAACGAGAAAATTGGCCATATCCTTCAAGCCAAAGAAACACTTTGATTTGAAATTCTGTATCTAAATGATTGGGGCCAGAGTGCTCCTTTGTTTGAATGATTTGGATAATTGTTTCAGTTCTCTACTTCATTTTGCTAGTATATATTGTCCAAAAGCAAACGTACGAGCTACCATATTCATTCAGTGTAGTGAAAACATGTACATATTCTGTGGCATATAAAGTTTGTAAATGTTTAAAGGAAAATAAAACTGGAAACTACTGAAGGCATAATTTACATATTTTCAATACCTCCTTTACAGAAAATAAACTACAGTATGCAAGCTCACACATGTTCACTAAATTGCATTTTTGCATAGCTATTTATCACTGAACTATTCTGAAAATTAAACAATTCTTAAAAATTTGATCATCACAAATGATTAGGAAAGAAACAAATAAAAACCTTCTAAATTACACATGATTTACAAAAAAAAAAAAAACAAAAAAAAACAAAAAAAAAACTAAACACTTAGCAACCCCAGTTAATAGTGCAGGACTAGAGTGTATGAAGAAATATCTGCCTTCACCATTGTCATCCTTCATGTTCATGACTTATCCATGTTGTTTCCATTTGTTATTATTGCTTCATACTAAATAGTCAGCAGAAGCCAACTGCATTTCCCAAAGTGGATCAGTGTGCTTGTTTGGATCTCCCTTTGTGAAGTCGAAGTTCTGATCTATGCCACAAGCACCAAGGCAATCCATGCTGATGAGTGACTAGAAATGGCTTCTTCATTCCAGTCCTCACTGAGGAGAAAGTTTCCATTATCTCCTTCAACATCTTCACTCTATCAATTTGACAGGGGCAGGCAGTTCCACACTTGACTGATTTCACTGTGGAACAGTATTCTACTCACCCAACTGTTTCTAATATGAAAGAAAAATAAAAAATAATCAAACCTGGAGAAAATTTCTTGTTTGCACATACATAAGTGCCACCTTTTATTCTTTCTTTTAATTGTTGTTTGAACTTACCTGTAACATAATCACTGCAAAGGAAGTGGCAGAGTAAAAGATCATAGGTAGAGCCTAAATTCTAAGGTATTAGATAAAATAAGGTAATTTTTAGCAGCTGGAAAGGAAAAAACAGAATACAAAGGAAAGTTCTATCTTGGGTGGCTTTTTGATCGTGGATGTGGCACATTTGCTCACCTTGCAAAGACCGGATACCATTTTGGCATCTTGACTTCTTCCTGCAGCTTTGTTCTGGCAACTAGCAGCTTAGAAACTCACCCAACATGCACATATTGGGACTGTGAGAGTTTTTTTTCCTCCTGTCCTTTTGTGAGTTTTTTCTATCTCTATGGAGCAGAAGAACATGCTCGAAAAAAGACAAGGTATAAACTGGCATTTTCTGGCAGCCAGTAAGTCTGCTTCTGAGAAGAAAAGTCTCCAAGGTAACATGAATAGATGTCAGAAACAAACTTAAGAACAAAAATGGAGAAAACCATGGAAATTGCTTGGGCATTAATTTCTAGAAGTAGTCACTTACAATAGTTTTTTTTTTCCTCCAGAATTTTTCTTAATTCTGCAAGAAGAGCCTTCTCATGCAAATAGAACTCCTGCTATGCAGAAACAAGCTCTGGCCCATGAATACCCTGGATTCAGTTCTGTTCATAAGCTTGGCCCCTCAGGCTGATTGTGCTGCTCACACTGAGCAGTGACCTTTAGGGAAACTGGATCACTGCCACAAGGAAACTGAATCTTTCTTTTTCTATCTTTTCTATTCCTTGTACATTTTTATATACATTTGTGATAACTGCACCTGTGAACAGTCATTCAAAATGCAAGGAGTTACCCATGTCTGAGAGAGAAGAACATTATAAGCAAATAATAGTAAAATCTCCAAATTATGTTGTGAAACATTTCATTAAGAATGTGTTTGGTTTGTGTCACTACAAAACTATTTTACAGAGAAGGAATAGGAAGGAGGGGGCAATTGGGAAACTCTTGGGGAGAAAAACAAGAGTTACAAAAATAAACACTTGTGACACAGACACTTAAGCTCACATTTTCCAGATACAGTGGAGGACATATGGCCACAGGTATCACATCACCAGTCAATGACCACAGTCCTCTGATACTAATCTTAGACTAGTCAACAGAAAACCCAAAGTATCCATTTTCTTTTCTCACAATGACAAAAACAATTCAAAACTTCTTTTTTCAGATACTTAGGATAATTTTCTCAACTACCTTCAAATTACAGAGTAGGCAAAAAAGGGATTGAGTGAGTGACCCTACTGAAAGGAATAAATTGTTGTCCAATATTTGCTATTTTTGTTTTTCCTTTTTAGCTATAATACTTGTTCTGATGTTTATACTTGTTTGGTCTTAATAAGCGGCATTAATGCAGGTGGTTTTCTTAGTAGAGTGGAATATATATATGAATAGGCACAATTATTAACGTGGTCAAGTATTTTGTCCTGGTGACAAAAACCTAACCCAAATGTTCTTTCCATTACTATCAATCTCTACAGTGATGTCCCACTTGCTTATCACTTCAATAAATATGTTCTAAGATTCTAGAGGTCTGGATAATCTTTTACTATTGATAATCTTTCTACAGGAAGAGATGAATTGCCCTGAGTAAATTGTAATAGTGGATCATTGTCTCTTTGCAAGCAGCCAAGATGTTTTTGCATTCTCTGAGACTTTAAATAAAAATTGAAAACCATGATGTTATAATGGAGGAAACATCTTTCTTGTTTTTTTAAAAAAATAATCCATTTACATTAATCTTTACATATTGGGGATGTTTGTGTATTTCTTTTTGAAGAAGTAATATTTAAATTTTTGTTTGATTTAATCTCATGTATTTGGAGAAATTTATCGTATGCTAATGGCTTTTTAGCTTATAGAGATTTTTTAAACATTTTGATTAAGTCAGCAATATTCTCACTTTTGTATTTACTATCAAGTTTTGTTAGTTATCAAAGTGTTAAGTTTTCCAGTTTTGGGAAACTTAATTGAAGTATTAAGGTAAATATGTGAATATTTTAAAATTCCTTTTATAACCAAGACAAAAGTATTGGGATATACAAATGGGACTTTTTAAATTATGGAAAGAACACTTAACAAAGGATCTACCCTCTTAGCAGGTTTTTAAGAGCCAGGAGTGTATTATTGTGTAAAGGAACATGTTGTATAGCAGATCTCAGATTCTTAGTCTCCATAACTGATATTTCATACAATCTGATTATCAGTCCTCCCTTATTTTCTGGTAACAGTATTCTATTCTTCTATGACTATTTTAGATACCTTATGAAAGCAAGGTTATGAATTATTTGCTCTTCCGTGACTTTCGTATTCCTTTTAAGACTGAATAATATTCACATTATATATGTGCCACATATTTTAATCCACTTACCCGTCAGTGGATGTTTTTATTGTTTCCACATCTTGACTATTGAGGCTAGTTTTGTAAGGAACATAAAAAACAAATACTTCTTCAAGAAGATTGTTTCATTTAATTTATATAAATATCCAAAAGTGGAATTTCTAGATCATAGTATACTTCTAATTTTAATTATTTGAATAATTTCTTTAATGTTTTCCACAGCTAATGTGTCATTTTGCATTCTTACCAATTGTGGAGTGTTTCTAGTGTGTGTGTGTGCATCCATGTTAACAGATAATATTTCCTAATACTTCTAGAGATAATGGTAATATTGTTTTGTGTTTTAGATTTGTGTTTTTGTAATAATTAGTGACATTGATCATGTTTACATATATCTGTTGGCAATCTGTCTTTGGAAAAATATCTGTTCAAGTTCTGAGTTTTTAGTTGGAATACTAGGTTTTTTATGTTTGACTATTGAATTGTAGGATTAACTATTTTTGGAAATTAACCCCTATTGCATGAATGGTTTACGAATGCCTTTCATTTTACACGTTGTCATTTTCTCCATTGACTTTCCCATCCCCCTTTTGTTGTGCAGAGCATTTTAGTTTGCTGCACTCTTGTCTGCTTTTCGATTACATGCCTCTCCATTTGGTGACATATAAGAAATTGTTCCCAAGACCAATCTTTATAGCAGCCTATGTTAATCTGGTTACAACTTAAATGGGATACAAATACTACAATATCTGTTTTCCTTATGTTTAGTTATTGATGTCAGAATGTGCAACTATTTATCTTGTGTGCCCATTATCATATATTTTAATTATAGTTATTTTAATACTGTAAGTCTCTGCCTTGTTAGAATTAAGTGATTTATCCACCACCATTACAACAGTACAGTATTTATTTGTATATTTCTCATTACCAATGCATTTTATGCTTGCTTAGGGTCCTGTGTTACTGTTACTATCCTTTGGTTTCAAACTGGAGGAAAAACAGAATTTTTTAAAAAAAATTTAAATGGAATTTAAATTTTTAAATTTTTAAATTTTTAAATTTTTTTAAAAATTTTAAATGGAATAAAATAAATTTATTCCATTTATTCTAAAGTAGTATTGATGAAAAATAAAGTTTTTGTTTATCTTTGAATATCTTTATCTCATTTTCATATTTAAAAGACAATTTGTTATGAGTAGAATTTTTGTTTGGCCATTGTTTTCCTTTGGCGTTTTATAAACAATTGTCCTGATTTCTTTTACAGCATGCAAAGTTTTGGTTGGAAAATCTGTTGGTAGTCATGTGGACATAAACTTGTATGCAGCAAGTTGCTTCTCTTGTGCTGCTTTCAAAATTCTCTGTATTTAACTTTTAACAATGTGAATATGTCTTAGTGTGAAGTTCTTTGGATACTTATTATTTAAGGTACTTTTGACTTTATGGATCTGGATGTACATTTCTTTTACTAGACTTGAAAAGTTTTCAAGTATTATTTCTTTAAATACATTTTAGTTTCTTCCTCTCTATCACTTGCTCTCTTGCTCTTGCTCTTCATTCTGAGATTCTCATAATGCATATATTAATCTTATTTATTATATTCCATAAGTCATAAATTCCTATGCTTACTTCATTCTTCTTTTATTTTCCCTTTTCCTTTTTGCTTCATTAACTGAAATAACTTCCAGTAATCTGTTTTTGAGTTTAGTGAGGTTTTTCCTTATATCAGATATAATCCTCTCTTAAGCCCTGTAGTAAATTTTTAGTTCACTAATTAAATTCTTCAGCTCTTAGATGGTTATTTTAAATTTCTTGTCATTAAATCATATTTATTTAATTTAAAATGGGTTATTGGAGATTTATTTATTTTATCCTTTTGAAGGAACATATTTTTTTTGTTTCTTTTTCTTCATTCTTTGTATTGGTATTTGTACATGATACAAAATGACTATTTCTGCCTGTCTTCATAGACAGGCCTCATACAGGTAAATAAATAACTTCACTAGTCAGTCCAACCAGAGATTCTGGAAGCTTCTTAAACCTTCCTCCTAGATGAATCCACTTTCTTTGTTGTTAGTGGTCTCCAGAAACTTAGAACATGCCAGGGCCTATCATGTTCTGAAGACAAGTGAGACCAAAGTCAGCTTCTTGGTCAGCTCCTCAAAAGTTGAATTATGGATGCTTCTACAATTCTTTCCCTCCACAGGTAGCTGGTGAGACCTGAGATCTTTTTCTTTCTTTCTTTCTTTCTTTCTTTCTTTCTTTCTTTCTTTCTTTCTTTCTTTCTTTCTTTCTCTTTTTGCTCTGTTAACAAAGAGCTGGTTCATAGAATTTGTAACAACTAGCTACAATGTCAAACCACCATCCTAGTTCTGACTGGCCCCCAAGGCCATTAGAAACTAAAAATATGCTGGTTCCATTTAGTATTCTCAGATAGACTAGATAGAAAACAGTGTTTTGAGAAGCCATCTGAAAAATGAGGGTGTCATATATGTCATCTAATATTTTCCTCCTATGGAGTTAGTGGAATTTGGATATTATCTCCCACTTATATTAAACTCTTCTAGCTGCTTGGTTCTACAGTTAATCCAAACCATTGCTTTGGTCTTGGTAGTTACTAGCATATATGGAGCCCAATTATCTCTCTAAGGCAGCTAAGTTGGCTTATCCCTTGGGAAGGAACTACTTTCCCTATTAGGAATGCTACAAATGCAATTCAACTCCTCTGCTTCTCGGGAGAAGCTGAAGGTTAGGAGTTTCTTCAAGATTATTTCACATTGAGGTGAGATTGAGGGTAATGGAAAAATGATATCTCTTCTTTTCCTAGTAGTTTCGCATGGTTGGATTTGTCCCTGCTGAGTTCTAGCTTACTAATTTCTAGATTGGTCAAAAAAGGAACTGATTCCTCCATTGCTGTTGAACTGCTGTATCCTCTGTGTGAGGAAAAGTGCTGAGTCTCTAATGCACCATTTTGTTGACATCACTTTCATTTGGGAATTTTTTTATAATATGTAAATTGTCAGGAAGTTCATGAAAAAATACAAATAAACAATAAAATATCAAAATTTAATATATTAATATAAAAATACAATTTGATTTCAAATACTTTTAAAATAGTTTCTAATAGAAAATATTAATTCTTGAAAGTGTTAAAAATCAATTCCACTGAACTTTAAGAAAGGAGCACATGTCATTTTACTCTCATGCTTGAAAAAATTCTTGAGCAAGAGAAGCACATAAGATTAAAATGATTGCATAAAAAACTAAGAAAACCTAAGTGCAAAACACTTTTAAAAAGGGAAAAAATAATTCAAATCATTATGATTAGAGTAGTGTGTTCTAAGGGATTCCTAAAGAATTCTAAACACAACAAGAAGAAATCCAAATACCTGAAGTAGACATAAGCTTCTCACCACACAATATTTCTCTCTCAACCAACACAAGCATTTTTGACCTAAACAAGTAGGCAGTTAGCCATTGAGGATTTCAGGTAAGGAACGTGGGGTATTAGCATAGAACGGGGGTGGGGAGTGGGGCAGGGAGCAGAAACCACAAAAGAGAAAGCTCAAGATGGACAAGACCACTTCTGGTTACAGAGAAAACAAATAATTTAGAAAAATGGAACTTCACGATTTCTACTTGGCATCCTTAGAGTTACTGTTTGCAGAAAGTAGGTAAAGGTTGAGAGAGGGCATGAAAACATATTTGCTAATAATAAGAACTATAATTTTTGAAATAAAAATATGGTTAAATTAATCAATGAAATAAACATGATTAAAGATAAAGCTAATAATCTTAAGATATCCTAAAAAGTAGAAAAAAAAAGATCACAATAGAAAAATGGGCACAGAAAAAAATGGGGAGTGGGGCAAGATGTGATATAACAAATATCACAGTATAATTCAGATATCTGTTCTAAAGGAAGATAACAAAAGCATTGAGAACAATATTGAACAATTTTTTGACATTCAGATCAATTTTCCTGAGCTACTGTGTGATATACATGTTCAATTAAAAAAATCACCAAGTGCACAATGACATGAATGAAAACAAAGCAAAAGACAGAGAGAATTCCAGGAATCCTGGTAGTTCTGGAAAAGATTACTAAAAGCAACAATAACTGATATTTGAAACTTCATCAGTAATAGGAAATGCTTCAAAAATAGAAAAATATTCTTTCAGTCCATGATAAAAGCAAGAATATTTTTTTGTAGAAGAATATAGTTAGCAAGTAAATTAAAATGAAAGTGTTGAAAAGTATAGACAAATGGAATAATATTTTTAATGGAAGGATTTTGAGAATTTTCTTTCTGTGAATTCCACCTGAAAGTCAATAGCCAATAGTTAAGTGTATTAGAGTAAAATTGAAAGAAAGTAACATGAGATACAAAAAAAAATATTGTAAATATACCAGAAAAAAGAAATTCAAAGGAAAATCTTAAATCTGACACTATAACCTAGAACTGAGTATACCATCCAATAAAATAAATTCAAAAAATATTTAATTTTGGCACAGTAACTTAAGATAAATAGAAAAAATTAAAGACTTGAACAAACATCACAATACCACTCTGAAAAATAAAAATAAATTTTAAATTAAAGCCAAAAGATGGGGAGCTGATTATCTAAATCATTGTGTTTATATATATGGCAGAATTAACAAGTCAGTATTAATAGGAATAATTGAAGTTAAAGAAAAATTTTCTAATTGATACTGAAAATATGAATGTGCAAGAATATGATATCCTGAATTAAATGTTATTTTAAAATTTAGGCAAGTTAATATGAATTTTTACAAAATTCCTTGATCATATTTATCTCTGTAGTTTCTATATTTCAAAGAACATTTTACAAATGATATTTTTAATGAATATTTCAGATTTTGTTTGTAAATATGGACAATATTAACAAATGTAATAGAGTAAAATAGTTTAGGGAACTTTTCAAAACAATGCTGAAGAGTGTTAATTGTTCATTTAGACACATTTATTCAAGTATAAGGTAGTTTTATGCATGTGATGATGCATTGAAATATTTAGAAGTATTTTTTGCTTTCAAGGAATTCACTAAATAGGTTGACCACTTTAATAATGCTGGATCAAATTATAATTTGACTGCTATATCTACTTAAAAAAATCAACAGGACTTTCCAGGATGGTTGAGTAGCTGCAAACTTTGCATGTCATACCTAAAGTGTCAGAAAATTTTCTCTCGTTATGCAAAAATTCATGAATAATCAGGTCAAGACAGTATGCAAAAAGATTATCAGACTGTGAAACTAAGGGAAGGCCTATTAGGCATAAGCTGTACACCTGTTTGCTGTTTCTACCTTTAAATGATTTGTCATTCTGTTTATAAAATCTCATCACAATTGAGAGTTCTGATTGAAGGATTGCAGTGTCTTTAAGTAAATACTACTCCAAAATAAAGTATATTTGCCCAAATAATTTGTAAAAATCTGACCTATGCTTGAATATTATATGGGGTTATTCTGTTTAGAACATATATTTTTAAATATATATAACTGAACATATATAAAACATCAACTAATTCTAACCAGAAAATCTGTGAACTTTTAAGTATTGCAGACACTATTAATTTATGCCCCATCCTATGCTTGGCAAAATATTCACTTCAAATATGAATATAGTTTCACCTTTAAACTGAGGCATGTAGCTTGCAAGAGTATTTGAATAGTAGAGTCTTATTATATTTTATCTTTTTACATATTACTCATATACATGTTTTTGCTAAGACTATACCTCAAAGTAGAAATATTTATTTCTGTTTCCTTGTACATATTTTCTGCCTATTGAAATAATAGGAGTTTAATGCGTGAAATACAAGGTGTTGACTGTGTGTGTGTGTCTGTGTATATATGTGCATTGCATTTACATAGGTCAGTGATAAAGTGTGGGAAGGCCAGAAGAAACTGGAAAAGGAGGTCCCAGCCAAGCAGCTGAGCTTTAGAAAAAATTCTTAACAGAGCAGGATTTTTTTTCCTTGTACTTTGATTGCTTATTTATTTTATATTTTCCTTTATTCACAAACCTCTATCCTGAGACACTTGTAGGTTTACCCTCCTATTTCAACAATTTTTAATTGTATATGGAAATCTAAGTAATTATATACTCTTGCAAGTCCTCACAATTATGAAGCTGATTTTTATATTTATGTAGATACTTTTATTATCAGATAAATTTTATACATATAATAATTCTCCTTAAATTTTACTAAAGTTATGTTTCATATTTTAAAGCTATATTTCAGCCTAACTTTTTCTATTAAAAATTTTAAAATGGTAGTGTATTTTTCAGTTTCTAACTTTTTTGCCATTATTATATTTTAATGTTAGTACTCGTTTAGAAAGTTGAAACCACATATTATCATTCCCCTAGAATTTTTATATTCTCATTAATATGCTCCAATCCCTATTATTTAATTCTGAAAATGTAAGAATTGTGCATATATTATAGGTACTTAAAAATATTTTTAAGAAATAGAGGTAGTTTTATATTCATTTAATAAAACAAGTAGAAAGGATTTATTATATGCCAAATGGCTGGTATTGTGTGTTTATCACTTTTCATTATATAGTGCTGTGTAACATATATATGCAAATTATGCATTGAATAGAATAAATAGTAGACTGTTCTTTTTATCATAGTTTTCATGAGTGTGATTCTTAAAGTGTGAGATGCTTTATATATGTATACAAATGCTCTTATAGTAAAGCAGATAGGGCATAAACATTAAAGACGTTTAGAATCCTGTATATCTTGTGGGAAAGTGAGCCAATTTAATGAGGTAGAACAAGGAATAGGGATAGATTTGAGGACCACCAAAAATAATTTGAAAGTAAATAATCAGACTAGCAATCATAACCTGGAGTTTGGAGAAGAGTATATCAGAGAGTCAAAAAAAAAAAGAAGGCTAAAATGTCAGAAAAATTGAAGAAATAAACTTTTGAAGCTGAAATAATAATTTATTAGAATTTTGAGACTATAAACATAAAAATATTATGTAATAGCTGAAAATGACCACAGGAATAATAATATTGTACTCCACAAACTAAGAAAGTTTACACCCAATGAATGCTTTTTAAAGTCTTGAATCACAGTATTAATCTTTACAGAATGGAATGCATAACTAAAAAATTCCAGATTTTCTTGTATTTTGTAGAATTGTTTGGTTTCTGCTAGGTGTAGTTCTAAGTGACCTTGCCTGTTATTGCAATGTGTCATTTTGTCCTCATTTGTATTCCCTACTAAACATCTGCTTCCTTAATATAAAAGATCGCTGTCATTTAAGTTCTTTTAAACTACACCACCTTTAATGTCTGTTTTACAATCTATTTGATTAGTAAAATCTAAAGTTATTTGATTGCTCTTAATAGGCCTGATTTTGAACCTTACTTACCTGAGTACAAGTTAATCTTTGTCTACTGTGATGTGTTCCAGGCTAGAGGTATGATATTTTATTTTTGCTAATCTAAATAAAAAATAGTAAACTATAACTTTTGTAATTCTAGTATTTTTATGTTAGTTATTGTATAACATTTACAGTTGAATGTCCTGGAAATTTATACTGAAGGAATACCAAAAGACCCAGTTATATTTTTGAGGCCTCATGTCACAAAATATAGTTTTAGCTGAACTCTAAACATTTCATCTTGATGGTTTATTGATTTGGAGTAGTAGAAATCCAGAATATAACTGAACAGATAAATTCAGATTTTACTGCACTCCTGCTACCAATTGAATAGGTGGCAAATAAAATTTAAATAAAATATAATCAAATCAACAAAGAGCTAATTAAATCTGTTAATGATTATAGCACTGGTTACCATCAAACTCCTTGATCAATCCCAAACTGTAAACTACTGGTCAACTCTCCTCTTTAACTATGTAAGTAATGCTATTTTTTAAAAATGATATACAAACAGGATTTTAATCCTGAAAGAAAATTAACAATCATTTTTCTCAATAGACTCATGGCTTGATTTTACACTGTTTCTCACCTTTTATCTTAATGGAGACAGGAGATTGTTCAATTTGGTAATTAAAGTAATAGTAATTGAAAATTCAAGTGATTTCTTTCCATTTCCTTCTCAAATTAAATATCCTAAAAAATGGATTGTTCAATCTTATCAGTCCTGTAACATCAAAAGAATAACAAGGTGATAATTTAAATCATTGATTACAAACAAGTGTGACCTTATTCTTCAGGGTATTTACCATTATTATTTACTAGGAAGTTGTAAACTATATATTTCACCTTTAATAATTTTAGACTGTGACTGCATGAAGTATTCAAATTATTTCTTTTATATTGCCTAAAGAAAATTAGATTCATATAATATAAAAAACCTACCACTGGGATAGGAATCAATTAATTGTAGCCTACTAGTTTTAGTACAGACACTCATTGTTGTTGAACTCTGTTCTTCCTTGAAAGTGTAGGTCTAAATGATCTCCTGGCTATAAAAAATACAGTTCAAAAACCTTTTAGATTTATGTCCTCATCTCTAAAATGGGTTTACTTGTTTAACTAATGAGATTACTGTGAGGCCTAGAAATTGTACAAGGAGAATAGTTACCTCAATGATGAACTATGCTGACTTATATCAAGTAGGAGAATATATACCTTCTGTGTAGAATAATCTGAGACCATTATTACTTGTCAATTTTGAAAATTGAATTATTCCCTGTATATTCTCTTGTATGACTTGCATTTGGTCCTTTTGTAGTATTATTTTTGGTACACATATTTTGCAAAGAAAATGTGTAAAAGGAATGTGAGCACTTTCAAAGTTATTAAAATATGTAACTATTATTGCTAAATTAATTAATATTTTACAATTGGGTAAAATGCAATTTTCATGCTGGTATATAAGTTGCATCTGCAGAATTCTTAATATATTCAATTACATGTGTTTTCAGGTAATTGTACGGTGAGAAATGGGAAGTTAGCTAGGCTGTCCCTGATCTGTATGCATACATGCAAAATTGAAAGATAAGGTTCAGATGCACATTGGTCTGTTGCAGTGCAGGTATATCTATTTTTTGAAGATACCTCAACGAGAGTCAGTTTTATTTTCTCCGGTATTCTGCTTTACCATTTTGTTCTTTTTCTGTCCTGGCTCATTTCCCAGAGATAGATTAAATTGACAACCTTAGGGCCCTGATCACAAACTCAGATTAGTGCTCCTCCCACTGGACCACACTCACTCTTCCTGAGAGTGACAGGAAATTTTAAAAGAAGGTCCTCATTCTGCTTTGTACAGGGAAGGTAGAACACTGTCACTACAAAACATATCCAAACCCAAAGGAACTTCACTGTCTACTCATTTGGAAATAATAAAGACAGTGGCCATGCCAGCATGTGGCATTTCCAGCTGTAGAACACATTCATGTCCCTTCTCTCATTGCTGTCCCTGGGTCTTCAGGACAAGCATTAACTCACTAGCATTATACTCCTGCTTGATTTCCATTCCCCACACTGCATTCTGCTTGTGTCCTTTTTATGAAATATGTGCACATAAAATTGTAGTGAGAAAATAAACCCTATTTTATAAAGAAAACTATTTTAGAGACCTGGAATCATCTCCATACCCATCAACTGAGCAGACTCTATTCACTGGTGCAGATGCCCTTGGGGCCCACTCAGGTCAGTAACCCAGTTCCTGGTCTATGCTTTGAGAGTAACCATAGCATTAATTTTTTAAGGGCTCTGAAATTCACCATTCTAATTTGGAACAGAGTTTTCTGCCATTAGACCAGAGGACAGAGGCTTCACTCTAACAAGCCACAGCATAGCATGCTTCTTCCCTGCCTGATGTTTACTTAGTCCTTGATAGAGTGAAGCCTGCCCTCTTTAATCAATCCTCATTGCCTGATTGTTGTAACCAGCAGTGAAGAAGAATCCCCAAGCCAAGCATGGATGCTTCATCACATTATTTTCCTCTGCACATTTTAATTTACATCCTATGATCGGGTATCTTTCTTGTTCTATTTGACCTAAAAATACAACAATATCCCTGTTCATGGCCCCATGCCATGCTCAGCACCAGCTTTCATGTGTGAGCCACTAGACTGACTTGTGTGAGCCCTGCTCTGATCTCACTTGAGCTGTGAAATCCATCAGCTTGTCTGTCCATGAGAAATACATAGGACATGACCGCATCCTCCTCCAAACCCTAAATAAACTCTCACCTCTCAATCTGAGACAAGAACTTTGTTTCAAATATTCCCCTTGTCTTGAGCAGTTCTGATATGCGGCTGCGGAAGAGCAGCCCATGCTTGGTAAAAGTGATAAGGATGTTACAGACAATCTCGCCAAGTACATGCCACTGATCATCTTCTCAAACCTGCAGTTCATGGAGGTTAAATAGAAAGGTGGTGGGATGTGTTGAGACAGAACGGAAAGCGGAGGGCAGCATGGTGGGAAAGGAATGCCACTTAATTCACTTTGAGCAGGATTCCTAGTGTCCTCTCACACTGATCCTCCACCTTCAGCAAAACTGAGCATGTGCTCTCTGCTCACACCCTCCCCTCACCCGACCACCACCACCACCACTCATGAAGCTTTGTGATGTTGGCCCTTGACCAGTTCTGGCAAGAGAGGGTGCTTGATGCTGGATGGCTGGGGGAGGAAGAAAGGATTTACTCCTGTGTGGGTGCCCCAGAAATGCTGTTTTACCCTGGGAGCAGCAGTGGTCCACTCATCATTTGTCCCTCACAGACTCAGCCCTAGGTTTTGATACCACCCCCACCTCCACTTTCCCAGGCCTCAAGGTGGAAGCAGCTTCCTCACGATTACTAACTCAGAACTTTCTAAGAAACCCATTGTCATCTCAAGATAATAAGCTTCCTTGCAAATGCTATGGTGGAGACTCCGATCACTCATTGCTGTCCATTCTGGGATACAAGACCCTCACCTAGTTGGGTGCCTACCTCTGTTTGCCCAGGTTGAGCAAAAGATTATCCACAGCCTTGTGAAATTCTGTGTGGAAGTCGTCCAGGCATCCATTGTCCCTGAAGCCCCCCAACTCCATGTTGACGCACATCCGCCCCTCTTCTCCATCCACCCCTCTTCTCCATCCACCCGCTCCACGTTGCACATCTCCTCTATGTAGCAGGCATTGCTACCCATGCCTGCCAATCACAGGGACACCAGGTCTCACTCAGCTCAAGCCTCCCACCCATCCAAGGCTTTGCCCCCCACCTCTGTGGGGAGGATGGTTGACAACCATACCAACAATGAGGCCAACCTCACAGTGAGGGTCTTCATAGCCACAGGTCATCATAGTTCCAACTGTGTCATTAACCACACCCACCACGTCCAGGTCAAACTCCTAAGAAGGCAGAAGCAGATGCCTAGTCCACAAGTTAACCCCAACATTCTCCCTTCAGACATTTGCAAGGACACTTACATGTATATAAAATACATCTCAAATGCTGTGACTCACTCCCTTATTTCATGTGAGGCTCACTCAAGGCTTGCATGAAGACTTCCCTGCCGCAGTCCCGCTGCAGCAGAATAACCGGGGGGTGACGAATAACTTGTGTACGTTGATGCAGCAGGAGTGAGAGCCGTTTATTGTAGGATCTGAGCGATATTTATACATTTTACACAGCTTATCTAATTAGCATTAAATAGATACAGCAGTCAACCAATAAGGAATCTCCACACTTAATGGCTCACTTTTGTTACTTCACAAACCACTCCCTCTGGCATTTTGCCAGGCACCATCCAGACTTGTTTACAGACTCTAACATTTCTCTGGCAAAATAACAGGTGCCAATCTGACTTGTTTACAGACCTTAACACTTCCCTAGTTGTGCTGCTATTAAGATTGCCACTTCCCTGCTCACTTTACCTGCTCTCCTTGTCCAACTTCATTTATCTTAGCCCTTAATAACAGTTGCCATTGGATGATGGGTTTATGTTTGAGAACAAACGTTCTTTTCTTTTGTTTTGTTTTGCTGTCATTCCTGAATCCCCACACCCAGAACAGAGCTTTATGCACAGTGGACATTCAACCATTGTGAGCTGAATGATTACATCAATTTTCCTGCCAGCCAAAGCAACTGCACTCAATGTTGCCCCTCACAGATCACTTCAGGCATCAATGAATCAAGTCATGGAGTCTCCTTTACCTCTCGCCTGTGGATCGCTTCCTTCAGCAGGGTGACCATGTCCTCACCCTCGCATCCAGATGCCTTGAAGCCTTTGGTCCACTTAAGGAGGATACTCTAAAAAGCACAGAGAAGACCTCAGAGAAGGGCTGCGGTGTCATTTCTGGGCTCTCAACCTCTTAAACTAGACAGATTCCCTGGAGTAACTAGCTATATCACCTACCAGTGATACTCAATCTAAGGTTGTCCCTAAGGTTGTTGCTTGGATTTACTGAGTACTTCCTGTGCACCAATGCTGGTGCATGATATATGCTACACCATTTAATCCCCACAGCCATCTTTGGAGAACATTTATCATGATCACACCCACCTTTTACAGGTAACCCAGGCACCCATGTGACTTGCCTAGGCCTAGTTTGAAGCTAGGAGCAGGACTCAACTCCAGACCTGCTGACTCCAATTAATGGCTCATAAGCACTGTGCAAATGTCCCAACACATGTTTCCTTCACTGGGTAAAGCAGTTTTGCCCTTTCCCTGTCCTTCACTTAAATCAGAAGGGCCAGTACATCTCTTAATGTTTCATACTTCCATATCCAGTGAACGAGCACCTGGCCACAGCTGGGGAAGTGTCTAGGCCTTACACTCCTCCACATTTCTCAGTGAGAAAGCTCTCTAAGGCTTCTCAGAGTCCTCTGTGGGCCCATCTTTAATGTGGCCCTTGACCATGTCACAGGGCCATCTGGAAGTTGATGCCTGGTGGCTTTGCATGTGGGAGAAATCTTTGTTCACTTGAGCCCTCTGTGCTGCTGAACACCAGGAACCAGTGTCAGCACTCCCAGATCCATTTCCCAAGAGGCTGGACCCACCAGTGGACTATGTGCTCACTACTGCCCACTTGCATGGTGTCCCCAGGCATTGCTTGGTGGTTCATGCCCATCACCTTGGCATCTCATCCACCTGGATGTGTCATACCATGATCAGATCCCAAAAGACTCAGAAGAACAAAGTGCATCCCTGTGGAGCCTTGGTTTACACACTCACATCCAGACAAGTGTGTGCTCACCTCCACCCATCTCTCTCATCTGCACATTAGCTTCATATCTCTGGCAAAAGTTCGGTGCTTTAAAATTTATAGAATGTTCAAGTAACATCACTTCAGGTAATCCTTATAAAAAGACACGAACAGGCCCCAACAGCTGGGGAGACTTGTCCAAGGCCAGTGGCAAGTAAGCACAGCCAGAGGCCCTCAGGCCTCCTGAGCACCTGCTAATACCTCATCATCAGGATAACCTCATTGGCTAACAGATAGAATTGTCTTTCCCTTTGTTTGCTGTTCATTTTTATGATCTTAGACATAACATGTGCTCCTTACAGAAAATTGGAACATACAGGTTAAGATCCAGCAGGATGACTGTTCTATTCAGATAGACAACTTCTATTCAGATAGAAACAGTTATCATACCCAATAAAATATATAAATACATGTTGGTATGAAAAGATAGTGTCTGTTTAAAATAAAATAAAATAAAAATTTGTAGGAAAAGTCTGGAAGGACTTTGTTGGAATGTTATTTTTACTTTTCTATTAATCATTTATTCTTCTTTTCTATATAATATAGATATTATAATTCTCAAAAAATTACAAATAAATAAGTAAAACCTCTCCCCATCAAGTCATTCTTCTAATTTGCTCCAAGTACTCCTCACCTCCTCCAGGACTGCACTCAGATCATCATCTCACTGTGAGTCTTCAGGGCTGTAGTATCTCATTGCCATGGTCCAAACAGCAGCTCTTACTTTTCTGAGCTTGCTTCAACAGCCCAGTTTGGAAGCATCTAAGGCAGGAACCATCCTTTTGCACCTGGAAACTGCATCCACAGCACCATAACCCTGCAGCATGCATGCAGGTTTCTACATGACTGGCTAAGTAAGAGAGGAACCACTGTTCAAATAAAAATACTCTAATATTGAAGCCATCAGCCCAGATCCCAGCATTGCCTACTCAGCTGTCCTCCATCTCTTTATGTACTCCTGTCCAGAACATCTGGGAACACCAGATCTTCAATCCCTCTTTCATTCGGGAATGAGAGGCAAAGGTGAGTCTAGAAAGACCAGAGCTTCCACATTTACAGGAGACAAAATAAAAATGCCTGAGCCTGTAAGAGCCTCAGGAGCAGGAGAGAGAATTTGAGCTCACGGTCTCAAGACATCAGAAAAACAGAATTCAAATAGTGGCTTGGCTACTCTCAAGCTAGATGACCTGGAGCAAGGCACCAAGTACCTTTGTAGACCTTATCTTCTGTACTGAAAATTGGGCATATGAACACTTAACATAGATAGTTGCCATGAGGATTGAATGAGATAATGCACATAGGAAGCTAAATGTATTATGTGGCATACAAATAAGTGCTTAAAATATGTGAGTTTAATGTTTTGTTTTAGCATCACCATCATCATTCTTCCAAAGAAAGTTGGATCCTAACTAACCCACTTAACCTTCACCAGCCTCAACCATCTTACTCTTATAAATAGGCCCATCCTCCCCAAGGGTCACTAGTGCCCTCCTTTAACTCATTAAGGTCAATAAAGCCCATAGGAGAGCCCTGTGGGAAGGCACTGTTACCTCATCCAAGCTGTTCTGCTGGCAGGGGAAGGAGAAGGTAAAACCCAGAGGCAGAGACACACCCTTCATGCCCATGTACTCCAGGAAGTCAGTGATGCACTGGACAATGTGGTCAAAGAGCTGTGGGGAGAAATTGGAGCACTAAGAAAGAGGCCCTGGCCTAGATGGGCTGCCCCCAACAAGGCCTCAGCAGGAGCTCAAGGTTTCCATCCAGAAGAAATGAAATCTCAGACACAAACCCAGAGAGCAGCCTGGGCCTGGGGCCCACAAACCTTCTCCAGGTCCATGGGTAAACAAGGAAAGAGCTGTCATTGAAAGCAAGAAGCTTCCTGGGCCCTCCTGGAGGCTCCATGCTGCTCATCTCATTGCCTGTGCCATGCATGTCCTCCTGTGGGATGGAGTAGATCTTGTTGTGCATCTCTACTCCTTGCTGCTTCCCATTTTGCACACGCACCATCAGGACCTGGAAATTGGTTCCTCCAAGGTCCAAGGCCAAGAAGTCCCCTTTCTCTGGAAAACAAATCCAAGGAGGAAATGAGCTGGGGTGACAAAGAGTGACAGTTTATGTACCTTCCCCTGAACAGGGGCCACTCTACAGCTTCAGCAGCCTCAGGGGGTGATGGAGTGTGAGCTCTATTTAATGATGAAGAAAAATGATGCCCCAGGATGAGATCTCTGCTGGCTCCTTAGTGACTCTCAAATGAGTCCACATGCTGGGGGCCCAGAATTCAAAGAGAGCACTGCAGAGCTCTGGGGATGCTGATATAGTACATTTAAAACTATCTAAATACGCTATTTGTGCCAAATCAAATACCACCTTAGGTTCGATTCCAGACTAGAGAAGGAAAAAGAGAGTGTAATTCTTTAAAAGAATTAGAAGGAAAATCTTTTAAAATGAGAAAAACTTCCACCATTAGGCAATTTCAGTGTGCCACAAGCCTCACACACAGTCCCCATCCAACACTTAGGCCATCCTAAGGGATACAGTTCATTCCTTTCTTATGGATGATCAAAATCTGGCTGAGCTGGACAACATTACTTATGTAGAATCACATCAGTAGAAAAAGGGAGCAGGGATCAAACCCTATACTGGAACCTATACTAACTGCTACATTGGCCTGCTCAGCAATCATTTTCTCTGAATTGGGAAAAGACCTCCATTTATTAGTTTGCAAGACCTACAAGAGTGTTTATAGTAACCTTTTTCTGTAAAGGGACAGACAGGAAACATTTTAAGCTTCGTGGACCACATAGTCTTACTGCAAACACTCAACTCTGCCGGGGTAGTACAAATCAGTCATGAATGCTGTACAAACCAATGGGCATAGCTGTGTGCTGATAAAACTTTATTCACAAAAACAGGCATAGGCCAAACCTGGCCCAGGTAGTACAGTATACTGAACCTTGACCCGGACCAAGTGATGGTTGTGAGCAGTGGCTCTGGTACCTAAATTCCAGAATTTGAATCCCAGCTCTGACATTTGCTAGTAGTGTGAACTTGGGCAAGTTTCTTAACTTCTCAGGCCTCTGTTTTTTGCCACATACAGCAGTTTGTTAATACACAAAAGTAACTACTAATCTTTAATAGCTAACAAATATTAACGGAATTAATAGGCATTAAATGTGTTGATACATAGTAGGTACCAGTAAATACTGTTTGATTTTAGCTGAGATATGTCTGGTTGACTCTAGTATTATAGTAATATAGCTTCAAAAACAGGTGGCAGTTCAAATGTCCAAGGCTAATGCTAACTGAGCTACCCAAGCATCAATGCTAGGACAAATGCCTGCTAGGTGAGCATCTCTGCTGCATACCTGTGCCATTGGGGGTAGCACACAAGTAGGTGGGCAGCATCTTCACAGGGGCGATGGAGTGTGTCTCCTTGTTCAGACCTCACTCCATTTCAAGCTTCATCCTCCTTTTGACGTCCAGCAACTGCTCATGGCTCAGTTTTAGAGGCTCCAGGGTCTTCTGGTGGGCTCTTTGTTGATCAGCCAGTTGGTAAGTCACTGCAGTCACCATGGCTGCCCCTTTGCCGCTGCCATCCTCAGAGCAGAGGAAGCAAATGTCCCAGTCAGGCACCAGCCAACGTACAACCTTGTGAAGACACTTGGCAAAACTGTAGCCACCCAGGTGAGATAAGAGACAGGTGTCCACAGTTAAGGTCAGTGGTATAAATGGTTGCACAGTGACTCACTGCTTCAGCCCAAAAGTTGGGCCTGCAAGAGCAGAGGCTTCCCTAAGCCTTCTCCCTCCACTCTTTCCCATGTTAGGAATCCCTGTATAAAAACTCAGATGACCGCCCTGGTGGGGTTTATCCCCAATGAAAGGAAAGGACACTTCTAGCAAAACACTGTTCCCTACGTGCAGTCACAAGAAATCTCCTCTGCCCAGGAGATTGCAATCAGCCTCTGCAGTCTAATAGAATCAGGTGGCTCTAACATTACCCATTTTTCATGTTTCATAACTCATTTTATTTGAATATGTTACTTCTTCTGCACTTTCGCCTCTCTTTTGCCAATTTCTGCCAACCATCTCAAGGTATCTGAACAACTAAAGATAACATCTTATGTTTGGCAAGAAACTCTCCAGGTGATGACTGCTTTGAGGTATCGCTCTGCTACTCCAAGTGTGGTCCATGAGCCAACTGCCTCCACTGGAGGCTGTGAGATGCAGGATCTCAGGCTCACCTCAGACCTTCTGAACCAGAATCTGCCTCTTAAGATCCCCATATGATTCATGTGCACATTAACTAAAGTTTGGGAGGCACTGAGCTAGGAGATTAGGGGGCCTCAGAGCTGAGACCTTCCACAGTGACCAGCTCAGTTAATGATGACATATTGACCTGGCACTCATGTTAGGAGAAATTAAGTGAGTGCAACAAGAGGCTTCTTCCAGGTCCCAACTGAAACTTGAATGTCTGGATATATATAACCCAAGGGATCAAAACATGCAGCGTGGCATCAATTCAATACCCAAATCAGAGGCTGGTAACCCCAAGTGCTGAGATGGTCCCTGGCAGAATACATAGCAATTAGAACCACCAAGAATCATAAGAGTAAATACTGAAACTCTGTCTTATAAATAAGAGGGTGGCCAAGAAGAGTACCCAGCAGCCAGGGGAGCTCTGAGTCAACAGCAGCCTTCAGAAATCACCTCCACCCACACCAGGAATGACATCCTCCAGTAGCCGCTTGCTCTGTTGGGAACTATAATTCTACAAAGACCCCCCAACACCTTGGGATGAAAAACAGAGCTGCCCTATGGAGTCACCAGGGCCCAGGTACTCTTGGACCTCCTTAACTCCTGGGCCCAACATGCTGACTCACTGAAGGTGTTTCTTGTAGACGAAGCCATCAACCCCAATGGTGGAGCACAGCCTATCCTCGCCCTTGCTCTCCTTGATACGCTGCAGCACAGCAGCCAGGGTGGTTGCACACAGGTTGGCTGAGCATGTGGACACAATCTGGCAGATCCGGTGAGTGGCCACACAGTCCTCCTGCAATGGATTCAGACCCAGCCGCACCAGCACCTGGTAGGCCTTCCGGATGCCATCCTTATCACGGGGAACGAGAAAGATAGTGTGTGGGCACTTGTCTGACCCACTGTGGCCAACAGGAGGAGGGTATGGGTTGACAAGGAAGCCCATCAGCTCCAGCCAACCCCATCTATCAGTGAGGACAGCATATCTTATGACCTTGCTACCTGTTTGTGAGCAGGGTCGGGACAACAAAGAGGGAATACAATGCAACATCACCACCCTGAGGTATCTTTCCCAGACATCACACACACACACACACACACACACACACACACACACACACACACAAACACACACACTCACATACAGTACTACCCTGGCTCATTTTTCCCCCAGTAAAAAAAAACAGTATTTCTTTTCTGTGTGCTAATATGAAGATAAGACCTGGTTCATGGACCTTCTGCACTCTTTGCATTTGCAGTTTGCTTGTCTTAGGGTAAACAGACAGAATCTCTGCCTCTATAGAGTCACCTCTAAACATGTGAATCCAGCTGTGGTGCCCATTTGTTCTCTCTAAAGCAGCCAGAGTTTGTCTGTGTCTGAAGATGGTGGGAAAGGGTAGGTGATTTGACACCATAAGTGCCCTTCTCAGGGGAACCAAATGCCTCACTAGATTGAGTACTACCATCCCCTTGGGGTGTAGCAACTTTAGCCACTGTTTAAAAGTTCCACTCAGAACAAAGTCCTTGGAATGCTTTCACTGCTCCTTTTGGCACTGAAATCACTTCCTCTGTCTACCTGGTTCCTCAACTAATAGGACCCCCTCTATTCACACGAGGAAATAGCAAGAATGGAAAACTAGCCCCAGCTATCAGGATACCATGGGCCATCCTCACTCCCACTCCCCAGCTGGACTATGAGTGTGTGAATATATCTGTGGGCATTCAAGCACCTATTTTTCTGTTTTGAAGTAGGGCTCAGGGTAGTCCCTTTTGAGAACTGCTGATAAGAAAAGAAATGTCAGAAATTCAGGAGAAGAACAAGGAGATAGATGCAAACAAGTGTTAAGGTGCCCTCGTTAATGCCTCCAAAATTTAACCCAGTGCAACAGCCCAAGTCCCTGCATGTTCAGGCCAACTGTTCCCAGAACCCTGAGTCACTTTGGTAGCATCACCCTCAAAATCCACAGGAGCACAGACAAGTAAGTAGAGTGAATTCACAGGCCCACCATGGGCCACCTTCAAGACCCTCTTGTGGCCAGGTGACATGGCACATGCCTATAATCTCAGCAGCTTGAGAGCCTGAGGCAGAAGGATCATGAGTTTAAAGCCAGCCTGA
Source organism: Callospermophilus lateralis (assembly GCF_048772815.1). Taxonomy (NCBI): domain Eukaryota; kingdom Metazoa; phylum Chordata; class Mammalia; order Rodentia; family Sciuridae; genus Callospermophilus; species Callospermophilus lateralis. The sequence goes on from NW_027517451.1 coordinate 1,611,580, forward strand.
GCAACTTAGTGAGGCTCTACGCAACTCAGCGAGACCTTATTTCTAAACAAAATATTTTAAAAAGAGCTAGGGATGTGGCTTAGTGGTTAAGCACCCCTGAGTTCAATCCCTAGTACCACCACCCCCCAAAAAAAGACAATCATGTGGACCTCCTGCTCAAAGAGTCAAAAGCCAATGCCCCATCCATGTTCCCCAAATGCCTCTCCCTATAACCAGACACTCGGTTATGGGGAGAGGCATTGGGACCAGAAACTTACTCTTCAATATCTGAGACATCTTTGGTTTCAAAGCTGCCTGTGATAAGCAGTTCTGGGCTGAGCTTCCCCTAGAACAGCAGCTCTTCCTTGGCCATCTTCACCAGGATGAGCCTTACCAGCTTCCCCATGTATATCCCACTGATCATCTTCTCAAACCTGCAGGGAAATATAGATCAAAGCAATAATACCCCCTCACCGTCCATGAATGCACAACTTTCCTAGGGAGGCAAGACACAAATATGTAAGATTCAGCATGCTTTAGAGGTCAACATGATTAAAGATTAACTTATTCAGGTGTGTGTCGACGTGACAACTGGGGGCGCTGCAGGAACTGTGGGATTGGGACTGACCCTCAGGCTGGTGAGTCTTGAACAATGGGGAAAAACAGGACTTAAACAGATGAAACAACCAGGGAGTATAGAACATTCTGGAACAGACTGAATTTTAGGTAATTTAATTTTGTGTAGGAGAATGTTTTTTAAAATTTCTTCTCTCCAAAAAAAAAAAAAAAAAAAAAAAAAAAAAAAAAAAAACAACTTCTTTGAAATAAAATCTCATGTAGAGTCCCAATATTTTTTTTCAAGAGAAAAAAAAATTTAACCTTATTAAATATAGGGCACAAGCCTCTTACAGGCGATTTGTGGATTCCTGAGAAAATGGTGGGGTTGGGGGACAAGTTGGGGCAGGAAGATAGTGAGGCAAGATTACAAGACCAAGTTGGAACAGATCTCAAAGAGTCTGGGGGTAAACACAATGGAAGTTTCTGAGCAGGCTGGTGATAGAAGAAACATGTTTTAGAAAGGCAGAGATCAGCTCCCAACCTGAGGCAGTTTTGTAACTTAATTTTGCAGCACTAGGTGACACTGTTTCCTTTAGAAGTCTTTCCGGCGATGACTATGTGGCAGAGGAAATTCAATCTCTTTTGGGCAAAGAAGACCCATTGGTCTCTCAGAAAGCCTCTGGGTCTTAGAGAAAGGAGGCTCCTAGGGCTACTGGTACTGTCTAGGACTGGCTTCAGTGACAAGGAGGCCCAGAGCAGGGGTGTGGAAGGGAGTTGGACATTACCTACAAAGAGACAACTCAGGACAAGTCAGGAAGCATTGGAGCTAAGGGACAGGTGGCAGCATTTGTTCTGAGCACAAGGCACATTGAAAATGTCAAAGTAACAACATGGGCACCTGCCTTGGGAGTAACCTGGCTTTAACAGTGAGGATTCTACATCTTCACATGTGAATCTAGTTCTATGGGAGCTAAGGGAAACACCCCCAGGGCAAGCGGGTCTCTACAGTGTGATGTCATCGCTCATGATTTTGGGGCTACCTCAGCTGATAATTTGAAAGATGACTCCCCAATCTTTTTTTTTTTATGGATAAACCAGGAATATGCTGTCAAGACCTGGCTGGCAATTTTGTCTTTTGATGCTTCAAAGGGTACAGGGCTCTTTGGAATGACATGGGTGTGTCTCATTATTGGAGGCAGGCATTGAGTGAGTGACTTCTGAGCTCATAAACCTCTGGTCACCTATGGCTGACACAACCAGTATGTTCCTAAGTTCAGGTAAATGGACTCACATTCCAACACGTAAAAAAAAGCTTATGACTTAATGAAACCAAGCTTTGAGGAAGAAAGGACTCCCCAGTAAAGCAAAAGGCTGCCCACCACTGACCTGGTTTATAGGGCTAGTTTTCCTTTCTAAGTAGAGATCTGTGTGAAAAGACTTCCCAAAACAGTCCCAACACCAAGAAGACCAGAGAGATGCTGCATTGCTCAAAATGTTTTGTAACTATGTTTAGTGCTTGCAGCAATCCTGTCTCAACATCTTCAGAGACATTTGGCCAATGTGAGAATGAAATAAGGTTGTGTAATAGTCGAAAGTAACATAAAACCAAGTCTGGCCTGGCTGGAGTGTAGAACATTCAGGACACAAAATGCTGGGGCCTTTTATCCGATCTACTTCAAGATTATGGTTGGGCCACAGACCCAGTATGGAGCCCAAAAAGGCTTCTGAGAAGCCAGCTTTTCCATAAGCCTTAGTCAGTCTGCAGCTGAAGCAGGAGGCCCTGGGACTCTGTGGGTTGGCAGTGAGCAGCCATATGATATAACCTGGTCCTTTGTGGGGTGCAGTGGTTGGGAGCTACTAAGGGGCTTTCAAGAACTAGGATATGGCCTTCCAAAGTGAATGTGCTGAAGGATAATGGGGTTTATTACTCGCGCTGGTTTTAGAGCCCTCTCAGCAATTTATATTCCCAAATGTTCCCATAATTGGTGGGTGCCTTGGCAAACTTTGGGTGACAAAGTAAGACTACAGAGATGACCTGAAAACAAATCCCCTGTCCCTGAGCAGCCCCAACCTCAGTTCCCAACACACCCCCCAACCCCGCCATCCAAAGGCCCACTCACAGTTGCTTCCCAGGGTTCAGTGAACCCATGTCGATCTCTGGGTCAAACTCCGTGTGGATGTCATTGAGCGCGCCATCGTCCCCAAAGGCCCCCCACTCCATGTTGATACACATCCGCCCCTCATCGCACTCCACAATGTCGATGTGGCGCATTTCCTCCATGTAGCAGGCATTGCTGCCAGTGCCTGACCAAAGCAAGGAACTGCTCAAGCACCTCCCTACACGTCCCTCCCCTGCCCCCATCTTCCTCTTACCCTACTGTCCAAGGCTGCTCCATATTAGGATCCCTTCCTGCAGACTCCTGGGCTACCCAATATATGATCCAGAACTCTACTACCCTACCCCCAGCTCCACAAGCCTTGGCTTGGCCCTCCAAAGCAACTACATCATTATCTTCAAATATAACCCAGTCTACAGGTCACTCCCTTCTTTTCAGCCTACTCTCCCTACTGCACATCCGGCTCTCACACCCAGAGCTCACTCACCCACAATGAGACCAATCTCATAGTCTGGTCATCATAACCACAAGTCATCATGGTCCCAACTGTGTCATTCACCACAGTCACAATGTCAATATCAAAGTCCTGTAGGGATGAAATGGAGGGTTCTGACCTTCACCATCACAGAAGGGATGGATACAGGATGTAAAGATGGAAAAAGAGCAGCAAGACACACAGCTCAAGTGCAACGGGCTTACTAACCCAACTCAGAGCCAAGGAAGGTTCGAGCTGGAAAGCTAGATCCACACCCGAGTGAATATCGGGCAACTCACTCCCACCCTGCTTGTTCTCATTGTGGAGAACCATTTTCCTGACACCAGCACTGTGGTCTAATTTGTAGCCATTACTGCACTAAGAAAAGTCAATCTTGTTGGCTTCTTCTACTTCTCTTTCTTCTCCCTCTCACCTCCCTCTTCTTCCTTCTCTCTCCCTCCCTCCCTTTCTCTTTTTCTCTCTCTCCCTCCCACTCCTATGACAGAACTTTATTTTGTCCACTCTCTGCCCCATTCTACCGTCATGTCACCATCATGCCAACTTCCTTACTTGAAATGATATGAAGTCTTCTTCAGGACTGAAGGGTTTTCTTGCACCAAGACTAAGATTACTTTCCACCATGTTAATCTCAAAACCCCAAAGGCATCTCATCATATATAAAATTACTGGGTAACAGCAGAGAAGAAGAATACCTCCCCTTAAGCTCTACAAAAGCTTCTCAGGCTGAGTTTGAGCACAGACTTCAGAGTGAATCCCAAAGGGCCTGCACACCCGAGGTCCCACCACTCCACACTCACCCCTCTTCGCTGAATGGCCTTCCAGATCAGAGCCACCACGTCTTTGCCTTTTACACCACTGGACTTGAAGCCCTTGGTCCATGAGACCAGGAAACTCTGCTACAAAACAACCAAGGAATGAATATTGATTTTCTACAATTAAAACACAGGCCACATTTTGCCAAGCATCATTAGTAGAGCTCTCTGATGCCCAGCTAAAGTCATCATTGAATTTGTAGACTGTCTCCTGACTAGCGGAGGAAAAAGAAACTCAGGCTCCTCCCAGGTTCAGGAAAGGAGATCAAATGAGTGATGCCTTCATGATTTACCACCTCAAAGAAACAGAAGGAGCAAGCTATATACTTGCCAAAATAAGATGTGTATATCCTTGAATCATTAACTCACAAAGCATCCTTCTTTCAAGACCTTTCATCAAAACACTCAGGATCAAAAGAGTTCCTAGCTTCTCATTCCTGTCACCCTGGGTGAGATTGGGACACTGTGCAATGGGTGTGAAATGCAGAGTAACAAAGAGCACCCACCTCCCCGATACTTTTTCACCCCTCAACACCTCCACACATGCACAGTCACCTGGAGCCCAGAACTCTCAATACTGAATCCTTAGCTATAAAATCCTTCAGTGCTACTGCCGATACCACAGCAACAGATGGCCACCAGGGAGTTCTTCCCAGTCCTCCCAGCCCCAGGAGCGAAGCAATGCAGCAAGTCTTCTGAAGAACCCATCTTACTTCATCTAGCTTAGTCTGGTGGCAGGGGAATGAGAAGGTAAAGCCCAATGGGAGCTTCCTGTCTTTGATTTGGAGCTTATTCATGAAGTTGGCCAGGCATTCAGTAATGTGGTCAAATAGCTAAGGACACATGATACAGGAAGATGAGCAGGCAGAATGGCACAGAAATTAAGACCTTGGGCTCGCAAATAAATTAGTTGAATTTGTACCAGATCCTCTTCCTACCCTCTGAGTCTTCATTTGCTTTTCATCAAAGAAATGGGAATGTAACTGGACTGCCCACAAACAGTTCCTCAAATGATTAAAAGAGTCAGTTCATATAAGGGCTTAATACTAGTTAGTACTCATTAAAAGCTGTCCTACATTTAGACCATTTATCTAAATATCTGTCAAAATAACCCTGAGAGGAAGGGGAAAATCGTGACCAAAGTTATCAGAAAGTCCACGCATGCCCTACAAATAGGACATCCTTTGGTGGCCCTGGCAGACCCCCCAGACACAAATGCCTAGCCAATTATCTTACCAGAAAGGAAAGTTCACCTCACCATCAAGTAGTACTTCATCATCCATCTTTCTTGTGACTGGGGGAGTGGTGGAACATTCTGTGTTGGCATTCTATGAACCAACTTAGCAAAATTGAGTAACTTTTTCCTATTTTTTTCTCTATTCTAGAAAACTAATCACCTAGGGCCAATCCAAAGAAGTTATCTTTGTTTTCTACTTTCAAAAATGGAAGACTGGGCTGGGAATGTGGCTCAAGTGGTAGCGCGCTCGCCTGGCATGCGTGCGGTCTGGGTTTGATTCTCAGCACCACGTACAAACAAAGATGTGTCCACCGATAACTAAAAAATAAATATTAAAATTCTCTCTCTCTCCTCTCTCACTCTCTCTGCTCTCTGACTTTCTCTTTAAAAAAATGGAAGACTAAGTTCTCTCTGAAGAGCAAAAAAGAATAGGGTTTTGTGGATGGGCACTCTCACAACTGTGATTACACTGAGCAGGACCCACAGCTCCTCAGCCCTGGAGAAAGCTGCATTCACAATGAGCCAGGTTTTCAATCAGCCCCAAGAAAGCGCCCTGACTTCCTTCTTGGCCATTCAGCACCCTCAAAGAGAAGTTGGTGACTCTCCAGATGCGGAAAGGATGAGGCCAGAGGTTTGGGGAACAAAATATAAGGAAGAGGCTGAACACATTCCAAGTGCAAGGTTAACCAGGTGGCAAAAATGAAAAGCTAAGTGGGGGAGAGGGAAGTGGAAAAGAACAACTATCTTTTCCTTTCCAGAAAGAAGTAAAAATTCTACTAAAGATTTTCAAAGAATAGTCCTGGGCCAACAGCACCACCACCACCATCACCTGGAAACCTGTTTAAAATGCAAAATCCATTAACCCTCCTCCCAAGACCTACCATAGCAGAAATTCTGCTGTGGTTTAAACCACAGAAAATTGTTTGCATTTACTTAGAAACTGAAAGGTTGAGGAAAGATTCACAGTCCTGATTGGCTCTCTGATGCCTGGGGTGTGGTCAGCAGAAGGCAGCTGGAAGGCAGATCCAGCCCAACCTAGGAGGGGAGAGTTCTAACTGGGCTCCCTAGGTGTATTCTGTCCCTCTGTCTGATAACACAGCTGATACTGAACCTTCTACCTCTAAACCAAAACATTCTCAAGGATAATTGCTAAGCTAGGACTGGGGTCTCTCACCAAAGGAGATCACTAGTGTACAAGGGCCCACTTCCTCTAACAGAGGTCAAGTATTTTAATATGCAAATAGGGTTTCTAGAGATATCTATCTAGAGGCAGTTCTGCTCTTCTATTGGGGAAGTTGATAAGAGAGAAAATATGGGAATCTCACTCTGCCCAGGTTCAGAGTTCCTCAAGAAACCTCTGCAAGTTTGGAGTTTGGTAAATTGGTCTTGGTTTTAACTAAATTTGCATTTTAAAAATCCATTTATTTTTCTTTACTTAAAATACTCATGCATAATAACCCAAAACCTAGAAGGCGGGCTGGGTAAGTGTTCTACTATAAACACAAAGTGAGAGGGATATTGGTTACACTTGCTGAAAGATGGGAGGAGGGAAGTGGCTTTCTGAAAGGCTGAAGGAGTTAGATTTACAAAGCACTGGAGAAAGGACTGTGCAGGGTCATCAAAAGGAGGGGGCAGTGCCAGCCAGCATGGAAAGGACAGAGATTGAATTTAAGAGTTTTTAAGCAAATGATAACTTCATTGTAACTGAAGTGTGTGGAACAGTATAACAGAAAGGAAAGTCATGGCAAATAGAACACAGGCAAGCTCCTGCTGCATTAGGGGGAGTTCCAATGTTAGGCAAAGCAGTTTATACTCCAGTTAAGTAAGGCCATAGCCAGGCACTTCAGTATTTTGGCCTGCACATTTCACCTGCTTGAAATCATGGAGGGACTTTATTTAAATTTTTATCTGTGCCCTGCACATCAGAAATTCTCAAAACTATGAATGAATGTGTAAATTTATTATATCTTAGAAGGAATCTGATGATCTGGAGTGAGAAGGGTAACCATGGACTGATGAGTAAGGTGGAGAAGGAAATCATAGGAGTAGAACCCAGCAGAGAGCTATTGAATATTCTTGGCAATCACCAGAAGAGTCTGCTCCAGAGTCTGGGCATGGAGAGATGTTTTGTGTAGGAGAAGTTGTCAGTGATATCACACGCCACTGGATAAGAGGCATGGGGAGGCAGCAAGGGGGTATAGAAAACAGTTAGTACCTTTAGGGTCTAGAAGACTAGGAGAATGGATATTCATTCATGTAGGTGAAAAATTGATTTTCGCATGTCTTGAGAATTCTTAGAGCAAGAATTGTTTTTATTTAGAACTTCTTTATACAAGAAGGGGAAGCCTTACGGCAGATGCTGAAGGGAATAGTTAAGACTTGAGACCTTGTTTTACATAGGAAGTTAGAACTGTGGCATTAAATGAAGAATGGAGACAGAAACAAAGAGCCCAATAACAGGTAGAAGGTTGAACCTGAGGAGAAAGATGGAAAGATGAACACTGAGAAATTAAAGACAGCTCTGGGTGAAGAGTTTGCTTTTTTATGGTACTGGGGACTGACCCCAGGAATACTTTATCATTGAGCTATATCCCCAGTTCTTTTTTGGGGGGACAGGGCCTAGCTAAATTGCTGAAGCTGGCCTTGAACTTAAAATCCTACTGAATCAATCCCCAAGTCAAAGAGCTTTTGAAGCAGTGGAAAGAGCATGTGTAAAAAGCCCCAAGGCAAAAAATAACATGTCACATTTGAGGAAAAAATAAAGATCAGCATCAGTGGGCATGGTGGGTAAAGAGGGTAATGAAGATACAGGAAACATTCTAATCTTTTAGGCCATGGAAAGGAGTGTGAGCCTAATTCTAATGGGAATGGAATTCCATGAATGGCCTTTAAACAAACAAATGAAAAAGATAAAATAAGATTTCTTTTCCTATAAGATCCCTTCTAAAGCTTTGTGGATCATGGATTGAGACTGAGTAAGAGTAGATGTTTCCCATAATGCCATTTATAATAGTGAAATTTTTCAAACCAAATACTTATTAATAGGGATCATAATGAATTGATCATCTATCTGCTTACACTTATTAGGAAAAATTTCTACTACAACGAGAAAAAGTGTGTGTATGCGTGTGTGTGTGTGTGTGTGTGTGTGTGCATGTAAAAGCTCTTTTCCTTGAGAGATTGATTCAGGAGGATTTTAAGTTCAAGGCCAGCTTGTATGTTTGTGTGTGTCCATGCTACAAAAATCTGAACAAAATGATAGAAGTAGTTGGCCTGGCTCTCCCTATCACATAAAATTAGTGGGTTGTGGAGGTGACTTCATAAATTGGTTTATCTTTTCATTCCATGTAGCTTTCCTATGAATGGGCATGCTGTTTTTAATTAGAAAAAAACAAACAAACAACCTTTCATTTTAGGAAGAAAGACAAACTTGCCTATACAGGATGAAATTATTTAAATTGTTTATTTTCTCTCCCTACTTTTCTAAATTTGACCACATTAGGTAGTAGGCTCTTAATGTGACCTGGCAATCTTTTTGGATAAAATGCACATTTGTATATTGCTGTCTCATCCTAACAATCCAGAGTTTGAGCCTGAGCATGTTATTTTTCTGCCAAAATATGGAGATTCATTAGTTTCCATTAATTCTCTATGGATGATGAACATGCATCTTGGCAGGTGCCTGCCTATTTCTTAAGGAAAAGAATCTAAATTTAGACTCTCTCCCTAGTCTGTGGTCTTGGTAAGGCAAAGGAGCCTAAAAATTTTTTTTGCAAAGAGGCCTATTTTTAACTTCTGAAGCCAGGCTTTTCCCAGCTTTTCACCTGGGAGACTTGGTGAAAATTACAAATTGGCGTTAGCATCAAACTCCCCAGTCATCTTCCAGCAAGCACCATTACCCTAGATGCACATACATCCTACAGAGGTACTGGGGAAGCTGGGGGTTATTTGAACGTGTTTTCAGAAAGAATATTACTTTCTTCTTGCTGCACATTGTAATTTTTAACACTTTTCTATAGGAGGAGGAAGTTGCTTATTTGGAATTGCAATCTACTTGGTTAATTTTTAGTCCCTTTAGAAAATTAAAAAAAAATTGTTTTCTTCCACTCTAAGTTCTAGATGCTGTCTCTTCAGTTCTTGTCATCTTATAGCTTCATCCCTTTAATACCTTTTCCTTGGTTTCTCATAGAAAATAGCTTAGCCTTTGTGCTTTCTTGCCCTTGTGTCTCTTACCTCCTCAGTGCTTTTCAGAATTGTCCTTTCTCCATGTCACAATTATTAACTGAAAGGTTATTAAATCATAGCTTCCGAGTAAGTACCCAAATTCATTGTGCAATAACTCAAATCATCCATGAAGCTTCTGGTTAATTGAGAGCTTTGTTGTAAGATTTAGAGGGATGATGATGGTGATGATGATGATGATGATTGGTTAATTATTGCAAGAATGCTGAATGCAGCATTGAGTCCTCCCTGACACCCACAATTTTCCCCAAAACTTGTAGGATATGCTTCCTTAAAACAAATCACATACATAGTACATCTTCATTACAGAAAAATTAGGCAACATTAGGAAAAACATCAGCTGTAGTTTCATCACCAGCAGATGATGTGATATTGCTAACATATTAAAATATACAGTGAAAATACATTCTGTACTGTCGTTGAACATTTCATACTAGTTACCCCCCATCTATTTAATCTCATCTTTGGAGTGCACCTGATTTTTACTTATAAGCAATCATAAACTATTCCTGTTTTCTATGCACTGCCTGGAAAATCTGTGGAAATATTTTTGTAAGTTTTAATTGATTAGATGATGAAATATTAGTAAGTGGCATAGTACAAAATACAGTATTTCTGAAGAGTTTGGCCCCCTGATAAACTTGAACCTGTTCTCTAGGTTGTCAGTAATAAGGAATTCAAAACAGCATGAAACCTGCTTTGTGCATGAGATTTCAGTATTGGAACACTAAAGATAATAGGGCCTATCAGTGCTGTGTTCCTCAAAATGTGGAAATATACCAAATGCACCAAAATTGTCTCTTGAAGATTCTTCTACAGTTATGCAAAGGGGATCAGATATCTGCATTTGTAGTAAGCATTCCAGAAGATTCTAACACCTACTAAACTTTGGAAATTACTGCCTTAGTGCACCTGACAAGTTCTGCCCATGGCACATCTTTTCTAAATACTTCACTATTTTCAAAATCATAGTAACAGAGCAATGCACCAAATTTCTGGTAGTGTAAAATGACAATATTGATTTTTTCATTGATTAAACAACCAGTAAAGATGCTTCCCCCTCTCACTATATTTAGTTTGTTTCCTTTCAGTCTCATAATGATGAGGTTTATTGGAGTCCCTCTAACTCTGAAAACACAGAATATTTCTCATCTGTTATTGAATTTCAAGGTTTAAGTATGAGACACACGAAGCACTAAATGCAGTGAATGTATAGGTGAATGCAACTACAGTTGACATGAAGCAAAGGCATAAATATGTAGGGCATACAGATTCTTTTTTACAAGACTTACACTAAAAGCCCAAGGAATCTACACAATATTAAGGGACAGCCAGTGGATGTCACTACTGCGCCATGGATTTGTAGAGCCAAGGTTGTTTTTGCTGTTACCTCTCAGAAATAACTGGCTGGTGGTCTTATACCTTCATGAAATCCAATGTGTTTTTTTCCTTTCCTTATAAATTATTGACTGATCCTGTACCAATTAGTTTTACCAGTTGGTAGGTTTGTTATCAAGTTAAGCTTCAAGAAAAGAACCTGGGCTCAAATGATTAAAAATTTAGAGCAGTTAATTAAATATGCAGATAGTCACTGAATCTACTTTTGAAACTATTATATTGCCTTTTAATGCTCATGATTTGTATAATTAATAAAAAACAAGCTTGAAAGCATGTAAGGAAAATGAAAATTTAAAGAGAGTCAGGCTAAATGGCAAGAAGTAAGAATATTCTTTCATTAGAATATACCCTATAAGAAAGTGAGAACTGTTTTGTCTTAAAACACTGATATCATTTTTAGTAAATTTTATGTTATAGAATTCCACAATTCATTTTAGAAATTGTATATTAAATCAGTGAGTGGCCTGAGGGCTAATTAAATACATTTTGTGAATTGTATACTTTTGCCTCCAGTTAAACCTTCATTATTCCAATGAATTTTGCCATTTTAAGGTTTGTTGTAACGTCTAAGCAGTGAATCATAGCTGACCAAATCAAATTGGGGCTGCTGTGGAGATCCCTGGGCTTACAACTAAGCTACTTTTAGTTAATTGTAAATTTAAGAAATTGCACTCAGCAACTCTGACCCCCCAATTCTAAGTTTTAAAATGTGCTTTTCTTTAGATCATGGATTCTTTTCTACTATAAGCATACATTTGGAGTTATTCCAGGGTTTTTTTCATTGTGTGACAGTAGAAAAGACATTTTAAATCCTTACATATCTTTTTTCTTTCCTGTTTTACAGGGCAAATCAAACAATACCAGGAATCGTTGTTATTTGGGGTGGAGGGGTTGTGCTAAATGTCCATAGACTCTTTGATTAGTTTATCTCATTTAATCATTGAAAAAAATCCTATAAAGGAAGCTGTGTTACTCTAGTATCACAGAAGAGAAAACAGAAATGCCGAAGCTCACTTTCAAATTATGGGGTGTCTGATTCAATTGCCTAAGAATTTTTAAAAGGACTCGTTCAGTCAATAATGCTGTTGCCATGCTTTCTAAGGCCTTGGTATTGGATTGAATTGCCTCCACGTGCAGTGTGTTGGCTAGGGGTTGGCAGTGCATGCCTCAATGTGAGCACAGAAAGTACCTGCTAAGCCTCTTCCAGAGCCCTTTGAAGTACGCTCTGTCTCTGCTGACCCATAGCATTGAATCTAGTTACCTACACTTTGGAAACTGTGGAGTCAGAACCAGTGGAACATTAACGTTTATACATTAGGCTTTGAAGCATTATCATAGAAGAAGGGAACTGTGGAAGATATTTTCAAACTTAATTTAAAGATGGAAGAACCATAGTGAATATAAATGATGGTTCTAAGGTCATTTCAAGAATCTAGACTTATCCCTAGCACTGACCAGCTTTTCTCATGTAAGGCCCCTGGATAGTACCTGTTTGAAGCTGATTATTGAGCCTACTTCTGATGTAGAAATTTTTAAAATTAATTTCCTAACTATAATATTTGCTCGGTAATATTTAACTATGAGTTCTAATATCATCAGCATGACACAATTACATGTGTAGATAAACATTGTGGATGAATAGTAATAATAAAGTGGTTTCAACTAGGTTCAATAAAAAAGTAATAGTGTGAATTTTTAGAACAAATATGTTGGTGAAGTAATGTGTTGCCTTTTTCCTTCATATTTTAAGATTTATTTGTTTATAAAATGTTGATGAAGCTGCTTTATTTTGCCATTGCTCAGATGTGCTGTTTTTCAATTGTCTAATCTATCATGTAACTCTTTATCTTTTTTATTTAAAAAAAATAGGTTGTAAGCTCTTTGTGTAGAGGAACTTGTTGATGAATGTTTCAGTTGGAAGGAATTTGTGGGAAGCACTATGTGTGTGAGCGGTGGCATGGATAAAAAGACCAGAAGTTTTAGGCACAGAAACACAGAGAGTTCAAGCACACTTAACTAACTCTATCACGAAGAGACAAATAATCTCTCTTTACTGTAGTTTTGCTTTATAAAGAGAATTGTCATAATGATTGAGATAATATATACAAAACATAAGACTTTGGACCTGGAATAAAAATAGGTTAATAAGTAGTATTTTTAAATTCTTTTATTCATTCTTTCTCTTTGTGGACACAATAATCCTTCACTAAATTTTGGTTAGGAGAATAAATTATGAAGTACTGCATAAACAAATTTTAAACCTATTTATACATTTATCATGTCCATTCTTGTCATAATCTTTCATTATCTCATATTCCAAATTTTACAAAGATTTTATTATTGCATCATAATTATACATAGTAGCTAGATTCTTTGTGACACCTTCATATATGAACATAACATCATTTGCTCTATTTCATTTCTTAGTACTTCCTCTTTTCCTAACCTCTTCCCTCCCCCTCTTCCCTCCCTGATCAGCTTCCTCTACTCTACAAATTATATATATATATATATATATACAATTATATATATAATTATATATTAATTATATATATAATTGGATTTAAAAACTTAATACGATTATCATCATAATATATTCATACCTGTATAGAATTAATTTGGTTAATTTTATTCCCCAGTTTTCCCACTTTCCTCCTCTCCTCCATCCTCCTTGGTTTCCTACCTCTACTGATCTTCCTTCTATTTTGCTGTGATCCCCCTCTCTTTTTTTAAAAAAAAATTCCTCTTTTTTCTCTCTAGCTTCTGCATATGAGAAAAAATTCAACTCTTGGCTTTCTGAGTCTGGCTTTATTTTTCTTAGTATGATATTCTATAGTCCAACCCATTTACCAACAGATTATATAATTTCATTCTTCTTAATGGCTGAATAGAACTTCATAGTGTATACAGACTGCATTGTCTTGGTTCATTCAGCTGTTGACAGACAACTAGGGTGGTTCTATAATTTGGCTATTGTGAATTGTGCTAGTATAAATATCAGAAAGCATGTATCACTATAATATGATGATTTCGCGTTTTTGGATAAATTCCAAGAAGTGAACTATCTAATTGACTAGTCTTCTGAGCAATCTCCACAATGATTTCCACAGCAGTTGTATCCGTTTGAAGTCTCACCAGCAATATGTGTTTCTTTTTCCCCACATCCAGGACAGCATTAATTATTATTTATATTCTTGGTTGCTATTCTAACTGGGATGAGATGAAATCTCAGTGTAGTTTTGTTTTGCATTTCTTTAATTGTTAAAGATGGACATTTTTTTTCATATATTTGTTTGTCATTTGCATTTCTTCTTTTGAGAAATACCTGTTTAGTTCATGCATCCACTTATTGATTAGATGTGTGTGTGTGTGTGTGTGTGTGTGTGTGTGTGTGTGTGTGTGTGTGTTTAACTTTTTGAGTTCTTTATATATTCTGGATATTACTCCCCTGTCAGAAAGTAGCAGGCAAAGATTTTCCATTCTGCAGGCTGTCTTGAAAACCTCCCCACACCTCTCTGAATTACCATGTGCTGAACACTGTGCTCTTTTTAGGCAGGCACTAGTGCCTCTGCTCACATCCACCCCTGGAAGTCGGTTTTTGTCCGTCAAGTTCTCCTTTGCTATTCACACTCTGGCTGTACTTCAATGAACAACTTAAAATATATCTTTCCCATGAAGCCTCCCCCACCCCCCCCCCAAAAAAAAAGATTCACACAGCAAACAGCTCTCTGAAAATTTTACATTTCTGAAGACATATTCAAGAGTGCCTTGTCAAATTAGCATGTGTTTGAAAGAGAATATAAGGTCCCCTTTAGGTAGACTCTCAGGGAATGTATTTCATGTCAGTGTCCTCTCAATGCTACCTAGTAAGGTAGACAAGTAAATATTAGCAGATATATATCCAACTAAATCATATCAGGGAGAATATAAAAAATCCTTTTCAAGTTTATAGAAATAATTTTGCTCTTTTTCTCATTCTACATATTTAATCTTTTCTTTTCTTTTTTAGGATTATAAAATAATTTTAAATCAATTTAGAATATAAGAAAATTTCACAAACTTTTGACTGTGATTGCTTTTTCAACTTCCATTCATCTATTCAATATTTATTGAACACTTCCTCCCACTTAGTACTTGTTTTATTTTCCCTTTTTTTCCCTAAGGAAATGAAACATAAGAAAGGGAAGATCATTATTCTCTAAAAACTCATAAAAAATTAGGACAAATCCATTAGAATATAAATATGAAAATAATGTTGGTATAAATGTAGGACTCATAAGTTTACTCCAAATGGGTAAAGTTAACCTGCTCTTAGCTGTCATTGTTTTCAAAATTAAGATATTGTCCTACGATTCCCCATGAAGATTTTAAGTGGGTCTGTACCTCTACCTGACATCCACACTTTTCGTTCCTATTTATTGAGTTCAGAAAAAAATTAGTATTTTGATATTCCATGTTGAAACTTTCATAAGTATGAAATTTATACAGCTTGAAAAGTATTTATTAAAATTAATTCTTTTCATGTTTATAGAGATTTGAGTCTTGGAAGACATGTTCTCCAGGGAAGATGTACCATGTTCATTGCAGAGTAAATTTGGAATAATATTTGATAATTCTTTCCACACAAAGGCAGTCCAAAATGTACAAGTGATTCTCAACATTCATTGATTGCAAATATATCTCAGGAACAGCTGGTGATTTAAAAATATTTTTTCTATTTTCTGTAGCCATATCAACAGACATTTCATTGAATTATATGTAAAGCCTTGACAAAATAGGTCTTGTAGAAAGTGAGTTAGCTGAAATCTTACAATCTCATGATGTTGCGATTGGTCTAAGTGTGGTGAAACCTGAAATTGTGGGCTTAATCAGCCTGAACATTTGTACGAAGTAATGAAATTTAGTAATAAATAATTCCAAGAGGACTTGTTAAGCTGGAACATTGCTATCAAATTATACATACATGTTGACAGCTGTACCAATAAATTTGAGAGCTGTGAACAATCACACATAAAATAATGAAGGTCCTTAAAAGGCCCTGATGCTCTTGTTTGAGGGAACAAAAATTGCCATTTGACTTAGTTTTCTTTCTCCATTAAAAAAGGAGAAAGGAGATGGAATGCTTTTGAGAAATGCTTTTTTTTTTCAGAGAAAATTTTGAAAATAAATGCAGTGTGTCTAAATTAGGTGTAATAAAAATATTCCTGAATAAGTTTATCACATTATCTGTGCTGTCAAAATTAAGCCTACAGATCTAGCTGACTGCAGAAATTTCTTTGAGGTTTTGCCATCTTACAAATTGATAATAGTGCTTTGGATTTTAGTTATGAACAGAAATGTAAGAAGATTACTTATTCCCAAAATCTTGATTCTGAATGCAAAATTGAATAAACTCATTATAGTTGCTCCACTGAATTTAACAAATTATGAGCCAATAGATAAATATTACGCTTGAGGAGAGATTATGTTATTTTTGCAATTACCAATAGTTTTTTTCAAAATATAAAGGAAGCAGAGAAGCTCTGTTAAATTGCCTTGGATTTAAAAATACCTAGTATGCAACTTCCCATAGAGAACTGCTAGTATACATGATCACAATTTAGCTAAACCAGAAGTGAATCAAATATATTATGGTAGCTATAGTGTAATAAATGAAATGAGTAAAAAGACTCATCCTAATGTGATTAATTTTAGATGTAATTGTGCATACTGTAGCCATCACTGAAGATAAACAATATAATCTCCTCAAAAGATCATTGTAAAAACTCTTTCAAAGTGTGTATGGCACTTTAGCAAATTTTCATTTTCTTATAGTGAATTCAATAAAAATAAGAGAAAAAAAACGAAAATGAGTTATCTTTCTTTGATTTTTGTATCTTTTCATATCAAATTATGAAAGATCTAGCATCTATTTGTCAATTGTATCCATCAGCAAAATAAAAGACATCTGACTTGAATTTTCTGAGGGAAAAAAATACTGAAAATATATGTCTTGTTTTTCACTGAAATTCTACACTAAAAACATTGGACTTCAAGCAGTTTTTTCCCCTAATTTTTGTATGTAAATAAAAATGTCTCTACGAAAGATACAGATATTGAGATCGTTTGTTTTCTTTGCCTTCTTAACCATCATTTGACTTTATCCTTACCTTCACCCTAGGTGTCCACTCTAGCTGCCCTTGGCAACCCAGACCTAGGTGGACATCACTAACTGTCCCCAACATTCAATTTTCTCCCATGCCTGGCACATGACATAGAGATTCCCTGGGCTCTGGACCTCCTTTGACCAAAAAAAAAAAAACCTTGATAGTGAAAGGCCTGCTTTTTTACACTTGTTCTCCACCTGACCAATAGACTGAGAAGGTTGCATCTTCCAGATGGCACAGCTGCAAGACAGTGCAACCTCTGTCAACTGTATTCCTTGGTGAAAGGAAGCCCTCCTCTCATCTGCTTTGTGCATATGACATGAGCAAGATACATTTTATGTAAAACCAATTAGACTTTTGGAATTATTTTATCAACCTTCTCCTCTAAGCAAAACCTAGTCCAACCTAATTAATAAAAGCCCCAATGCAGGTTATTTTCCACTCCTACACTTTTTATCAAAACTATCTTTATCTTAGTTGGTTGTTTCATTAGATTACAAAGGTGTTTAAGAAGTACATTTAAGAAATAAGTCAATTTATGTGAAAATATTACTAGATATACTCCACCTTAGAGGTAGGAAAGAAAGCAATGGGACGGCAGATGCCAGAGTGTTTCAAGGTAATGCTATTCTTATGCAAGAAAATGCATGTTGGTAGAATATCTTCTATCTCAGCCATAGCTCAGCTATACCTCAGCCATAGCTCCATGCTGACTGGCAGGGGAGAATGAATTCAGAGTGAGAGCCTTTCCCCTCTTTTTTCCTGTGGTACCAATGGAATACTAGTTCTTTCTGAAACCATAATTCTTTTCCTGCTAGCTTCTATCTGTGTAAACTTCACAATCAGTTTCTTCTTAAATTTTAAATTTAAGATATTCTAAAATTTTTAAAGTATAATTTATTCAAGAAGCAATGTGAAAAATAACCATAGATCTAGTTCAGGGAGGCAAAACATACAATAACAGAGATATAATATTAACTCCTCAATTATGTAAGAAGCAAAAATGATATACTTCCTCCAATTCAGTTTTATTTTTCACGACAGGTATTTTACATATCCTCAAGAATTAATAAACAACATTTTGTTATATTTGCTTCATGCTATTTTTTTTTAAAGTAAAGCATTATAGCCTCCTCTATCCTTTTTTCCCCAAAGGTAATCACTTTCACAAATTTTGTATGTGGTGATCCCTTTTATTGGATCATGGTAATTAAAAATGCTTTCTTCTTCTGTTGACTAATCTATATCCTTTACTCATTTTACTATCTGGCTGTGTTTTAATCATGTACAAGAGTTGTACAATCGTATTTTAATCCAATTTCTTGTGATATGTGTGTCAATGTTTTTACTTGTGTGTGCCTTGTCTCTAAACTTTGTTTTAGTTTTGATCTGGATCTGGCCAAACTAACTCATCCATTCTTTTATGACTCTTAATTGTATAAAATCTTAAGACTACAAATACTTTTATTTTTGTTTTTATATGCAAGTTTCTCTCTCAATCTCTCTCTCTCTCTCTCTCTCTCTCTCTCTCTCTCTCTCTCTCTCTCTCTTTCTTTCTTTCTTGATACTGGGGATTGAACTCTGGGTTCAATCCAGACCACTGAACCACATCCCCTGGCCTATTTTGTATTTTATTTAGAGACCGGTCTCACTGAGTAGTGCTTAGTACCTGACTTTGAACTTGAGATCTTCCTATCTCAGCCTCCTGAGCTGCTCCTGTGGTACCTCTACATGTACCACTATACCTGGCTTTATATATGTTTCAATCTCCTTGAAATATGAATATGTATAACATATATATGTATGTATATGTATGCATATGTGTATAGATACACACATACAGCTATTTGAGTCTGATTTTATTACTATTATTATTATTGTCATTTAATATGAAAAGCTTTTTTCTTTTTAGTGCTGGAGATAGAACCCAGGGCCATGCACATAATAGGTAAGTTCTCTACTACTCAGCTACATCTCCAGCCCAGAAGCCATTTCATGAACTGTTTTGTGATAATGTATTTTCAAAGTCTCTTCTATCATTTAACAAATTCACTTATATGTGTATTTTTGTTTATGAGATTCTAATTAATTCCCATGAATCAATTTGTCATTTTATAGTCTAAAATATTATATTAATGATCATGGTCTAAAATTAAAAGAATTCATTTCTAGTGGAGCAAAATCTGTTTGTTTCTTATTCTTTGCTCACAAATGTTTGTCAGGTCTCAGAGCTTTGTGCTCCTATATGGAGTTAAGAGTCAGTTTGTCAAGGTATATGAAAAATCCTATTATGCTTTTGATTGGAATAGCATTGAATTAATGGGGCCCATGGCATTTGGACTTGTCCACATAATGCTAATATATTTGAATAAAGAATCAGTATTACTCTGGCCTTTCAAGCTAAGCAAGAAAAAGCAGGAATGCATCACTTCCAAATCTAATGGGACTCTCAAGAAATGTGAACCTGTGTTGAAGGTACTTTAGCAAGAAGAACAGGTGGTGTTTAAAAATGGAAAAGAATTTGGAGAGGATTCAATTTTAAAAACAGAAATAGAGAATGAGCAAAAAAATGTAACCATGGCAGATAATGAAATGACATTTTATCAGGTATGTGGATGGGGGAAGCGGGTGGTTGGAAAGAAATCACACAGAGTGCTATTTGTATTGTTTGACTCTTCAATGTCCTGAAATTGGAAACTTTTTGAGTGTGTTTCAAAGTGGTAACCCATTCCCGCAAATAACAAATAAATTAGTTTCAAAAACTGTTGCCAAGTTCAAGCTCTAGAATCTTCCAGTTTAAATGGTCTGTGCCAATGCATTCTTGTACACCCCACTTCCCTCTGCCAACTTCATTGCTGATTGGAAACTGATGGATGGCATTGTTCTGTTCCACTGCAGCACTTTATAAATAACATAATGCAGTATCTACAGCACAATGGCAATCCCTATTTTTTTTTCAGAACTTGAACGTGCTGGAAACAAACGATTTCCCTAATAGCAATCTTTTGAACACATATGGGGTGCTGGATCTATCTCTCATAAAAGAGTCAACATGGGATTAAAACAAGATATATATAATTTAGGTTGAGTTTGAACATTTTAAATGTAAAGCAAATTTACTGTTTAAATGTACTTGCACTACCGTAAGTGGGAAAAAAATAAACCTAAATAAAATAAATTGATGCCAGGAGAAATGTCAAACACACTGTACATATTTGTTAGATACACATTACTGTTTGGCATTAAATAATATTAGTATTTTATGTCCCCAGCATTTCTCTCTATTATTATTTCTGAAGAGTATTTATAGCTTTATCATAGACTTGTTTAAAAAAGACACCATGTCAAAATAGACAACATTTTGGTGAGGAAAAGCTTAGTGACTGTTTTAGTCAGCTTTTGCATTGCTGTGACCAAATACCTGATAAGAACAATTTAAAGGAGAGGAACTTTATTTTGCTCACAGTTTTAGAGTTCAATTCTTGGTCAGCTGACTCTATAGGTCTGGGACCATTATGGTGGAAGGGCATGGCAAAAGAAAGCAACTCTGGACATGACAATCAGAAAACACTCACCAGGAACAAAATATAAACCCCAAAGCCATGGCCCCAGTGACCTACTTCTTCCAGCCACACCCCACTTGCATACAGCTACCAGCCAGTTAATCCATGCCAGTGGACTAATCCACTGATTAGGTTACAACTCTCATAATCTAATCATTTCATCTCTCCATCTTGAATTGTTTCACATATGAGCTCTTGGGGGACACCTCATATCTAGACCATAACAGTTACAGAAATTTTACAAAACTAGAAAAGTTACCAAAATGTCAGGATTATCTTCTTACAGGGATACAATCATGAATAAAATTGATGATATTATATGTTAAGTCCACTATTTACATCAACTGATTAAGGATTCTTTAGTAAGAGTGCCCAGTGGCCAGGTAGATAAAAAAAGACTCACAAGTCCATTCCATCCACTTTACAATAATAGAGTACAGGAATTATAGATTTTGGTTATTAATAGAGCTGCCAGGGGCCACTCTATCATATCATCAAATTCTGCCATTTTACTGATGAGAACACTAAGTACAAATTCTTTAATACAAAGGTCTTATGCTGTTGATGTTATGATACTATCTCCCTCTCCTGTCATGTGATAATACCACCTTCCTCTACACATGGAAACCCCAAAATTCCAACCTATAGAATGTCTCAAGATTTTGACTCTGTCACTTTCTTTTTTATAGGCATTTGTGTCCCTTCATTTTAGAAAGCCATTTTTGCCAACATTTAATCCACACTGATAACCTTCTATGTTTTCATAGATTTAAAAAAAGACATTAATTGCATGCTTACTATTTGCCAAACACTGGTCTAAGCACATGATACGATTTAACTCATTAAATCATCCCATGGAGCTGATATAATACATGTTGTTATCATTCCCATTTGATAGATGGAAAAACTGCTATGCTGAAATATTGAATCATTTTTTTCCTAAGAAGTCTACAGCAGTTTGAAGTACTGACAATGTAACTCCAGAACAGGATATTGAAAGTTCCATGTTACACTGGCACCAAAGGATTCAGCTATACCTTCCCTGGCTCTTGCAACTCTTTTCCCACCCAGAGAGTCTTGTCTGAGCATCTGCCAGATAGTCGTTGTGATCATCATGTTGCACAGTGAACATTAATAGATTTCATGATTGACGTCCCCCCCGTGAGCTTCTAAAAGCAATAAACTGATTTGTATATGGTTAAGAATTTGTACCTGGGATTGGACACACCTAGGATTTCAAATCAAGGTCTGTCATATAGTAAAAATGTGACCTTGGCACATTATATAGGCTGTGGAGCTCAGCTTTTCTCTTCTGTAAAATGGGAATCATTAATTCATCATTATATTATACTAGAAGGATTAAGTGTCTGAATTGCTCAATGTAAATTAGCTGTTATAAATATTATTATCTTTATCCTCTAAGGTCAGTACTGTCCTAGTGATATACATGTTTGTTGTATAAATAAGGCTGGGAGAGGAACAGATGAAGCAGATTGTACTCTGAATTGACCAACTAGTAGCATGTTTTTATCATGAATTCTGAAGTTTAACCTTGAATATAGAGAAGGATCCTTCTTTTAACTATGTTAACTCGTAGCTTAGGGTACTCTAGGTAATTCTCTGTTGTCTTAGTTGACACATCAAATCAGGTTGCCTAGGATATTATTTAGAGCACAGAGAATAGATGCTTTTTATGCGCTGGTGTTTTCTGCACTGAAGGAAGGATGGACATTCAGAGAATTGAGTCCTTTAAATAGCTCTTCAAGCAGAAGGAAGGAGCTATTGTAGAGTAGCGATTTGAGCCATTGAGTGGCTATGTGACCTTCAAGGTTTTATTCTAGTTTTGCCCTTGAAAAAAGGAAAACAAAATTACAAAACTTTTGGTTCCCTTCATCCATTGCCCCAAGTGTGTATGTGCATATGTCTGTGTGTGTAGAGTGACCCACGATTGTCTTTGTCAATAAGGATTGGGAGAACTGGCTGAGCAACACAGTGGGAGATAGACGTTATAGTGTCTGAAGTTGCTGGCTTTTAACATGTGATCTTACAGTTATACAACTCAAACCTAGGTAAACAAACCAAAAATAAAATAAACATGAAGCAAGCAATCACAAAAGGAATGACCTCCTCTCAAAAGAATGAAGTCCTTCTGGAGGAAATCCATTATATATCCAGTGTCAAGGCAAGAGACTCAGCAATATCCCAGTGTCTGTGTCCCTGTGCATGCAGAAGCTATGATGAGTGCGACAGTGCAATCAGATACCCAGATAAACGAGGGACCCTCAGTGGAGATTTCTGAGAGTATTAGGGAGGTCCCATCAGTCAAGAGAAGATTTTGTTATGCACAATACAATGTTGACAAGTGGCAGAGAGACTATTGTAAAATTGGTAATTCGCCACATATCAGCCAGAAAAATCTTTTAAAACAATAAAATAGTCTGTGATGCCTTTGTTCAAACACCTTCAATGAATTTCCATTGAACTGAGTATAATAGAAAGTTATTACCGTGACCTATGAGGTCCCCTGGACACAGGTTCTGCTTCCCTTTGCATCACCATCCATTTTCTTCTCTCAGCTGTGCCAGATGCCGGGGTCTCTGAAGCTCTCTTTATGCAGCCAGAATCTTCACACCTCAGGGTTGTCACACATGCTGCTCCTGGCCTAGGGCACTTGTCCTCTAGATTTATGCATGAATTTTTCCTTCTCATCTTCAAAGTCTCCTCTTCAATTTTGTCTCAGAGAGACCCTTACACATCTCATTCCTTTTAATTTTTTTTAATTTACATAATCATACATATTTGTGAGGTTAAGTGTGATGACTTACACTATATAATGAGCAAGTTAGGAAAATTAACAATCTCATGATCTCATACATGCATCATTTCTTTGTGGTAAGAGTGTTCAAAATCTGTCCTCTGCCTACTTTGGAGTATAAAATGCATCTTTGTTAATATCGGTCACCTAGTGTGCAAGTAGAACACGAGCTTTAGCACTTATTTGAATCTACTTGGAACTTTGTACCACTAACCAATCTCTCCCCACCTTCCAGGCAACCTTTTGTCCCCCAGTCTCTGGTAACTACTTTTCTTCTCTCTGTTCCCAAGTGGGCATCCAATTTAGGTTCTATGAATGAGTTAGGCTGTCTTAATCTTTATCATTAGCCCCATTGATATCTTCATAAAGCTCTTTGTGACTTGAATTATGGGTTTTGTTTATACTTGCTTGTATGTGGTTTTAGACTAAGATCTAAGAGGGATCCTACTCTGCCTTTTATATTGTGATGTAGGCCACAATTATTGTCCAGAACACAGAGGGTGGGTAGGTTAAAGGAAGAATGAATGAATGAATGAATTGATAATCCTGCTCTCTCTTATGGAGATCCGTTAGAAGAATCTGTTACCAGTCACATGGATTGGAGCTCCATACTAATAGTTTCATATATGTATGAAGGTCATCAATTGATGACTCAATTAAGGTTGAATATGAAGTCATTTTAGAGAAAAACTTCAAGTGACAATGTGTCTGAATCGTGGTAAAGGTGAGAACTAATTAAATATTTATTGTACATTTATTATGTGCAAGCAACTCTATGGAGGGTACAAAAATCAAGGAAGGTGTGATCTCTTTCTGAACACATCTTCTAATTTAGGGAATGTGAAGGGATCATAAGCAGGTAAGTGTAGTGTGAACGTGGCAGGCAGATTAGCACGGTATATGAAGTTCCATTTTGCTACAGTGTGCTGTAAATACAGTGGGGGAACATAGACACAACTTGACTTTTTAAAAATAGCATTTTGAACTCCGTCATTTTATACTCTTTCTAATTTAATTTCTAACTTAATGAGTGAATGGTAAACAAATAGATATGCCAACCCCATGTTAGATTTCTAACAGATTTAGACCTAAGCAATGGGTTGTGTATATTCTTAGGTCTGTATGCCATTAGAAATCTAACATGAGACTGGCAATATCTATCTGTTTACCATTTGCTCATTAAATCAGAAAATATTTTTGACCTCCTAAAATGCATCAGGCACTATGCACACTGTCTTAGGCACTGGGAATATTGCTGTGAACAGAGAGATGACTTCTCTCTTCTTACAATGCTGTTACATCCATAAGAAAGACAGATGTTTAATAAGAAAGACAATGTTCCAGTTTGATAAGTATTGTGATAGAAAGAGAGTGGTGAGATAACAGTCCCTCGGAGTGGTGGGGACACTGTAGTTGACTGATAAGAGGCTCCCTGAGAAAAGTGAGGTCTGTCCTGAGAGCTGAGGAATGTGCACATGGTGTCCATAACAGAGCTACATGAAGAGCATCCTGTTCAGAGAGAGGCACAATGCAGGCTGGAGGTACAACAAGGGTGTGCGTGCAAAAACTGAGGCAGGCCGTGAGGCTGAGCCTTATTAGGATGAAAGTGAGAGGGGGATCAAGCAGCTATGTCATGTGGATCTGTGGGTTATGCAAAGGGGTTAAGGTTTTATTCTAAGAAAAAAACAAAGAGAAGTTGTTGAAGAGTTGTAAGCATAAGATAACAGGAATGGTTTATATTTTTAAAAAGTTATTTTAAAAGTAAAGGGAAGCAGGTCATTCTATAGTCTAAATGTGTTTCCCCAAATTTATGTGTTGAAACTCAGTTCCCTTCATGGTGGCATTAAGAGGAGGGGCCTTCTGCTGTGTGATTAAATGGTGAGAGCCTTGCCCTGGTGGATGTGGATGGGTCAGTGCCTTGTAAGATGGCTAGAGGAAACCAGTAGGCTCTTTATTGCTCTTCCACCCCATGAGAACACCTAGATGACACTGTTTGGGGAAAGGGCCTTCACCTGACACTGAACTTGCCAATGCCTTGATCTACCTACCTTTCAGACCTTAGAATTAAAAGAAATAAACTTTTATCCTTTATAAATTACTGAATCTCAGGTATTTTGTTATGGCAAATAGACCAAGACAGGGTATGAAGAGAGCATGAATAAAATCCTCTAAGCACAACTATTAGACACAACTTTTCATTTATAGGGCACCATTAAGCCAAAGCATACTGAGTACCAGCCATGTGCCAAGCACTGTGCCAAGCAGAACACTGAAGCAGAACACTGGGGCTGTTGGGCTTTGTTACCAACCTTACTGGGTTTCCAACAGGGACAGAACTGCCATATTTTTCAAGTTGATTCCTTCATTTATTTTCAATTTCCTTTTCATGATTAGTTAAATCGAAAGCAAATGTTTGGGGTCCTATTAACCTGCTCACCTCAAACCCTCTTTCTTTTTCTGTACAGATCTGTAATTTCCCAAAGTAGTGCGTGGCTGTGGCATACAGTACTTATTCCGAAGAAGCAGGTTCTGCTGGGGGTTCATGCGTGAGTCCATTTTTCTTATCTTTCTCAAATGGCCGAAGTTAAATGATTTGAAAGGGCCTCATTTTAAATTACATTCATTCAGTGAAAACAGAAATTAACACTTAGAGACATCTATATGCTAATGATTGTAGCTCAGGGAATTCACTTCTAACCTTTTCAAAGGGCGCTGGTAAAGAGCGATTTCACTTGAAAGCAACTTAGTAAAACTGGTAGATTAATTAAATACCCTAAAATTTCTTTAAAATCTTTATTTCATTTATCATTTATCCAAGTATTTTTTTCTTTTTAATGTGAACTACCTTGGTTCAGATTGCTCTTTCTAGGACACATTATTTAGCAGGTTATCTGACATGAATAATACAGAATCCAAAGTGGTAAAGTAAGGCCAGGAGTTTGGAAGACAGTAAAACAACAAAAGACAAACAAAGGAAATCTGTTCATCAAGGCCATTGCTGGTTCATGAAGCAGCTCAATGCAGATGTTTTTAGAGAATGCCCTTTCTTATGTCAAGGAAGCTTTGGGCAAGAGTAAAAGTCCAGGGGTGGTAAATGGAGTTGGGGTACAGAAACCCGGGCATCCCTTCAGCCCCAAGCCCTGAACGAATTGTACTGCTGCACATGCCATCTTTTAGCGGCTCCGTGTCTTATCTTACTTATCTGTATTTACTTATCTCCACTTATTTTCATTCACAATTTCATGGGTCTTTACATTTTACTACCAGGGAAAAGCAAGTTTTCTCAGTGTGCTCAGGCCTTGAAGAATACAACTCTGCTAAGCATTTTGGAGTAGGATGCATTCTGGTGAGCTGTATGAAGGGGAGATCATGCACTCGAGCAGGCAAGCCCCTTTAGGGGATAGATTCATGAAGTCAGAAGAATCTCATATTATTTTCAAACCCAGTATAGTGCTTCTGTCTTCTGAATAATCAAGGAACAACAGCACATTTTGGGGCATGGAGTTTTGTAATCAGACCTGCTTGTGACTCCTGGTTCTGTCTGATACTTGCTAGTTGTGTGATTTCAAGTGTGGTCTTAATCTCTTAGGTCCCTCTGTTTACTCATCTGTAAAATGGGTGTAAGAATGCTTGTTGGGAGAAAATGCATTAGAAAATGCATTAGACTGGTAAAATTCGAGGTACAGAGTAAATGCTCAGTAGAGGGCAGTGCTTAAAGTGGGGAGGGACAAATTAAAGAAACAAATACCAGAAACAATTGCTGTTCTAAGAAGCTTGATTCTAGAACCCAACTCACAAATTAAGTTGAAATAAGAACAACAATTACCTATATAATGCCTTTGCTAAATATTCTTTATTCAGGTTTCCTCATAATTTACTTCTCCTTGACCTATGCCTTCTCCTTGACCTATGACCTCTCCTTGACCTATGCCCTCTATCATCAAAGGGAATCACATAAATAAATGAGCCCATGATATAGTTAGCCTAATCATTTCTCCTCTGTTTTTTTACAAGTTCTAAAATTGGATGCTTTGACATGTTTGTACCCATGAAATCTTTACCACAATCAAATTAATGAATTTATTCATCACTCCCAAATGTTTTCTCCTGCTCTTTCTCCTGCCCCCTCCCTCTTGGCACCTCAACTCCCATTGTACCTTCTTACCCCTAGACAAACCCCTGATCTGATTTCTGTCATTATAGAGGAGTTTCCATTCCTCAGCATTTTATATAAGTAGAACTGTCCAGTATCTATTTTTTCATTTGCTGATACTTTGATCTGCTTTTTTTCATGCAGCATAATTATATGGAGGTTTCTTTTTAAGTTAAACATTTTGACCCCATGAGGCATCCTATCTACTGGATGCATCCATTGTGTTGGGTGGTATCCATGACTTATTTCTTTTTCTTGCTGTGAAAGTTACTGTATAAACACAGCAGTATTTATCATTCCATTTACCTGTTGTTGTCTGTTTTGATTGTTTCAAGTTGTTGTCAATAAATTTGCTCTAAGCATTCAAACACAAGCCTTAGTGCAGACAGGTGCTTTCATTTCTTTTGGGGAAATACATAAGAGTGGAGGGCTGGATCATATGGTACAGGTTTAATTTGTTGAATAATTGCTAAATTGCTGCCCAAGGAGCTTGTGCCCCACCTTTCTCTTCATCATCATGTGAGAGTTCCACTTGCTCCATATGCCCCAGGACACTGGGCGTGGTTGATCTTTTTAATTTTGGCTATTTTTACGAGTGACATAGTGGTATCTCCCTATGATTTTATTTTTAATTTCTCTAATGATTCCCGTGTGCTTCTTCCTCCTCTTCATATCCTCTTTAGTAAAGTACTTATTCAAATACTTAGCCTCCACCCTTTGAGTTCATTGTTTTATCATCACTGATTTTTGAGGGTTTTTTATGTTTTGATTAAAAATCTTTTATTGGGAACATGATTTTTCAATAGTTTCACCTTTCTGAGGAGAAGTTCTTAATATTGGTGAACTATAATTTACCAATTTTTTTTCTGTGTGTGTGTGTGTGTGTGTGTGTATCTCTTTCTAACTGAAGATTACAAAATTTTCTCCTGTGTTTCCTTTGAAAAGTTTTATAGATTTTGATTTTACATTTAGATTTATGAGTCACTTTGAATAAATGTTTTTCCTGTGGTGAAAGGCATAAATGAATATTTATATTTTTGCAGTAGGTATATTCAATTGCTTTAGTGCCATTTGTTGAAAATCCAGTTCTTTCTCTACTACTGAGTTTTCTTAGCATCATTTTAAAAAATCAATGCTCATTGATGGGTGGACCCATTTTTGGACTCTTCTCCACTCTACTTCTTTATTCTATTTGTGAACTTTAAGACTGTGATATATTTTGAAAACTTTTAACTCTTGAAGCAGCTTGTTGACTGTCTTTCCATCCATCTCCTCCTCTTTCCATGTTCCTCAACAGGGAAACTCAGTGTAATTTTCTCTTTCAGTGAAAGTTAGACAAAATGAATTTAGCCAGTGATCACAATTACTCTAAAAATATCTTCCTGCCTTTTTAATTTTTTTTAGTTATCAGTGGGCTTTATTTATTTATATGTGGTGCTGAGAATCAAACCCAGTACCTCACACATGCCAGGCAAGCCCTCTGCCACTGAGCCACAACCCCAGCCCCTCTTCCTGCCCTTTGCCAGTTGTGTTCCCAGTTTCCATTTTATTTGGTTTGTGCTTCTTTTGAGAGGAGAAGGAGGTGCCCCTGAAACATTGTGATACACTATTTTCTATTGCAGAGAAACATATACAAGTCAGCATAAATCATCAAATTACTCATGTGGGGTGAGAAGCAATGGTGGAAAGATTGTGGAAAGAACAGAAATGAACACTAAAACCCCTCTAAAGATTTCCTGCTAATAAGTATGTCAATTTCTAAATTATACTCATTTGTTCTCTGTCCTTTGCTTTTTTAATACACAGAGGGAAAATGTTCACTTTCACTTTAGACATGGCATCAGGGGATCTCAAAAGCAGAGCAGGCCAGAAATCCCAGGGAAAGAGCCAGTTGAGCCTGTTTGAGAACAGGGCTTTCTCAGGTAGGATATCACTTGTAAATCCAGCTGTCAAACTATGAGGGACATAGCTTCAGAAGAGGAAAGAGCCAGCCTGAGGGAGGAGTGGGAGAGTTGGCATGTAGCAAACTACAAGGCAGGGAGGGCAGTTATCTGCCCTTTAATAGGTCCAAGCTGATTGGCGGGCTCCTTGTTGATGCTAATGAGGCTATTTTTATATTCATAGCTATATTATTTCCAGCAATTGTCATGGTTACATGGACAAAAGGAGAAGGCAATGGTAAACTTTCTGAATAAAGGAGATGGCATGAAATTGGAATCATTTAATCATTTATTCTAACAACAAAAACAGGTGCTTTCTAAGATGAGTTAATGAACTCTGGTTTACCCCTGAGGCTATACTCTTCCACTGACATCAGTCTCCTCGTCTGTTAAAATGAGGGGGTTGGAATAAATGATCTCTAAGGTCTCTTTTAGCACTGAAAATTCTATGATTCTATGATTACTTAATTTTTTTCTTAGTTACCAAAGGTTTTGCAATTGCCAAATGTAGAAAGTTAGCAAAGGAAACTTAACTTAGAAAGTTAGAAATTTTACTTACATTGTACGTAAGTTTGATCGTGAAAGGGAAATGAAATTTAGATATAGATATTAGAATTAAAGAAATTGATTTCTAATATAGTTTGAACTACTTATAGTAACCTGCCCATGTAGTGGCACATTGAGGTAGTTGGTGGGGGCATGAAAGTATTTTTTAAAAATGCCTCTGGCCCTGGTTAGAGGTGCAATTTTATGTCCAGGATAGGCTAGTTCTTTGCTCAAAGAGAATAACCTGACATCTGTACTAACTCCAGTCCTTGTCCAAAGTGGTTTTCAAGTACAATTTGGCGGGAACAAATCAGGCTAGGGGTGGATGTGGGTCTCATTTGCCATTTGTCAAAGCTATGCCTGACCATATCAGATCCTCATCTCTAGACTTGAGCAGACCCCATTGAGACACTGAAAATATGAATCAGAATTTTGACGGGAATCCACGAGAAGATTTTTAAGGCTGTTACATATCTGGGTTATAAATGGGCAGGATTTTCGATTATGTATCTTTATATCATAAACCCTATGGAGAATTATTATATTACTGGTATCAACTGCTTGAAAATATTAGCTCATTAATCCCCTATTTTCATTCATAAAATCAACTAAATTTCTTCCAGTCAATACTTACCATTTTGGGAAATAGGATAAACACCCTGAGATTATAGATAGATACGTTTAGCCTTAGTATAAAGAAGCTTCTGTAGCCCTATATTCAAGAGACTTAAAACTTAGTCAGACAGATAAGACCTAGTTAGCAATACATGAACAGTGTTGGTAGGGGCCCAGGGAATAGAAAATGTACATATATTAGATGTATACTGTGTACCAGATGCTCAGTATGCACTACACTGTGAGGAAGGGTCCACAATTTTTTTTCCATAGATTAAAACCTTGTGTCTCAGAGGGTTAAAAATAAAAAAAAAAAAGAGCAAAATCCATGATTACACACTTTATAAGCTTTTGTTCTGGAGTGTGAATCCCAGTTGGTCTGATAACACAGCCTGTCCAATTTCCTCAACATCAGGAATGGAAAAGAGACTTCATCCCAAGTGCCAATGCTGAGTCACTGATGGAGCTATGCTTTAGTCAGCTTTTGTTTTTTTCTGCTGTGACTAAAAGACTTGACAAGAAAAATTTTAGGTGGAAAAGTTAATTTGGGGGCTCACAGTTTCAGAGATCTCAGTCCATAGATGGCTGACTGCATTTCTCAGTGCTCAATGTGGGGTGAACATTATGGCAGAAGAATGTGGTGGAGGAAAGCATCTGAAGATGTCTCACCAGGAATCAGAGAGAGAGAGAGCTCTGCTCAATAAGGACAAAATATGTACCCCAAAGACCCAGTCCCAATGTTCCACCTCCTTCAGCCACACTGTACCTGCCTTTAGTTATCACTCAATTAATCCCTATCAGGGTATTAATTCAATGATTGGGTTAAGGCTTTCATCACCCAAACATTTTACCTCTAAACCTTCTCGTATCATCTCACATATGAGCTTTTGGAGGGCACCTCACATCATAGCAAGCTAATAAGAGAGTTGATTGAGAAAATTTCTCAATGCTCATCTGGTATCAGAGGGAAGCACCTTGGACTACTTATGATGTGACATTTATTCTATAATTTCTTATCCTACCCTAGCATCTGCTGACTATGTGAGTGACACATGACTAAGTTATTGGAGGAATGAAAAGGAAGGAAAACTCAGTCGAGTCTGCAGTGTCTAGGGAAAATTTCTTCAGGAAAAACTGCCAGATGAGTCATCCTCAACTGGTGGGTAGAATTTGGGCAAGTGGACAGAAAGCAAAGCAGTCATCCAAAAAGAGTTCTAGAAGTAGAGACAACAAAAGAGCAGACTTTTAAGGCAAAGATGGTGCAAGTTTTATGAGGCTGAGACACTTGCCTTCACGCCTGTGTTAACAATGGGGCGATGGAATACGAGTGGATCATTTAAAATGGTTCAAAGCCCTTTCGCATTTAAAACGCTTGAACAATCTTCCTGTGTTTCATTAGTTGCCAATAAGTTATCTCTTTGTTTCTGCGTTTGGTTTTATGGATTCTATTGTTGTAATGATGAGAGCACAGGGAAACCATGTAATGACAGGGAGAAGCACTCACTGGGGGAAAGAAAAAACACTTTGAAGCTGTGGGGCTCCCAGCCTGCATCTGGGCACAATACCAGCTTTGCTGCAGCTGAAGAACTTGCCACAGAAACAGCTGGCAATGACTACACTTCACCTGTAATAAAGACAACAGATTCAGACCACTCAGCACACTAATCAATGATTTAATAATTGTGTCAATAAAACAGATTATTCAATTGGCTTCAGGGCACTCAAGCCCCGCCTCTGCAGTTATATACTGCCTTTGAGAATGACCTGCCTTTTTCAACAAACTCACACATCTCCCTTCAGTACTTTCATTTTAAGACTCTCTTGGTTACAAGTTTTATACCAAAATATATTGGAACATGATATGCCCCTAAGACCAGTGTTTATTGACATTTATGAAAGTGCTAGGAAATTCCAGTGAGCGAATAGAGCCTTTCCCCACTCTGTCTGTCTAGGTTTGTAGAATCTGTCCTTGATGACCTCATTGTCCCACTGGGGGTGGTGAAACATCTTTTGTCCAAAGGAGCTGCTGCTTCCTGGGATTCATCACAGACTGGTATGACTGAAGGGGTTTTGCCAGATAGCCTATCAACTAGAGTCTACTGCATTTTGCATTTTCACTACCATTTTCTTCATTCTTTTCAAAATCACAACTGGTTTTAAACCCAGCCATGGTTTTATTTAATCATAAGTAGAGTTTTGTTTCTTATTGAGGATCTAGGGCAACATTTCCTCTCTACCTACTAGTGGTCAAATGAACAGATGCAATAGAGAATAGAGACATTCCATCTTGGCTCTGCACAGTAGGCTGCCAATATTCTCCTGTTCTTGGCCATCCTCATGCTTATTTCCCTTAGTACACGGCAGTGGGAGGCGTGTGTGAGTTTGTCAAGAGTGTAAAATCACTGTGAAGAATCCTAGCACTTCTCACGATCACTTTGCTGCCACATCTTCCTCAGGAGTTTTACATAGTGCTTCTTTGTCCACCTTACCTTCTTAATCTCACAACAAATGATTCAACTGAATATCTTTTAATGGTCACATATTAGTTAAACCAATTAGATTTTAGGAATCCAAGCCTGAATGACATTGACTCAGCTAGAGTCAGGTCTTCCCACGTGGTGAGATTGTCATGGAATTTGATTTTTCTGAGAGAAAAAAATAGAAATATTCATGATTGCATAATCTGCTCTTACAACTCATTGGTAGGCATACAGGATTTCAAACAGGGACTCACGGGGGTTAAAAAAAAAAAACAGGACCTTCTTCTCACTGTCAGGGGAAGCTTACTTTATTTTATTTTATTTATTTATTTTTTAAATAGAGAATTTGTTTTGGACTCCTTTCCAGAAACCAGGCTCCAGGTACTTCTTAAGAATCCCAAGCTCCTGCCTGGTATCAGACTGCCTGATGCAGTGGGTTGGTGATTTTTCTCTTTAGAGTTTAGGCATTCTTTTTTTTTTCTTGTCATTTGTATTTCATCTGTGAACCCTGGTGCCCACTTGGAGACAATCAGAAAAGTCTCTTGCAGCATTCTCATATGTAGCACGGACCTAGGCCAATTTTCCTTGTATGGAATTATTATTTGCTTATGTTGCATTATTTCTAAAACTCCCTCTACTATCACTTTCCTTATTCCTGATTTATTGGGTCCCCATAAATTAAAGGCTTGATCTGAGAGGAGATTGTGGTTGTGCTATGGGTTTATGCATTTTAATGGGTTTGATTAAGGGCTAAAAAAAAAAGATTCAATGCACAAAGGAATGAGTCAATAACAGTAGGATTTCAGGCAGTGTTACAGGTATTGTGGGATATACTTTTGACCAGAGGCCCTGCCTGACTCCATTCATATTTCATGGAATAAATGGGTGTCTATTCTATAAGCAAATGGACAATATCTTTTTTCCTTTTTTCCCTTCATAATTTTGAGACAAACCATGTGGTAGAAAGCAGATAATGGCTGGTAATATACATTATGTATAGCGGCCAATTTTATTAAAGATCTAGGCATTTCCTCCATTGGTGGCATACTTAAAAAGTACTATTGGCATCCTGTCCCTCTGTGTTACCAGTGAATGACATGTCAATGTCTTGATACCTGATCTTAATAATTCACAATCTGCCATTTCTAGAGCCCTGAGATGGCTTTCATCAATGTTGACACATGGAAAATGGCAAAGAGCATTAGTAAATTCCAAATATAATTATGAGAACACACAGCATATAAACACACACACACACACACACACACACATGCATACATACATACATATATACATATAAAGGTTAATTCATCAAGCCAAATTAATGAAACCTAGCACAGATGGTGAAAGCAACATTTCATTCATCCATCTAAGACGCCATGGTGACTTTTTTTCTCATCACCATCTAAGAAAATCTTTGATTATTTAAGTGTTGTCTATTAATATTTATATAATGTTTTCTATTGTATAATTTGTGAAACATTCTTTCAAGGACAGAATGAGGTGATAAATATATAAATATTTTGAAGATTATAAATTGGAAGTTGGTAGATCTATTTCATCATAATTATGACTATGATTATTTCCATGTTATTATTTACTTTCAAGTTTTCGATTACAACTTTCTAGGAAGTAGGGCAGATATTAGTTGAATTTCTGTTGTGAGAACCAAAATGGCACAATCATGGATAAGACACAGGACATTGCAGAGCAGCAGAAACAGTGATTCAGAAGCCAAGGAACTTGAATTTTATTCTCAGTTCTCCTGGTAACAAACCCTATGCTCTAGGAAAACCATTTAATCGTACTTAGTGTTTGAATTTTCATCTATGAAATGAAGAGGCAAATCATTCAATGTTGTATCCAGGTTAAATTTTCAGATACTTGTGGAATTAAAAAAAATATATAAAGTCACTCAACAGAAAAAGTTTCTACTACAAAATCTTTCCTTCAACATAAAAATCAGCTTTGGTGTAGCCCACATATCATGTAAGGTTGTAATAATTTGGGAAACAAGTACTTTCTAAAAATTGTTTTAATGCCAACAGACTGTTATCAGTTGTATTGGTGCCAGGATATTATCATGAGTGGTAAGAACTTGAAAAAAAATAAGCATAAACAAAAACAAAAGCTTGAGGGAAAATACTTCACTTCCACTTAATTTTTTAAACTCTGATTTTTTGACCACAAAGAAGTAGTAAATTTTTTTCTTTATAAAAATGTTTTTTTCTTCCTTTTCTCCACTTTCTTTCTTCTTTCCTTCCCTCATGAACCATGCAGAAAAATAGAGAAAATCAAACCAATTAGGGACTAATTGAGAATGGGAGTGGTCTAAACCATTTCTCTCAGTTGTTGGTAACTTCCTGAGAACACTTCTCCTTTGTTCTCTCACTTCTCCTTTGTTCTCTTCATATGTGGAAGAGGAAAAAGAGACACAAAGACAATGCAGTGGAAAATGCATTTCCAGCAGTCCCCTTCTAGGAAGCCATAACATTTCCAGATAACGTGCCCACATAATGGACCCAAACTCTGTAATCTTCTTTATCTTCCTCTGACGTGGTGATAATCAGCAAATAGCTTAAAACGCTAGGATTTCTCCATTATAAATCTGCTTTGATAAAACTAACTGGATTAAATTACTATTAGTAGAAAACAGATGGATCCTACTCTTGGAGGTCTTATCAAATGGTGATATTTGAACAGCAATCTGAAGACAGTGAGGAAGCAAACCTCTATTTTCAGATCTGCATGGAGGCTAAAGAAAGAGTATGTGCAGAACCCTTGAAGCTTTTCTTGAGACAGTGAGGTGCTTGGTTAGAAATAGCAAGAGGGCCAGCAT
Organism: Callospermophilus lateralis; assembly: GCF_048772815.1. NCBI lineage: Eukaryota > Metazoa > Chordata > Mammalia > Rodentia > Sciuridae > Callospermophilus > Callospermophilus lateralis. The sequence continues at coordinate 1,647,516 of NW_027517451.1, forward strand.
GCCTAGTGTAAATACAGGAGAGGAAAAGTGGTAAAGGATGATATTATGATGAAGAGGGACAGGAGATTTCCTAGGCTTCTGTAGGCCATTGTAATAAAATGGGGAGTCATTAGAGGGTTTGGACAGAAGAATGATTTTGAGCCATGTGATGTCATAAGAGGATATTTGTAAAGATGAATAGGGAGTGTGGTTAAGAGACAATAGAATAAACCAGGGGATGGAGGATGATACTTTGGAACAAACTGCTAGTGATGAAGATGGTGAGAAATGGTCTGGATCTTTTTTTTTTTTTTTTTTTGTACTGGGGATTGAACTCAGGGACACTTATCACTGAGCCACATCCCCAGCCCTATCTTGTATTTTATTTAGAGGTAGGTTCTCACTGAGTTGCTTAGCACCTGGCTTTTGTAAGGCTGGCTTTGAACTCTCAATCCTCCTGTCTCCTCCTCTCTAGCCGCTGGGATTACAGGTGTGTGTTGGATCTATTTTGGTGGAAGATTTGACACACTTTGTTAATGGAGTGGACAAGGGGAATGAGAGATATAGAGAATTATAGGGTGATACAGAGGATATAGCCAGCAACTAAAACTATAGAATTGCCATCAACTGAGATGGGAATTTATTTGCAGAGATAAGTTTTTTAATGCTGATATGAGAAGGAAATGTTTTCTAAATTTCTAAATTGAGTAATTATTTTCATCAATGCTTAAATTTAAGAAATAAAATTGAGATATAGATAAAAATCCAGTGTGAAGCCATCCCCTTGGTTTCATTTATTATTCAGTTAGTATATACTATAATCTCTTACACTTTAAAAGCACTCCACTAGGTGCCCAGAGAGGTAGGAAAATGCTCAATTATGAATTATCCTATCGGCACATATATGATAGTGTTACAGATAAGGTACCATGATGTTGGGGTATAGGAAAGTGATTAGGAGGGGGTGATGTGTGATATGGCTATAAAAATGGAATGACATTTTATATCCCAAGATGAATAGTCATATTACCAAAGCCAGAAAGTTCATGGGGGAGGAAAGGAATTTTCTTTTTTGTTAATGACTTTGTGAAATTGTTTAAATAATCTGAAAGAATGATCTAGACTAGACTTTATCAAACCCTTATGTTCAGTGATACAATGAATTCACTTGTCTCATCTGTATGTAGAATGGCGCTAGCTATTTACCATCCTTGGGAGTACTGAGAAAATAATTCCATGGTGAGAAAGGCTGATCCAGTCTGTAAGGGTCCTAATGCAAGGTTATATTTGTATGTATCCTAAATTCAAGGTTATATTTAATTAGAATAGCTGAGCTCAGCATCTTGTCAAACCTTCATATCTAACTCTGTAAGCAAATAAGATGGGTGGTAGATGGGTGGTAGGCCTGATGTCTGTTAAGTTCGACATCAGGTGAGAGACTGTAGGTAAGTGAAAATAGCAAAAGAAATAAAAGGAATTGCTTTTACTCTTGAGGGTTTCATAATCTAATTGGGAAGACAAACACAAGGACAAAAACATGAGAGCAGCTTCACAGCATGATCTAAATACTGCCCAGTGATATCCTAGTCTTTGAATGTGGACAAAGGGTAGGGATATGATTTGCATTCAAGAATAATCAGGGTTGGCTGGCTTGAATCAGAGAGGACATCCTTGAGGACCTGGATCTTAAAACAATATTGGAAATTCATTGACAAGTCAATTTTTAAAAATTGACATTCAAAGCAGGGATTTTACGAGCTAAACAATTAAGACTGTGGGAATGCTGATACTCAAATGTCGTTCCTGATTTCCAGAATACCTGTTCATGAACAAAAATATTTGCTTCACTCAAATTTGTATTTCTTAGGTATGCTGGATTTTCCTTTCCTAAAGGCTGACATCTGTCTAACACTTAGGCTGTGAAAATGCCTTTTTGGACAGGTTCTTTTCATTGACAGTTATAAAAGATCCTTTTGGAAATCACTGCCTGCTGCTGTTACAAAATGGAACTCTAATATGGTGAAACTTCAAAGGAAACACCAGATTCCACACTGGCAACCCCCTATCCCCAACGCGTGGGAAACTGACTGGCAAAACTTTGTCTCTCGGGATGTAGATTTTGGAAGGGTTTCTCTTTTGACTTAGCAGGGGTCAAACCTTGGAGCTCTGTGTGCAAAAACTAGAGATTCCCTATACACATTTTAGACAATGAGCTTTGTACTGGATTGTTCCAGTGCCCACTTTGTGTAGTATGTTTCTGAAATCAACAATTTGCAACGGTAAACATTTGAGGTGAAATGTCAAAGGGTGAGCACTGTCTCATGAGGAGAGGGAATGGCTGTGTGCCTTCTGAGGGCACTTGGAGGGAGGCTGGGAGAAAGTGACAATGCCCTGTGATACCTGAGCCCGGCACACTGAAATATCACATAAGTGATGCATAGCATTTAATGAGTCGGGACTGAAAACTTTAATTAGCTTGTAGGGCTTTTTATTATTTTATTTTTTGTTCATTATATTTTCTGCTCAGTCTCTGTGGATGTTCTGCATTTTCATCATCAAATGACTGCCTGGCTATTTTTGTCAAACAAGAAGCCTGAAACCATCAAGTCTGAGTGTGGAGACAGTCTGCCCGCTCTGTCAACAGGATGAAAGTGAGTCTCGGGCTTTTTTAATTACAAGGATAACATGTTCCCTCATCTAATAATGAAGATGGTTAGCAATTTTAAATTTTAATAATCAATTACTGAAAGTAATTCTCCATTAAACCACAAGAGAGCCATTAAATCTCAAAAGATGGAACATGCTGTATGTAACAGTAGCAAATTTTCTATTTTTAAATATCATTAGGGAATATCTGATTGTTTCATTTCTCTGCATTTCTTCTACCTTTTTCCTCATGCAGACCATCTCATTTTCTGCAGGAAGACAGCACATGATCTTATAAATAATAAAAGAAAACCCTTGCAAGACTTGATCCAGGGGTGTGAAATATGTGCTAAGAATGTAATTTATTTCAGTCTGGCATATTTTGACTGAATAATAAGGAAGGTGACTAATTAATATTATACTATGCTGTGGGCAAGGCGGCACAGTGGGCTAATCCATGCTCCTTTCACCTCTGGAGACCTGTATCCAAGCCTTAGAGGAGCCACAACTGGGGAGCAGGGTGTGAGGGAGGGGAGACAGAGGAGTTGGGTGTCTTTTCCTGGCTGTGAAGACCTCTGTCCACATTCTAGAGCAACCCTGAATGTCAGCCTCTGCTCTGGGAAAATGATGGCTTGTCAGTTACGGCAATTTGGCAGACTTGTATGTCTGAGGGGGAAGCTCTGACAGACCTCCCTGTAGTCCCTCACTGGCTCACTTTTATCCCAGCAAATACATGGAAATACATGGAATACGAGGGTTGGTGTGTGTGTGTGTGTGTGTGTGTGTGTGTGTGTGTGTGTGTGTGTATGCATGCGTGCACATAAACAGGAACATGTTGGAGTGACTAGAAAGAAGTGAATGATTTTGTGTCAAATCAGTTTATCTCCTTGGAAGAAGATGATTCACTTCCTCAGAATTCCAAGTCTCAAAGAGTAGAAAGGCACTGTGATTTATTTCTAAGCTGTCATCTAGAAATAAAGGAAAGGGTGTCATCTAGATAGTGGTACTGCACTCAGTGCCCAGTAACTTGCCATATGGTCTGTAGGATTCAGGGAACTTGACTGTTTCCAGCACTCTAAGTAATGTGGCCAGAGATGAGGTTCTTATTGTCTTATCTTTGATTGTTTTTCTGATGGGGAACATGCCTGAGTTTCTGCATTGTGTTGACATTTCCAATGAGCAGGTCCCTGCTTCTGTCAGCAGGGATGAAAGCAGACTCTATGCCAAACCAGGCAGAGTTGGGTGAGGTGAAATTGGAGGTAAGAGTATGTAAGGGAGATTCCATGGTATGGATAATTAAGATGCAGGAAATTTCAAGTATCTTAATGTTGTATGGTTCCTATTGCTCTCTAGTAGTCGGGGCTTATTTTTTACAGGTGAAAAAAGTTGTCCATGACTTCACCAAAGAGGATTCCATTTCACAGAGAAGACGGAAAGCCAGCAAAGGCCACTTCAGGGAATCCTCTATTGCTTGGTCAGAAACAGGTAACAGTAGGGCAAAACCTTAGGGAGGCCTCATACACCCAGGGGAGGAATGGAGACACAATCAGGTAACCTTTCTAGAAGGTTCATAGTTAGAACCATAGAAAGTTAGGAGAAACAAGAAAGCTCTGGCTATAAATTCCCATCTTTCTGGGAAGAATTTGAATGGGTCATGAGGATCAGGTGGGTAGATTACAGCCCTAACCACACCAAAAGCATATAGGTTTTGAAGTTGAACTGTGTTTTGCTGGAATTTCAGCTCTACTGCTTATTGCCACTGAACCTTTTGCAGCCTATGTACTCTTTAAGATTCATGTTCTTTCATCTGTTAAATGAAGATGAAAATAGGGCAGAGTTTGTCACTCTCTGCACTGCTGACATGTTGGATTGGATTTCTTTGTTGTGGGGGCTGTCAAGTACATTGAATGATGCTTAGCAGCATCCCTGACCTACACCTCTTATATGCCAATAGCACCACCATTCCCCAAAGTTCTGACAACCAGCATGGTTCCAGACATTGGTGAATGTCCCTGGAAGCAAAATGGTGCTAGAAGAAAACCACTACAAAAATGTTTTAGTAGGAATACTGAGGTCTACACAAAGAATTCAGAATTGTATCTGGCATGCAATTATCAATAGATAATTAGATATTATTTTTGTCCATAGGTAAAAATGTGAGTGATATTTGTGGTATTTTTATTATATATTAAATAAGGTAGAGATGAGAAGATTCCAATCACTCTCTCAGTTATGTATGAATATTCTTAGTTCAGAGTTTCAACTGGCTCTGCTATTTTTGCTTTGAACAGGGGGAAGCAGGTTAAAAAAAGACATTGTTTTTTTTGTGTTATCATTCTTAGTTCATGCACAGTATGCAGATACACTCACAGTTCACCTGGTAGAGGTTTGCATGGTAGCAGCTGCATGATTAATTGATTAAACACTGCAGTGTTGATAGCATATTCTGGAAGAACAATTACAAGCTCCCCGATGTAATAGATGTCTTGATGTTGCTTAGCTGTCCACGATATTCTTATTTAGAAAGACATTCATGAAATTTATATGTGGGCTTCCATTAAAAAATCCTCTAAACTTGCTTCTTCACCATAGAATGACTTACTTGTTTTGTTGACATAATCTAAATAAGAAGGATGGTGTTCATTTCTGTTTATTATGTACATTAATGTCTTCATCTTGTTTGCTATTACTTGATATCATATACAATCATATAATCATTCGAAGTGCAATTCTGGCTTCTCCTTGAATTCAGCGATTAAAAACCAACCACACAACATGATCCGCTGAGTTTGGCTTCACATCAAACTCCCACCAGTTCTTGGGTAAAGGCAAACTGCAGGCTACTAATAAGAATAGGCATGACTAACCAAGGTAATTTCTTCCTGCATTAATCTTAAAGTCTTTAAGAGTCATCAAGGTTTTATTTATATGGCTCCAGATTGAACTGTTGAATTTTGCAGAAAGCATTAAAAGTTACACAAGGGAGATTAAATTGAAACAAAAGACACATCTGTCATTAAGGTAATATTAAAGAGAATGGAGGGAAATTTATAGTTTAGAGCTGGGGATGTGGCTCAAGTGGTAGCATACTTGCCTGGCATTTGTGCGGCCCAGGTTTGATCCTCAGCATCCCATACATTGTTGTGTCCGCCAAAAGCTGAAAAAGAAATATTAAAAAATTATCTCTCTCCTCCCTCTCGCTCTCTCATTCTCTCTCTAAAAAAATGTATAGTTTAAGCTCTAAAAATGTAAAAAAAAATGTGTCTGTGTGTGTGTGTGTGTGTGTGTGTGTGTGTGTGTGTGTTTTAAAGATTTTGGCTAAGAAGAGCTACCTTTCAACTTGCACTGGAAATATTTGGGTTTGATAATCTCATTGAATATGTTTATGGTTAGAGTGAAATTGGGAGAGCAACTTATGAAACATCTATCTGACAGGTATGTTAGGCAAGCACTTTGGACAAATGGTATTAAAAATATTATTTGGGCATAATGTATTCGATTAGATTTTTTTCCAAAATGTAAAGTAATTTGAAGAACCAAATAACAAAGTTGTTTTTATTCCATCTAAATCTGTATCATATAATCTTCAAGGCCTCTGGCAGTTGCTATTCACCAACTTTTTCATTCTTACTTCCTCTATAAGTTTATTAGTTTCAAATATAAATTTTCATGCCTTCTTTCTTGTGGTTTGGATGTGAAGGGTCCCCCAAAAGCTCATGTGTGAGACAATGTAAGAAGGTTTGGCAGAGAAATGATTGGGTCATAGCCTTCACCTGATTAGTGAATCAATCCCTAATAGGATTAACTAAGTAATAACTGGAGGCAGATGGGATGTGGCTGGAGGAAGTGGTTTATTGGGGGCATGGGAGATATAGGGTATATATTTTGTATCTGAAGCATAGAGTCTCTCTCTCTGCTTCCTGATCTTCATGTGAGCTGCTTCCCTACACCACATTTTAACACCATGTTGTTCAGCCTCAGCTTGAGTCCCAAGAAATAGAGCCAGCCTTCTTTGGACTAAGAACTCTGGAACCCTAAGCCCCTAAATAAATATCTTTTCTCTTACAATTGTGCTTATCAGTTCCTTTAGTCACAGCAGTGAAAAAGCTGACCAAAACTTTCCCTTTTCTCTTCAGACATTCATTTTCATCTCTTTTTTGATGTTCTAGATGAAAACCCATCCTTCCAATCCTCTTTCTTTGTTATGCCTATGCATGTTGCTAAGTTTTTATTTCATGTTCTCTGCTTTCATAGGTGAATACTTTATTACATTATTTTGTACTGGTTTATAAAACATTTATGAATTTTATGCTGAAAGCATGTGTTTTGTATTATTTGAATGTTAACAATTATATATAAAATTTAATAGCAGTTTTTTTTTTTATAAGCCATGCAAGTAGATTGTTGTATCATGGAAAGAATAGACGGTCTTTGACTTTTATTTTTCTCAAAGTACCTACCAAGGTGTTTTGACTGTATAGAAAGTATGTGTTGAATGAATTAATGCATATTGTATTTAACTATTTTAAAGTTAAGTTTTATGAAGGATTTTTCACTTAAATGGTTAAAATTATATGATGAATTTGCATAACAACCAATAACACCACCAAAATTATCACTTCTGTAGAATGGTGGCCTTCTACAATCTAGTTTAATTTTCATTTAGTAGGTACACAATCTGAATAATAAATTATGAACTTGGCATAATCTCAGCGATCCAGCCAGAAGAATATTTGATATTTACTCCTTCCCTGCATTTGTGGTACCCCTCCCTCATTGATTAGATATTGTCAATAAAATACAGTAATCTAATACAAATATTGTGGTAAATGGTTGCCCTTGATTTTCAAAGAGGATCAATATATAGCATGTTGGAGTTAAGCTCATGTTTTGGAGGTTTGCAAATGGGCATAAGAGTCTGACTTTATTGTTCCTTAACTGGGAGAATTCAGATTAGTAACAAACCCTAGTTTTGTTTATTTCTTAATTGAGATTAATAATTGTATCTGTGTCAAAGCACTTAACTCATTTGACATATTTTCAATGGCATATAAAAATTGCTAGTAAATGTTATCTATAATTGCTAGCATTCTTGAGCCTTTAAAAGAATTCTAGTTAATTTAATCTATAACTTTACCAAATTTATGTTATCCAAATTTATATTAATTCATATATACCAATGATTGAACCCAGGGGCATTTAACCACTGAGCCACATTCCCAGGCCATTTTTGTATTTTATTTAGAGACAGTATCTCACTAAATTGATCAGAACCTTGCTGTTGCTGAGGCTGGCTTTGAACTCACGATTCTCCTACCTCAGCCTTCCAAGCCAACAAGATTTCAGGCATGGGCCACCATTCCCAACTTATTCCATTTATTTTATTGTACACTGTAAAGAAATGTATGTATATCCATTTATTCTACCTTGTCAAATCCACCCCCAACCCCACCATGGCCCTGACACCAGTTTCTTTTAATCACATTTTTTTTTCTAAATAGAGAAGAAAATTCTTTTGAGTTTGCAGTTTGGATAATTTTGATGTCATAGATATTTTTGTTTTCATTTCCAGGAAAGCTCTAATAATCCTCACTTTGAACATAGCTCTCAACATCCTTAAAACTTACTTATGATTTTAGTCGTACACCTCCTAAAATAACTTTTGTTCTTTCAGAAAGTGAAATGGTGAAAAATAATACTGAGGGGAAACTGTTTATTTTATTCTTATGTAACACAATGCCATTTTAATAGCTGTTTCTTCTTAAGTCATAAACATAAAATTCACATGAAGACCAAATTGGAGATTTCTTTAATTAGTTTTTGTTTTTATTTTAACTTATAATCCTTTTTTTTTTCAGAAGACTGGAAAAAAACAAATTTATGGAAATGAGTTACATAAAATTAATATTTTAAAACATATTCTATTAGCTCAAATCAAGCTAGTACAAGAGCCTTTCCTTGATCATAAGCAGTCTTGAAGTATGGCTGTGCTAGGGCAAACTCCAAGTACCTACTCTAAATTAATTAATCTCCCAAAGGAAAATGCATTATGCTTATAATTGAAGTTATCATTTCTAATACCACCATTAATGCTGATTGAATCTTAAATTTGTGTTGGGATCATTTATTTGAAGACACTATATCTCTTAAAAATTCATGTCAAGTACAGCCTATAAAGGTTAATCTATAGTCTTGAAGCTATTTCTTAGGCTTTGGCAACTTGGAGAAGGTCAGATTATGAATCTATGCAAAAATAAAAGCCTATATTTTATGGATTGAGAAAGATACCTATTTTATAGAAAGATAGGGATTGACAATTTAGCTTAAGGGTTTTATTTTTAAAATATAAAAGAGTTGATAGCTCTGTTAACGGTATCATTCTTTAAAAAAAAAAACCCTCATTTTGCTAAATCAGAATTTTCATTTTAAAGCATTTCTTTTACTCTACCTATAGTGAATTCTTGGAGTAAGTAAACTCCTCTGATCAATCCATTTCTTTGTGGTCTCCTCCTGGTCTCTTTCACATCTTTTCTTGCATAGAAATTTGGCATCACCATCTACATAGTTGCTCTGTTTAGAAACCTCTGGGGAGGGTTCCTCTTGATGCCGCCTTTTTCCTCCATTAGTTATATCCAGTCAATCTTCAGCTTCTGTTTTCTCATAAATAGCTGCTGAAGGAATAGAAATTATCTAGATCTCTCTATTCTCCCTTTAGTGGAAACAACAGCTCCATAACCAGTAAGAGTAAACCATGTGAAACTGGCATATTATGTCAGACAGAATATCTGTACTGATGATCTATTTAATCTCACCTAAAATATTTTACTCTAATTTTAAAAATTCATTTGTTTCATACTGCAATCAGAGAAATCTTCCCCCAAATAATATTTTTCTAAACCGGAGATCAGTTCCAAATTCCTTTTTGTAACCTAAAAGATCCTTAAGGATCTGGTCTGTAGTGATTTCTTCAGTACCCATTTTTGAAAATTTCTACTCTTATAATATTGCTTGTCTTATCTCTGGCCTTTGTACTATTGTTTCTTCTACAAGGACTTTTTTTATTGCTTATTTTTATTTATTTATTTTTGAATTTTTCTTGTAATGCTAGGGATTGAACTCAGAGAGGTGTGCATGCTAGGCAAGCATACATAATCTTCATTGCTTTTTTAGACTGGCTTAATCAAATTCATCTTTTAATAAATATTTTATTTAATTTATTTTTATGTGGTGCTAAAGATTGAACACAGTGCCTCACACATGTGAGGCAAGCAGTCTTACCACTGAGCTATAGCCCCAGCCCCCCAATTCATCTTGTATTTCAAGATAATCAACACTTTCTCTAACCTCCCACCACCACCCACCCCAGGTCAGAGATAGGAATTCTCTTAGGCACTACTGTAGCATGTTTAATTTAATATCATGCTTGCTCTTTTCTCTCTATTCAGTATGCTCCATGAGGGCAAGGACGATGACTTTTTGGCTGAAACTTGGGCTTCCAGTGCCAAAGCATGGAACATGCTCACAACATTTTTGAGTGAGTTACTTCATCTCTTAACTTAGTCTAAGTTTCAACATATCAAATATGAGGATAATCTCCAAAGAGGGGTAGTAAAAGGCTACTCTTTTTTTAAGTTTTAATTAATTAATTAGTTAATTAATCATTAACACTTGGTTCCAGGGATTGAACCCAGGGGCACTTAACCACTGAGTCGCATCACCAGCCTTTTTTTTTTATTTTTTGAGACAAATTTGTTTCACTAAGTTATTTAGGGCCTCATTAAATTGTGGAGGCTGATTTGAATGTGAGATTCTCCTGACTCAGCCTCCAGAGTCAATAAGATTATAAGCAAGCATGTACCACCACACCCAGCAGGCTATTCTGATTTTAGACCATTGTACTTCCCTTCAACATCCACTTCCCCAGTATTTGTTTCCTTTCACTTGGGAGCTTTATTAGGTCACTGATTGAGAAAAGGTTTAATGAATGATATCCATAGGACAGAAGAGAAGGAGAAATGAAATGGTGTCACTTATGCAAACCTGGAGGGTTAAATAAGCGCATATTTCATTTCTGGGACTAGGATTTGGTGACTACAGAGAGGCAATAGTGGCCGAACACTTCAGCGTAGACTGTCCCTGGATAATAAAGGAAAACAGAGTTGGGAAGGAGGGCCTTCTGCCCTTTGCACAGCACCCAGAATTTTGTGACTCTCAGAGGATTGGGACCTTGAGTTTGCTAGGCTCAGGTTATAGGAATTAATTGTGAGACTATACCTGGGAGTTCGGAAGGCAGCATTTATCTCATGGGAATATAAAAGAAGTATTCATAACAAGCCAGTCTTAGCACAGACCAGAACTAGATTCAGGGATATTGATGGGACTTTGGTTTTTAGATCTTCATTTCCATGTTCTCCTGTTAATGGCACTCTAAGACATTCTTTGGGGTTTTGTTTATTTATTTTGGACTTCTCCATTCTCCTCTTGAAGGCAGCAAGTTTTCTTATTTTCTACTTTATGTTTTCTTTTTGCTATGTCAAAGCTATTATGCATTAAAAGCATCTATTAGAGCTGAAGCTATCTTTATTATACCTTGGAAGACAAAATTAAGTGAGAAGCCAACTCATCATTATCATTTGACTTTGATATTAATTTCTGATCCTATGCTTCTGAAAGGCTTACCATACTTTTTCTTGTTCACTCAGTTCATTCATTTACAAATATTCGTTATGACCCTCCTATGTGTCAGGTGCTTTTCTTTGTATCAATAATACTGCCTAGATACCATACACACAAAAATATCTGTCCTCCAGATGCATGCATTCTAGCAACATTCAAACCGCTGTTGCTAGTATTTGAAATAGAAAAGAGCCTGGGACTGGGATGGAATTCAAGTATTACCAATGTGATATCACTTTGAGATCCAAATTTGTTTCTCCCTATACGTAATCTGATATTGTGATATCATTTTGAAAGTGATCAGCAAGGTAATGGATGAGAATATGAAAGTCTATTTTGAGGTTTTGACTGTCTCAGCATTTATTCTGCCCATTGATTGCTCATAGCCTTTTGCATAACCTTCGAGTACACTATATATTTATTCCTTAGGCCTTTTTCTGCATCAGGCCACTTGCTCCTGTGTCCCACACTCAGACAAGACCACTCTGTTTTCTTAGGTAATGGATGGTTTATCTGAAAATTGAATTGATGGACTGAAGAGTATTTATGAGTTTATATATATATATATATATATATATATATATATATATATATATATATATATATATTGTCTAGGTAATATATTTGCATTTCAACAGTGGACATCCTAACCAACCCGTACCCCCTAAAAAGCACCCATGTTGATAATGTCAAACATGTTTTTCAGGCTAATGGAGAAAAATTTTGTTCAATAGGTAGATTCATAATTGCTTCTGAATTTCCACCATCTATGTAGCCATTTGGGAAATACTCTCTTAAAACTCCAACCAAAAGAGAAATGAGCCAGAATTATTATGTGTTTTAGGCCAACTGTTGCATATGCCCTTCACCCTCTTTAAAAAGAAAATGTTGTTAATCTAAAATATTGTGAGATTATTTTCAAATTAGGCTCATTAACAACTTAAAATGCAGTATGGTATGAGTGTCTCTTGTGTTTTACATTATAAAGAAGGAGTCGTGGGTAAGACCTCTAAGCAGGACAGGAACCATCATAAGTAAATAGCTGTTTAAGTACAGAGATGCAATCCAGTTACATTGCTGCATTATTTATCATCAGGCTGTTATGCTCTTCCCTTTAGCAATGCTTTATTTTAAATATCAGTACATTTATTGCCTTGGACCCCAAGACTCACCACTCTGGGAGTTATTGGTTGCTACAAGGGCAAAGACTACTTTAGAAACAATCGTAGTCTTAAATCTTCATGTTTCCCAGCTGTCATTCTCCTGTCATAGTCCTCTTTAAAAGGGTTTGGGGTTCTCCTTGCATTACGTATGCATAACTTCCATTAGTGTTAATCACATGCTCCATTTTAGAGCTGTTTTGGCCCCACCAGTTAAATAGGCATTTAAGCAGTTTTTAATGCATTATATGTACTTATTTTTAAAATGAGTATTATATGCCCAATTGACTGGAATGAATACAAAGTCCATCCGGTGAATACAGATTTATAATTGTTTTTAAAGCATGTATTATTTACTCAACCAACCATGACAGCCCTTTTGGAGTCATTCCAGCTGGGAGGGAAACACATGTATATGTCAATACCAAATAAACCTTCATGAAATCTTTTAGTGAGGTTCTCTCAGCTCAGCTTAAAGCTTATCTGACTAATAATTTCCTTTCAACCTCTCTCTTTTCACAAACAAATTCTCAAAATCTTGTTCACTATTTTCAGCGTGCATTCTCATCATTTGTAAACCAGATGAAAGTGACCCAATCCCTCATTCAATTCAAATAAATGCAACAAATTCAGCAAGATATATTCTATATACAGATAAATTAGGCTCTGTTATGAAAGTAGAAAGTATATGTACACTTCTTTCAAGTCAGATATAATTGAGCTAAAGAATGATTTTTATTAAAAATTATCCATAGTATCTAACAATTAGTAAAACTGGGCAGATTCAAAAGAAATTAAGCATACTCCTCTCCTCTTTCCAAACAATTGGACTCTACTCAGCTCCTATTGAATTAAGCATTTTAAGTGTCTTCTCTGAGTTTATAGAGTTATCTTACAATTGTTTCCCAGGCCTTTAACTTATTTTCTAATTTTAAGTATTTTCACCATTTACAATAAAAATGCATTGACCACATATTAGGACACTGGAATTAATTTCTGTTAGCTTTTAAAGCTCAAGGGAAATATATCATGCAGTTTTAAACAATGCATTCAGACCCTAAGCCAAATGAAAGATGCCTGTTCTAGACCACAGCATTAACCATATCTTGTGGTAGAGTTGGAATCCATATTAGCTTTGAGATGAAAATATATTACTCTTTGTCAGAAAACTGTAGCATATAGAACTTTTTGGGGGGCGGGCAGGGTACCAGGGATTGAACTTGGGGGCACTCAACCACTAAGCTACATCCACAGCCCTATTTTGATTTTGTTTAGAGACAGGGTTTCACTGAGTAGTGCTTAGAGCCTTGCTTTTGCTGAGGCTGGCTTTGAACTTGTGACCCTCCTGCTTCAGCCTCCCAAGCCTCTCGGATTACAGGCATGCACTACCATGCCCGGCAGAAAACTGTAGCATATAGAACTTTAATTTATGATTGAATGAAATTTGAGTGTCAAAATTTCAAAAATACTTTATAAAGGCCCTGCTTATATTTAGTAATTCAAAAAAATTAATATACCAGGAAGATGATATTCATTTTCATACAGTACCTATGTGACAATTGCTTCTGTGCTGGTGACCCTGGTAGCAGAAACTGGTGAAGTTTGCAACTACAAACCTGTTAGACTTGAGGTCGAAGGTTCTTGCTAGCATAGTCTTTCCATGTGACAGGACTTGGAGCCCAGGTATGATGCTGCCTGCTGCTGTTTTCCAGTGGTTTCCAAGGGAGGAGGGTGGCATTATGTTTCACAGATGTTCTTATGAGTCTACAAGAAGAGAAAATCAGTTATATCAATATGGTTGAGAAACTAGATAGTGATGGGTGTGATGCAATCTCTTTATTTGAAAGAAAAGCATAAATCCACTATCATAAAATGCATTCTTGAGAAATTATGATGAAATAAGCTTACTTTATATCATAAAAAACTCCACATTGAAAGTCTTTTATCTGTTGTCATGTGAGTTTCTGTGCAGATGCTGGAATCCAGGGCATTGATGCTAAAGCACATGCTCTACTGTTTATTGAAATTCTTAATAATAGATAAATTGTCAGCTTTGGAGCATATTTATGTCTGTGACTTAATGCTATCCCATGTATGATAGCAAAAGCTGGTTAACTTAGTCCTGCTACGTATTTTATACCATTCTTTATCTTTGGGATTTTCCTGTTATTCAGGTTTCTTATTCAAGTTTGTCCCTCCTTCATTAACACCTACATTTCTCTTTCTGTCTCATTCTGTCCTTCCATAAATACTGATTACATATTTGCTTCATGTTCCTCTCTGAATTAAACTTTGAATGAAATACAGTTCAAATATTTCAAACCTTCATCATTTATAAGGACTGTTACATATAACATATAATAATCCAATCTAATAAGGGAATAAACATTGTTGACCAAAAATGTCAGTAGGACAATGTTAGCTGAGAGTCATTGGTGGCTGCAACTTTAAAAATTGTGTTTGACGTGGCATATCTACATGTGTGTTAACCTTTAGCAGGCCACCTTTTAAGCAAGAATCTTTCTTAAATTGAGGAAAAGCCCTTCCTTGAAAGAATCAAAATTATTCTATTAAAAATTACTGGAGAGTTCCCCAATGCCCTTCTGAGTGAATACCTTAGTTAAATATATGTATTTTACAGAATAAAAAAGATAGAGTTAATAAATTCCATACAATAAAATTATTATATATATATAAAAGTAATAGCTTGACCTCAAGATGGAAAGTACTCTCAGTGTCCTTACAAAACCTAACCAACCAAAGCGTAATTTACCAAGGAATAAAAATTTCCATCATACTGTAAAAGGATTGCAAAAAATATTTGCATGCCATTTCCTCCCACTTTATTTCAATGACTTTTAAAATTATGAGAATGTAGGAAAAGCATCTTGAGAGAAGAGTGTACATCATTTTTACTAACATTCCATATCATCAGTGTATTTTGTTTTTAAGCTACCATATTTTCTTTATTATTTTATAAGCAACTTTCTTCCACTTATGTTGTCTTGTGCCATAGTGCAATGTCCTTTGTGAATGGGACACATTCTCTTACATGTATAGGTAACCACAGCAAAATCATGTAGATTAATTGACCTGGAGCATTAATTGCTACACTTCAAGAACTCTATAAACTATCAGGTGAGTTGCAATGTGACATCAAGCATGGTGTTTTTCTTTCTTTCTTTCTTTCTTTCTTTCTTTCTTTCTTTCTTTCTTTCTTTCTTTCTTTCTGTTGTTTGCTTGTATTTTAAAATTGTTTTCTATTCCCTGGTTATTTTTCACTTGAAAAACAATATTACTGAAAGCTTTCATTAGCAATAAATTACCTCCATATTTAGTAATCTCTAAAAATACCAAAGTATTTCATTAGTTAGAATGATCTCTACATTTTTCTGAACTTTGTATTAGAAAGGCAACAAATGAATAGCCTTCTTCACATGCCTCCTATGCTACTATTATATTGAAAATAATGAACTAAATAAAAAGCATCAACATTCAAAAAGTACTTTGGTTGCATTCTAGAAAAAGAATTTAGACAAAATTGTGGCTTTTAATGTTTATTGATATTAACACTGTCTCATTCTGTCCTCTTTTGTTCCTTGTTACACAAAAGGGGACTTCATTGAGAACCTACATAGAACCTAACCAACTAAAAGTATGCTTTACAAAAGAATAAAATAAAAAAATGTGAATAATATATGATTGCAGAAATATTTCCACTGCACTTTCTTCCTACTTCCTTTAAAATGCAGGTGTTGTGTTATACATGTTTCTATATTATTTTTTGAAAGCACAGATCTTTTAAAGATTTTATTCTCCTCTGAAACATTTCTAAATGCTTATGTGTTACAATATTCAAAGTCTACCAACCTGATTCAAAGAAAAAGAAATCTGTTTGGTATAGCAGATATATGCTCACAAAGTCACTATTTGAGAATCAGAAACACATTTCAGTTTTCAGAAAAGAGGAAAATGCACTTTAAGGAGCTAAAGTATTCTGCCTCTCGCTCTCTCTTTCTCAGAACCCCCGGAAATCGACACTGCAGCTGAGTGGATTTCATGTTAGAAAGCTGTCCTAAATACACACTGACAGAAGGACCTTGTGAAGGGATGCAGAGCTGTCTGCTCTCTCACACATGCCACCACATGCTCGCTCAGGTTCTGCATTGTTTAAGAATACTGTTCAAGAGGCCCTTAATCTTATTCTTGAAATACCATGTAGATGAATGCAGATTAATGCACATACAGGTATTTCCTGATAGTTTTATGTGTATTAGAAAATATAGAATCACTGTTGGCATCTTTGTTGGTTAAAAAAACATTCTGGTGAGTATTATGATTGATCCAAGCCCCAAAATATGAGTTTAAAAAATGAATGGGGGTGCTTTAACCGAGTAGGGTTGGTTTGGCAGGTGCTGTCTTAATTTCCTTGCATGGTAAAATGAAGTGCTGAGAAGAATCCAGTGATATAAAGAAATAGAATTCCTACATATCTTTATTGGATGTGACGCAATATAATCAAAGAATGCACATAATTAAGTGCTGTAGCTCAAAGCATCTTTGAAGAAGGGATTCTGCTGATTTTTTTTATTTTATGTGATTGCTTACAGATTTGTTCTCTATTTGCTCCTAAAGAATATACTTAAACACTCAATCAATGAATAAACTACAGCAGTTTGTTGTAGATTCAATAATGGGGAATGGTGCATTGTACCAGGATAGTCAGATATACCCATAGAAATTGTCAGTGGTCAAAATGCTTCCATTGCCAGAAGGTAGTCTGAAAATAGTCTAGAAATTCAATACAGCATTGACCCTACATTGTATACATGATCCACAGTCAGTTTCTCAAGCATACTTGAAATTTTTAAATGAGCCATTAAAAAAAGCCAGGAATTTTTTAAAAAAATCTATTTGTAAATAAGATTTTGTGTGTGTGTGTGTGTGTGTGTGTGAAATAATTTTTAATGTATTAGTTCAAATGAGTTAAACAGCAAAATCTAATCATGTTTGTTGGAGGTTAAATGCATTTAAATTACTGTATTTAAAAAAATAATTTCTAATATTTAAAGTTGCATAATATTTCTATTTATAGAAATATAATATATTTCTATATATAAATTATATAAATTTCTATTTATAGAAATATATATAAATTTATATATATAAATTTATATATAAATTTATATATATAAATATTTATTTATATATATAAATATATAAATTTCTATTTATAGAAATATATATATAGTTAAATGCTCATCTACTTCACTCTCCTAAAATATGATTAATGAACAACAAATAACCATCTATAAACACACACTTTGTGATGTCTGTCTTATTTCTATTACATTTTTTTTCCTTATTGTATTATTGGATTAAGAGCAAGTTAAGTGGCAAGATTTCTAAGTAAACAGATTAAAGCCATTTACCAAATGTCACACAAGTATGTTTGCTTCCTACTACATTATGAGAATTGCCAGTATATTTTCATCTAAACACATATTAACTTTATACTCTTTAATTATTAGGTGGTTTATTTGTTTAGTTATTCCAGATTGCTTGAAGATGACAACTTTGCTAGCCTAAAATTGGAATGAGATTAGAAATTAGATTTCCTACCAACAGAAAAAAATAACACAAAATGGAATATTCTTAGTGTGGCAATATAAAAATTTCTTGTCATCCTCATTCACAGAGTTTTTTTTTTTTATTCACAGTTTTAATGCATTGAAAGATGTGCATTTAAATGGCACCTGATTAGGTAAATTCTAGCACCTAATTTGCATATGTTAGGTTTCTAATTTTCAAAATTTTAAGGGTAGCTTCATTGGTATTTTAAGGACTACAAGTATACTTAAACATACTATAGTAAATATTATACATGCATATGAATAAAGATACTTTCAATGTTTCATAGATAGATGTATATGTGAGACAAATTCATTGAATGTTAGAAGCTGATTCTAAAATTTAAGTTTGGTATTTATGCTAATTTGGTCAAATTATATGGACGAATATACAAACAAACATGATATGCTGTGATGTTGAGAATAAAATGCTCTGATAAGCTTTTCACAGCATCTGGTTGATATTGATGCAATTGGTTTTTTACATTTAAATAATACTTGATGATAATGTGAATGTTAATTTTTTTTCCATATTGGTTGACATGCTTACTTTTTAAAGATATAAGCTAGCTACTAGTTTTGGGAAGTTGTATTAAATATCATGATTTATTATTTAATAATTTATTAAGATCTTCACAAAATCTGCATAAGAAAATGCTGTCTATCCAACAATAAGTGTAGAAATAGTAGTTTTACACAGTTAATTAATCCACACTGAATTAATTTTAAAGATTAATTGGTTGTCCTATTGGACTTTCTTCAATGTTAAGATAAAGACTATACTATTCTATAAAACAACTTAGTTGATTTAATCTGCTTATGAAAGATGTGAATGTTTGCAGTGAAAAATGTTAATGCTTGCGTATTGTGAACATGTCTGTGTGGAACATATGCAAAGTGCCTGGAAGTGGGGTCATTAGATGGGGAACAAATGCTAACTCTCTCTTTCTATTCCACATTCTATATTCATTGTAAAGATTCTAAGGTTTTGTGCCTTTCTATGAGAGAAGACTACATTTTCTAATTTAGGCGAACCAGCTGGGGAATTACAGGTACCTTGAAAATAACACAGGGTATAGAATGAAAATTTGCATAAGAACAAGAGGCTTCAAGGACTAACGGTACTAGAAAAATTTCACTTCTAAACTGGCTCACAATCATAAACTGATAATAATGGTCCTGAAGCTGGGTTTTTAGTTTGAAACTACATAGGTTCCAAGAGGACAAAGTTGTGACTTTGCCTTGTTCATAGTTGTTTTTCTAGCTCCAAGCACATAATAGGTGCCCTGTTAAGTATTGGCTACTTGAATGGACAAAGAGATATAATTTTCTTTTATTTCCATCTTCTAATTTATTTGAAACTTGATTTAATGATCTTGTGATTAAAAACATAGAACTTTCTATTTCAAATATAAATATTTGAATAAATTTTCTGAGTACTGTTTTTTTTCTGTGATTGAAGCTAGATATTCTAAATATTCAGACTCCTCGTGTCAAGGAATCCCTGATCTGCATTTCTTATTCTCTACATATCCTTGCTGAGTGGTATTATACCTAGCACAATATTCCTTCCTCAACTGTAGAATCTGTGGGAGCTCAATGATGTGAATTTATGAATCTTCATTTTTTAAAAATAACTTTATATATTTCCTAGCAAAAACCTTTATCGTGATGTTTGGGAGGAAACTCTGAAAGGACTTTTCATATGTCTAGAAATTAGTGCATGCTGTATTTTCACTGAGGCAAATATTTACTAAAAAGAATGGAAAAGAAAATAACCTTTCTTCATTTTTGTTTCCCTTTTCTGAAACCTAAAAGCATTTTGTTTTCCAGAGCTCTATAAAAGTTAAGCACATAAAAGGTTAGGAGCCTGACTTTTTTCTGTCATGTATACCTTTGAAAAATTGGTTTATGAAGAGTCATACATCATGTAGCCAGAAATATGGGAATAGTTAAAGATAAAGGTAAATAGACAAATTGAACTGCTTTAAATCATTTTCCTGGTTTCAGTTTTATGAAAGAGCTTATGAAAAAAAGCTGACATTAAGCAATCACAATGGGCTCTTCTATTTGTTTTGGACAGTGGTAAAGACTTTAGTGTCAGAGAGTGTTGCATCAGCAATAGCTACATCAATTTGATTGGTGTCCAGATTTCAAAAATGTTACCTTGTCAAACCATAACCTTTTCCAAGTCTTTCATTTGTCATTGTTTTGTAGATTATATGATTTATTTTACATTACCTGTATCATAAAGCATGGATCATGGATTATAAGATTTTTTTATTACATACTGGTGGTTTTTATTTTTTTTAAAATAAAATTAATACCATAGGCATTTGTGTTCAAAAGAGACTAATCAAATATTTTGGAAGGAAGTCTGATTTCATGTAACAAACATTACTGTCACTTTACCTAAGAAGACCTTTGGTTCTTTTTTTTGCTTTGGAAAAAGATATTTCAGAACCATTAGGAGAACATTTTTAATAAATTGAGTAAATATACTGAACTTTTCATGGTATCTAATACACTAATATCCTGTGGAGAGAAGCTAGCTGTTGAACTTTAAGGTAGGTCCTAGGAATTTGCACAGTGGCATGGTGACAAGCCCCTACTCTTATGAAAACTGCTATGGGATCTTTAATGTCCACACAGGAGAGGAAGGATTTGCGATTTTGTGGTCTCATTTGAAAGACCCCTACATAGTAAACTGCATGGAACTCAATTTATCTACCTCAGAAAGGAGAGAGAAGGCTTTGTAGCGCCTGTACCTAAAAATCTAAGAAATTCTGTGAATATATGCCTTCATATTCATGCAGCACCATTCTCCTTAAAAATAATAAAAATAACAAAGTCTATGATCATCAGGTTGATGTCGATAAAAATCCATTAACTTTTCATCATTATCACAGCTGTCGTATCAAAGTACAAATGTTCGTGGGACAAGCTCACCTGCCCTGGTCGCTGTGCAGTGGTAGATGAAGACCTTTTACATACCTCTTTGTTGGTTTGCCTTTTTTAAGAATATGTGCTTGATTTCGGTTCCACAGATGGTGAAAGTGTCATTTAAGAAGACTATAAATATTTGCACACAGATAGGTGAGTACAACTTATAAGACATCCAGCTAACAGCCTTTCCCACAGTCTGAGTAATGTGAGTGATGGAAATTAAAAACAAGAAACTTCTAGGAAACGTTGACCAAAAGTATTTTCTTGATCATGATCTTATTCTACATGAGCTAGCACTTGCATTTATGCCTCTCCTGGAGACTGATCCTTTACAAGTGCATAATGTTTTCTTATCATTTGAAATACTCTAATTGTTACTAGAAATATGTATTAGAAATAATCTGGTGAAATTTGCTGAAACTCCTCAGGATATAAATGTATGAACTATTTCTCCTTAAGAAATTGGGGTATAAAGGAGGAAAACACCATCCAGTATATTTTGATGAAATTCTAGCATTTTTGTGGATTGGAAATCTCTGTGGAATTGGGTACCTCCAGCAATTTTATCCTCAGTCATTCATTATTTTCTCTCCAAGCACAAAACTATTTTGGTTTGACACTTTTGATTCAGTTAAAAGCTGAGATTGCTATTGTTTTTTTAGATCAGGTTAGCTAAATTGCTTTTTTTAAAATCTGAATACAGTATGTTCCTGCATCAAAATATTATTATAAATTCATGATTTCTTATTCCTTCATTTTTTACACAATTAGCCCACCAACTCAGAAATATATGTACATTCTTTAATATTGAATATACATCTTCCCTGCATCTGTACTTTTGGACAATGAAATTCTATTTCAAAACGCCTCCATACCCAGTATTTTGTAAATCTCCTTTAATTTTTCTCCAGGGGGACCATTTTAGTTTGATGTACTCAAGTCTGTAATGGGATTTATTTGTGAAATGGAGGGAGTTAAAACAAGAAAAACTTATTGATTTAATAATTTTTACTCAACTTTATAATTTTTTCTTATTCTAGCATATCAGATTCATTAAAAGTTGTGATTCAAAGATAAAGTTCTTTTCCCACTGTTCCTGGAAACAATGTAAATTCAATGTTTCATTGTACATTTTGGCATCAAGTGTGAAATAACCTTTATCTTTAAGGTGTTGTCATTAGTTAAGCTTTGCTCCATTCTTCAAGCAATTTAAACAATTAAAATATATCCCTAAATATCCATAAAACTTGACAATGTATAACTAAAGTAATACCCTAATAGTGTTAATGCACTATTAGAACTTAAAAAAAAAATCTTGACTCACTTAAAATTTCTCCAGTATGCTTCATCACAGAATTATATTAAAACATTTTTAAGTTTAAGAGCACCTTTTAGGTCACTTGTGATGATAGATAAGCTTTTTAAAGTTTCTGAATATTGGCCATAAAGTAAGTGTCGATGAGCTTGAACTGCGTACAAATGACTTTTTCCCACTTTCTACAGGATGCTTCAAATCTATGGGCGCTAGAGGGTGCTCTTGGAACTGATACTAACTAGAAGAAAACTAAACTTGTTCTTTTAAATGAATACTATCAAGATCCAAAAATGTTCTGTAAGAAATACTATATTGTTATTAGTTTTTGACCTTGGACTCTGTGATTGTCTTTTGCATAACTTCCAAAATAAATCACAAAAACAGTAATTCAAGCTGAGAACTCCACACTGAACAATTATTTGTTATTGAAATCAAGATTCTCCTCCTCCTCTACCCTTTTCAGTACTTACCCTCTCTTTCTTCTGGAGATATAGGTTGGTGATACATTATTGTTAATGGTAAGGAAAACGGGCTTGTCAGGCAATTAACATTTTCATTGCAATTTGAAGGCACACAGCCACAAAAGGTTGTTTCTTAAAACAAATGTGTCTAGAGACTGTGGTCCACCATTCCCCTAGTGTTTGTGAGACACTGTGAGCATGCTAGTATGCTTGCACATGAGTATACACCATGCTTACGTTGAAAAATATTGTTTTATATGAAAATTGAAGAATCTCCTCCCTTCCCCCGACCTCCTGTGGTTATTTATAAATACATCAGTGGTAGTTGCCTTTCTTAGACCTTCCCTGCAGGCATGATCAGACTCAAGCAGGCAGCTATTTCCCTTTAATTTTCCACAGCAAGCCAGTAATGCTTATGATTATTGTGAAGTCAGGAAAAGTTTAGTTTCATCAAGTGACATGTAGTGATACAATTAGTTACTTAAGCACTTCTCATTAAATGATCCACAGTGGAACCCAGTTTGTCAGATGCAGCTAAATATTAGCATCTCATATGAAACAAGAGTAAAGCGGCCTCATGGAAAGCACAGCTGACAGCTCTAAACATGAGCAGAATGATCACTCTCAATTGTAATCAATTCTGTAAGTACTGAACACAAACCCCCAGGCAATTCAAGAAAATAGGATGGTGAAGGACTGCAAACTAATATGTTACACATCTTCATTGATTAGACATTGATTAACCATTATTTTCCTGAATGACAAACAGCTAGTGGTAAAGTAACTGAGGCTTGTGATTTATTTACATCTTAGACAGAGATGACTTCTTTATTCAGCTGATTGTGAGCTAATGCTAAACCAGGAGGCATTGACAGTTTGAGAATCCAGTCTGGTGTTTGCTTTTTCTTTCTTCTTTTTTAAATAAATCCTCTCTGGCAGATTTCCTAGATTTCTGGCATGTTTCTATTAGAGACAGATTTAACTAGACTTAAAAATGATCAGTCAACTTCCAAAATATGGAACATGAACCTGTGGCATAACTACACTTAAAGGGAAGATCATTTTATGGACTTGGTATTTACAAGCATATTGATCAGTGTTTATTGAACTTTTAATTTAATTATCTCTCCTCTTCAGTGCCTTATTGGCAATTATACACAATTTTAGAATGAGCTGAATAGGAGTTTGTGTCTGCAGCTTGTGTAAGCATACTCTTTTAGAAATATGTGAAATATGAATCATGGGAGGAAGAAAATGTATAATTTAATATTTGGTTCATATATAGTGGAATATTATGTGCAATATCAGATTCATGTAGTGAAATCTTACAGAAGTATAGTAAAATTTCTTAAATTTATTTCAAAACTTCTCTAATAATAAGCCCAATGTAAACATTCTATGTTGGATTTTCAGGTAATTTTTTTCTCTACTGCAATGAAAAAAAGAAAAAAAAAGACAGTTACTTAAGTAAACTGGATTATTATTACATAAAACCAAATTACAATGAGACTAGCATCTTTTTTCTTTCTAGAGTATTCTATGCATTTTGAAGATTTGTGGGAAACATTATTTATAAGCAGAAATAATTAAGTTGTTCTGGCATTCTTCATAATAATAGTCATGAAGACTTTTGATGTTCCAGAAAGCTTAATAATTTGCTTCTCCATTGGAATTTGATTGTAAATTAGCACTAATTAATGTTCACTTAAGTGTTACAGATGTGTGATATATCTAGTTAGTTACCAAATGAGTAACTGTAGAAAATTTGTTCTGTGAAAGTATATGAATTAAGATTAATGATTAGAGTGTCATTTTTAAAAATAAGAGAAATTCGTTATCATTTACAGTGTTGCAAGTCAATTTTAACATGTACACAATTTAGGGAAAAAGAAATTAGTAACCTTATCATTTAAATTAATACAGAGATGCATTCAATACTAGTCTTATTAGTTATTGAATTATTAGAGACATAATTGTAAAATTTCATTGTCTTTTGCCCTCTAATGCAATCCCAACTCTAGGTTAATAAATCAAACCTGTTCTTTATGAATATTGACAGCTTTATCATAATAAATATATTAATATACTTTTCCCCAAATAATTTTTGTTTGTCTCATCTAAGATACTGGGCCTTTGTGTATGTATATATTAACTCAAGGCTTTTAGTTAAAGAACTGCTGTACAGTTTGGGATTTTTAACCCTGGGGCACAGAGAAATATGCAAATTTATTTCTAAATTTCAAATTTTGACTACTGAAAAGCTAGTCTTTTTTTAAGAAATCTGGCTGCACTCTAAAGGAAACACATGTTATTCTTTAATAGGGGAAGAATATCTAGTGAAAATATACAGGTCTGCAACATTTATAAAAGAAACTAAGCATAACCTTGACTCACTGAATTGCCCTTAATTTAAAGTACATCAGTGGACACATGCTAATTATAAGTTGACTCCTTAGTATTATTTTTGAGGGCTGATAAAAGTTTCCCCTTTGCTTTATATGGTGCTCAGAACTTAGGAAAGAGAGTGTTAATTGTCTAGTGAAGCATGAAGAAAGAACAAATGGAAAACCGTCCAACATCCATATATCCCAGGGGAGCTGAATCTCCAGAAAGAAGTCTAATAGTGTGCTGTTTCCTTGTCTGTCTATGTGCAGGTGAGAGCGCCACGGCAGGGGTCTGTGTGTAAATTTAAAAAGCAGAAGCCTGGAGTGTTATAGAAGCAACAATGATGTGATATTTCCACTGCAGCTCCCTTTTGGGGAAATAAAAGCACCTCCTTTGGTGTTGGCTCTGAGTGTGTGTGTGTGTGTGTGTGTGTGTGTGTGTGTGTGTGTGCATGTGTGCATGCTTATACACGTGCATGTGCATTTCGGTGAAGCTGAGTATGCTCCACTTTCTTCAAGCATACTTAATATCTTTACATTTTTAAATGAAAATGTACCTGTCCATTTTAAACTAATTTGGATGGACAGCAATAAAATGCAAACCTCACTTCAAATTAGAATTTTCAATGAGGATTTCTAATGGAAAGTAATTGCTGACAATAGGAAATGACAAATTACTAATTACTTAGTTCAATTAGACTTTTGTGCCTTTGGTCCTAAGTGGCAAGCATACAGCAAATCTTGCACTTCTATAACAATTAATGACACTAAAACTATTTAAACTGCCAACAGATGTAAGAAGACATGAATTGAAACTTACTTTATTTACATACTATCCCTATTTTATATCAAGTAAATGGTGTTTAATTTTTATGCTACAATTAAATATTACTGGTACAGTGCAATTTTCACAGAACTTCATAGGGCAAAATATAACTGTTTAAAAGCTGGTCAGTGTTCATGCTTCCTTTTCTCTTATCACAGCAGTATTTCTCTTTAGAAGATTCTTAGAGTATGAATTTCTATCTATATTATATCTGCAGTTATACATCAGTGTTAATTGAATAGCTGTACTTCTGCTTTTTGTTTTTTTTTTTCTTCTTTATTGTCTATTCTGTTCATCTTTAATTTCCTAATGATCTATTCAGCATCCATATATTTTCTGCTTCCCTTCTTTCCCATAAGGCTAATTCAGGTGTGGTTGTGTAAAAGATTTTTTACAACTTCAGCTCAATTTACTGTGTCTGCACTGATATCTTCTGGTTATAGCATACAGAGAACTTAATTTGGAATTCCCAGTGCTATCATTTTTGGCAATTTTGATTTTGCAAATATAGAATTTTTAAAAGTGTTTCCAGTTATAATCAGAAAGATTTTTGTTTTCTCTGTGGGTCAGTAGGTGAATAGACTACTGCAGATGCCTATAGAGTAAAAAAATGAGAAAAGCAAGGGATCCAATTATGTTTGTAATGATCAATTTCCCTATTAAGACTTTAAATATATTTATTCTTTTTTTCAAAGCATGTAAAAAACCTGTTCATCTGTGAAAGGAAAATAAAAATTCTGATCAGTACTGAGGCAAATTCACCTGGTACCTTGTGCTTACAGAGTAAGGAAAATGTTTTTAGGTAACTAATCCAGCCATAAAAAGAAACGCAAAAGGATGTTATATAAAAACAAAATACAAAAAAACAGTGGTACAATTAAATACTTTTAAATCAATACATATCTAAGCAAAGAATTGCATCAAAGGTAAAACTTAAACTGGCTATTATTGTCCACTAGGAGTTTCTTTAGCCCATAAGATTCTGCATGTATCACTAGGAGTTCAGGCTTCAGGAACTTCATTACTTTTCTCAGTGTTTTGAAGAAGACTGTCAACATCCCATTAATTTCAAATTAAATGTATTTTCCTTATACTTAGTACTAGCAGTTTAAGATGGCATGTGTTTTGTCCCATATTTCTACTAAGAGTTAATGATAATTGGGTGAACAGAAATATTTTTATTCTACTGCCCAGTAAGCAAAAGGGAAAATGTAAATATGTCTTGTTTTATCATATGAATGCAGGCATGGGGCAATTGAGTAGCCCTAAGAATTAAGAAGAAACAGATTACTAGTGCTTTCTCCAGGGATTTTACTTGATTTTTGCATTTCTTTCCCCCCTCACATCTGAGCAATTAAGCTGTTGTTTAGAAACAACATAGGAAACTAGATCCAAATAACCAAGGGTAGTTTTTGGACAAAACTCTGTTGTTTCACCATAGCTGTAGTTTTCTTTTCTCATGAGCTCTGTGAACTTTAAGGGCTAGAAATATAACAGAGAGTGTACTAGATAATAGAGGAAAAAGGAAAAGCTAAGGCAGCGGGTAGGAGGCCTGGGCAGGGACAGGAAAGAAAGACTTTCACAAGTCACAAGAAAAATGGCACTGACATTGTGCCTAAAAAAAGATAACGTGGACAAGAGGCAGTAGCAGCGATGGACTTAGCAAGTATATTTAGAGCAAGAATGATAGGAAGAAAGAAGTGGCCTAATTAGAAGAGAGGGAAAGGAAAAGAAAGGGAGGGGGACAGAGAGAGACAGAGGGAGAGGGAGAAGGAGAGGGAGAAAAAGAGGGAGAGTGAGAAGGAGAGGGAGAAAAAGAGGGAGAGGGAGCCGGAGCAAGTGCCGAGGAAATGTCAGGGAAGAAAATAAAACAAAAAACAGAAAGCAAAGGACCTACGGAAATTAGCAAAGCACCACTTAAATCTAAGTATACATCTTTACTGGAGTCACAGTGCACCATGAGAACAGGATCTTTTGGATGATTTAAACGTTCAAGGAATGAATAATTCCCTTCTTATTTTCTATCATTAAGACAAAAACAACAGAGAGTGTCACTTTGTTATCTAGATTTATTTTTTTTTCTTCTTGGTGATTATATAAGGAATTGAAAGGTGCAAACTATCTTCAAGAAATACATGAAAATGCCATAGACCTACTTGCGTAAGATTTGTTTTGTGTATTTTGTCTGACCTGTGTTTAGTACTCAATGAAATTTTGAGGTTTTTAGACTCTAAGAATTTTGAACACAATCACTTTTTATATAGGCAAGCATGTTAAATTACTCCAAAGGTTTTGAAAGAATTGTGGGGCATATATTTTCTTAGTTTGGGTTTTTCCGTTTTTATTTAACTTAATTTTTAAATTTGTTTTAGTTATTTACACATGATAGTAGAATGCATTTATGCACTTTGCTATATCATACATAGGTGGATATAACTTCTCATTTTTCTGAGTGTACATGTTGCAGAATTATATTGGTGGTGTAGTCACATATACACATAGAGTAATAATGTCTGTTTATTTCTACTATCTTTCCTATCCCCACATCCCCTCCCCTCCTCTCCTATCACTTCCTTCTACCTAATCTAAGTTAACACTATTCTTCTCTAGTGCCCCCCACCTCACCTTATTGTTAATTAGCATCCACATATTAGAGAAAACATTTGGCTTTTAGTTTTGTGGGGTTGGCTTATTTCACATCATATTCTCCAATTCCATCCATTAACTGACAAATGCAATATATACACATATAGGGTTGGGTATGTAGCTTAGTGGTAGTGTATTTGTCTAGCATATGTGAGCTCTAGGTTCAGTCTCTAACACTGGAAAAAAAAATATACGCACATACACACTACATACTACACAGGCTTAATGAAGGAAACTGTTAAATTCCATTTTCTTTATGAAAACCTTATTTAGATGATCATGCTCCCTATTTTGTTGATTACATTTCTGCTAAGGAATCAGAGGTTGATTCTGGTCATGGGTGTCCTCTTTCTTGACATACAGAAGTATTGAAAGATTGTTGTCAGCATTTCCTTCCTTCTTCCTTCTTTCTGGATGTACAAGGGACTCTAACATGACTGGCATAAGTTTAGTTGGATTGATTGCCCATTGAATAGATTAGATAAAGGTCTATCAACAACTAAAAAATTATTTTAAAAAAGTTAAGTGGTTATTACAGCTATTAAATATCATATCATGAAGCAACTTTTTAACTTACATCCATTTCTTTATTTCTCTTAGGGGCTGAAGGCTAACATAGCAAAGTTAAGATACTTAACAAATAGTTAGCAGTTTAGTTTATGGACAGATTGATATCTACCTTCTACAGATTGATTTTCCTTTACTTGGGTTTTATGTAGAGGGGGAAAATCTGAGAGACATCATGTATATGTCTCAGGCAATCACATGAAGATACCTTGTAGTAAAATGTGATTTCTACTCCAATTCCACATGTCCTTACAAAGTTATTGTGTCCAATTAAATTTTCCTTTACTAATTTCCTCAAATAATTGTCTATATTCTTGGGAGATTTGGATTTACTTTATGATAATGTAAATAGTTATCAGGTTCACAATTTTTATTTCCATTCCATTAATACTGTGAGGTTAAAAAAATATGTTGCTATTGTGATAGAAATATCTCAGTAGAAAAATGTATGAATTTATCATAAGCAAAACAAATGGAATTTGAAATCATAAGACATATACTTTTATGGAATATTTTCACAGTTTCTAGAATTTCATGATCTCCAGAAGTTAGTCCTCAGTGAAAACTTATTGTGTTAGCAACTTATAGTTATGGCTTTCTTTTCTTTAAAATTACATAGAAAGATCAAAAGCATTTCAATTTCAATTGTGAAAAGAGGGAAGAAAAGAAGAAAAATTGGGGAATAAGAACTAAAAGACAATATCAATAGTAATAAACATTTTAGAAATACAAAATATTGTTTGAAAGCTAAATTTAATAATGTAAAGAGTAACGTGACATGAAAATAGATTGAGACCTTTAAATTTAAAATATAGTCTGCCTGGAACGGTAGCACATGCTGTAATCCCAGTGGCTCAGGAAGCTGAGACAGGAGAATCTGGAATTCAAAGCCAGTCTCAGCAATGGTGAGGTGCTAAGCAACTCAGTGAGACCCTGTCTCTAAATAAAACACAAAATAGGGGTATAGGTGTGGCTCAGTGGTTGAGTGTACCTGAGTTCAATCCCTGGTACCTAAATAAATAAATAAACAAACAAACAAACAAATAAACTATATTTTGACTATAAAGTCATTTAGGCTATTTGAGCAAATGCATTCAGTATAGATTTACATTTAACTTTGTGTTTAATCTTTAAGTTGGATCCAAATTGTTCTAAATCAGGATAGTATAGAAAGCTAAAAATCTCAGAGTACCATAAACTTAAAAACAGAAAAATTGGAGAATGAGGTACTAGAATTCTACAGATCCTGCAGGAGAGCTTTCCAAGTATAATTCCCTTTGTGATCTGAGAATCTTTTACCCAAATCCCTGAGCACTGGCCATTCAAGCTCCTCTTGATGGGAGGCTCCACATTGATGGGAGTCTCACTATCTCATAAGGCAGTGTTTGGGGCACAGTATTTCATATCTACTTTTCATAGTTGGATAATGAATATCTACTATTATCAATTTTGCTATATACTAAAGCTCTTGAAAAATTACTTCACTCTAGCTTTTTTAAATCATAAATTTAATTACATTTGAATAATAGTTATGTACTATGAATGCAGTGATTTGAAAGGCAGCATATTATGAACACGGATCTTAGCATGTAGGAACATATAGCTTATTAAGAGACAGCTGAGGAAAAAAAATTACAATATAGCATACTAAGGGCAACAGCTGAACATATTTCAGAGGCATGCTACAAGAGGATTTCGTCCATTTAATAACCTGAGAGATTTCATGGAGCAATTGAAACCTATGATGAGTAGTGAGAAGAAAGGGACTGTAGGTCAGAAAAAAAAATTGCATATACAAAGTCACTGAGTCCAAATAAACTGTGTGTGGAAAACTGCAAGAGAAGTCAAATAAGTTTTCTCCTTTATTTTTGTGATAGGTTTTTGAAAACAGCTTTATTGTGGTGTTTTTTATATACAAAAATGTACATATTTAATGTGTATCATGTGATGAGTTTGAACTGAGCACCTCAATCAAGGCAATAAACATCACATCTCAAATTGTCCATGTGCTCTACCTTCTTGTGCTCATATGTGGCAAAGAATATTTAATATAAGATCTACCCCCTTAAAAATTTAAGTGCATTACACAGTATTAACTAACAGTAAGATGTTGTACAGCAGATCTGTAGACCTTGTTCATCTTGCATAACTGAAACTGTACATCCATTGAACAGCACCTCCCCATTCCCTCTACCCCCAAACCCTGGCAACCACCATTCTATTCTCTGCTTCTATAAGTCACATTTGTGGATTCTTGTGGTGTTTTCCTGTGACTAAATTATTTCACTTAGAATATTCTTATCCAAGTTCACCCATGATTTTTGCATCTAAATGTAATCCATCCCTATTTGTTGAACTCCTCATTGAATGACTGACTATTGTAAATGAATGTTGAGTGCCATTTCCATGTCCCAGTTGCTATTCTAAGTACTGAGCACAGAGCAATGAACTAATTTTCCCTTATTAGGCTCACATTCTAGTGGGGGCAATAAGCATAGTAAATAAATGAGATATAGAATGTAAACAAATAAATGTTAGGGAATGTAATGAGAGATAGCACTGTGAGGAAAGAGGAAAAGTGTTAGAATTTTAGATAGGATGGCCAGGTATGGTTACCATGTAAAGGAAACAGTATAGTGCTAATTGACTTTTTCGGGGTTGGTCATTCCTGGATAAGTCTTGGGGGGCAAAGCCTCCCTGGTTTGTTCAAGAAGCAAGTCAGGATTAGTGTAAATGAAGTGATATGAAAAAAAAGGAGATTAGGATGGGATCAGAGGAAAAAGAATGACTTTATACATCTCTGCAAAGGATGTGAGCTCTTACCATGGGGAGTTCCTGGAGGAAGTTAAGTAGAGGATTGGCATAGTGTAACTTACATTAAAGTAGGATCATTTTGGATGATCTTTTGAAAATAAACAAAGGTTGGCCATGAGCCAAAGGAAGGACCAGGTTCTCTGGGGATAGGGAGAGGAGTTTGAGATTTCGGTGGCTTTGATTGGGAGGCTAACAGTGCAAGTAGTAAAGATCAGCTATCTTTTTCTGGGAGCCATCAGCCAAGTAGGTATGACAATCTCCTTGCCAGCTTACTCCCATGCTGTCTAGTGGAAGGACTTCTGAAAGGTGACCTTGCTCAAGGACCAGGGCGGTTTAGCATAATAGGAGATTAGGGTGTTCCCCCTTTAGAATAGGGCAGTTTATCATAATAGGAGATTAGGGTGTTCACCCTTTAGAATAGGGCATATCCTGCTGCTGAGTTCCTCTTGAGTTCTTAGGGTCAGACAGTATATTTTGGGAGACAGATGCCCAGGAGGGTGGATTTGGGCAGAGAACGTGGATTCCCCCAGAACGTGTTTGTAGATGGCCGGTGTGAGTTCGGGAATAAAGAATTGCTGTTTGAATCTACAAGCTGTGTGGAGACTCGTGATTTGTGCCCAGCCAGAGACTGTGGCAATCTTTTCTATATTTTTTAAGGAAAAATAATAAGCATCAGCTGAAGGATAGAATGCAGAATATGAGAGAAGTCATGGATAACTTAAGAGTTTCCATTATCCTAAATGGAGAAGACTACAATAGAAGCAAGGCAAGCAGGAGCTACCAGCAGCTTCTAAGTTTGAGAGATCAAGTGAATATTCATAAAAAACATGTTGACATATGAGTCTAGAGTTCTGGCAAGAAATATGAACCAGAAAGATAGATAGTTTTGGGAGTCAGCAGCATATAGTTGATGCTATTAAAAAATCATAAAACTAGAAGAATGATCAAGAGAATGAATGAAGATATAAATAAAAAAAAATCTAAGGACTGATCTCTGGGGCACTTCAGCATTTAGAAGTTAGAGAAGAGGTGAAACTGGCCAAGAAGTCTAGGAAAGACTGCACACAAAGAGCAGTGGAAATGTGGTGAAATGGTTTCCTGAAAGCCCCAAGAATAATGGGGTCAAAATGGACACGGAACCCAAAAGATGCAAGTGCTGCCACTAGACTAAGATGAGAAGTGATGATTGTCATCAGAGCTAACAACAGGAAAGTCATTGGTGGTAACTATGGTTTGAAAGTTTGTGTCCCCTAGAAATTGATAGGATGGCATTCTAGCTCCCAAGACAGTGGTATTAGGAAGTTGAGCCTTATAGAAGTTAATAGTCAGGACAGCAGAGCCCAAAATATAGTTGATACACTATAGACCTTAGGGAGCTAGCTCAACCCTCTCCACTATGTGACAATACAGCAGGAAGGCACTTTTCCATAAAGCAGGAAGTAGTTCCGTGGCAGATGTTGAAACCGCTGTGATGTTGATCTTGGACTTCTCAGCCTATAGAACTGTAAGAATTAAATTTCCGTTCTTTATAAAATACGCAGCCTATGATATTTTGTCACAGCAACTATATGGACAAAGAAGGTGATCTTGGTAAGAGGAGGTTGGTAGAGTGACTGAAAGGAAGACACCTAGTTACAATGAGTTACAGAGATAACAGAAGAAGAAAACTGGGAGCAAATAAATAGGGTTTTTCTTTTTCCTTGTGAGATTTGGTATGAAAGAAAGGCGAGAGATGAGGATGTTAATGAGAGGAAAATGAGTCCATTTTTTTTAAGATAGGTGAAATTTATGTAAATAGAAACGATTCAATTAAAAAAGAAAGAAAGAAAAAAAACACTCAGGAGGGAGAAGGGGAAATTACTTGTGCAACATTCTTGAGTAGGCAATAGGGGACAGGCTAAAGTAAACATGTAGGTTGAGGGGTTGGCCAAGTTAGAAATGAATTCTTCAACTTTTCTCAAATTTATATATGTCTTGAGAGAAAAGTAACATATTTCTCTTTTGTACTGGACTACTTTTTAAGGATGTTTGTACAGCAAGTTAGATAGGTTTCCTTACTGTTTAGTATAATAAAGATAATGTCTCCCTCTGGGTACAAGTCAAGAGAAGTTGTTCACATCCCATTATAAAATATTCAGGTTCCCTAAACTCAAAATTCCTTTCCTGTAATGCAACCCACTGCATATACAGATGTTGCTTATTCTCAATACAAAGCCCTGTGGAAATTGTGACCAAGGGAACTATATTAGTCAGGGTATCAAAGAAACAGAATTTATTTATTTATTTGTTATAACATTTATTTATTTATTTATTATAACAAATTGGTTCACACAATATGGAGGCTGAATAATGCAAGATCTGCAGTTGACAAGTTAGAGACCTAAGAAAGTTGATGGTGTAGTTGTAGACCCAGGTTGAAGATAGTAAATGGGGAGAAAAAGAGAATTGTTTTTGACTCAGACTTTTATTCTATTCAGGCATTCAACAGATTGGGCAAGACTCACCTACATTGGGGAGGGCAATCTGCTTTCATCAGTCTGCAACTGAAATTACCATATTTACCACAAATACCCCAAAATAATTTTAGACAAATATGTGGGGCCCCTATGGCCTGATTAGGATGACACATCAAAAGAAAATGCATGTACAGTAGGTACTGCAATTTCTTTTTTTAAAGAAAATTTGTTCCTTTTAGTTATACATGATAGTAAAATGTATTTTGACAAATATACATGGGGTATAAGTTCCCATTTTTGTGGTTGTATATAAAGTGAAGTTATACTGGTCATGTAACCATTATGAACATAGGAATGTTATGTCCAATTCATTCTACTCTCTCTTTCATTCCCATTCCCCTTCCCACCACCCACTCCCCCCCATCCAATCTGGTGAACCTCCATTCCTCCCCCTGCCCCCTGCTGCTATTGTGAGTTATTATCTGCATATCAGAGACAACATTAGGCCTTTGGTTTTTTGGGATTGGCTTATTTCACTTAGCATGATAGTCTCTAATTTAATTCATTTACTAGAAAATGCTATCATTTCATTCTTCTTTATGCCTAAGAAATATTTCATTCTGTTTATGTACTACATTTTTTCTTTATCCAATTATCTATTGAAGGGCCCCTAGATTGGTTACATAGTTAACTATTGTGAGTTGAGCTGCTAAAAACATTGATGTGACCACATTGCTATAGTATGCTGATTTTAAGTGTTTTGCGTAAATGCTGTTGAGTGGGAAAACTTGGTCATACAGTGGTTCCATTCCAAGTTTTCTCAGGAATCTCCATACTGCTTTCCAGAGTGTTTGTACCAATTTGCAGTCCTACCAGCAATGTATGGATGAAGTACTGAAATTTCTAAGAGTACTAAACTGTGCTTTGTATAGAAACCAAGACTCTCATGGCTTTTGGTAAGCTAACTTTGCAGACTCAAATTAAAATAAATAATTAAACTTAAATATACTAAAATTAAAATAATAAATTTAATAAAAATCATAAAATAAAATAAAAATAATTGTAATTATAATAAATAAGTAAACTTCATAATTCTTGACAGGTAATATCTAGGATCTGGGCAATTTTCTATGTTAACAGAAGGGTAAGTAGGGTTTATGATCATAGATGTGAATAAGATTGAGATAACTGCAGTTATCTCAATTCAATTGGAGGCAAGTTTATTAAAACATAGCAGGGATGGAAGAGAACCTATTGGTGTCTGGAAAGGACAAAAATGTCTAAAAGTCTTATTAAAGAGAGTGAGAATGTGAACAAACAAGAATTTGTACAAATATTGTGATCTTTTGTGGTACTAAGGAATACATGTTCATGAATTTAAAGTGATACTGGATATGTGATTGAGACTAGCTCAGTTGTAGCCTTGTTAAGATTCAATCATAGATGTAGGTGTAGAGGGTGGAAGTTCAGTGGATAAAGCCAGCAAGAGCCAAGGGAGCTAGGGGCCTAGTAAGAGTGATGGTAATGATTGAGCTGTGAAATGTAAACTGGCTAAATATGGTAGTGAAGGCATCACTTGGGGGTCAGTGAAGGGTGGTAGAATCAATGGATTGTAGACCTCATTCTCAGGGTAATCGAAGAAATTTGGGATGTGGTCTAGAGGAAGTGAGCCGGAAAGATTATTCTGGTTATCTATCATAAAAGCTATTCTTCCTGGCATGTGTCATCTAAAGTCTGCTATTTTATTCACATCTTAATTTTTTTGAGTGTCTTGCTCAAAACAATATGGTAATATTTAATCTATTTTCTAAATATAAAAATGATATTGAAAAGATAAATGAAGTCAGTTGTGTGCTTTTTTTTTTTTTAAAGAAAAGTCATGTTGGTTTCTAATGATTACTGCATTCTTTGTATCATGTTCACATTGCTTTTCAAATGTCCCTAAAGCAACTCTTTAATCATATTGCTGGTTATTGATATTAGTTTCCTTGAACTAATATTTACAAAATGTTTTTGATGTGTCTCTCATAAAGTAAATATTTTCATGAATTTGTATACTAACGTTTTAATTACATGTTACCCTATGGATCTAGAGTATCCCCCAATGGAAGGATTGATCCCCAATGCAGAAGTGTTCAGAGGTGGGGCCTTTGAGAAAGTTATTAGATCATGAGGCCCCTCACCTCACAAAAGGCTTAACCCATTGATGAATTATAATTTGGCATTTTTGGGAATTGACGATGGAAACTGTAGGAAGTGGGGCCTGGTTGGAGGAAGTAAGCCACAAGACACATGTCCTAGAAGGACATCTTGGTTTTTTTGTTTGTTTGTTTGTTTAAGGTAACATTTATTTTCTTATTTTTTTTTTCTTATGCAATGCTAAAGATCAAACTCGGTGCTTCACAAATGCTAGGCAAGAGCTTTCAGGCTTCTCTGAGGTAAGCAACTCTGATACACCCTTTTACCTTGATGTTCTGCCTTACCTCAAACCCACAGCAATGGCACCAAGTGACCGTAAACTGAAATCTCTGATATGGTTAGAAAAATAAATTATTCTTTCTCTGAGTTGATTTTATCAGGTATTTTGTCACAGTGATGAAAAGCTAACACATTATATAAATATGGCCTGTATTAAAATATAAATATAGTAAAATATACGATATCTAATTATAAAACTTTGCCAATTACAGAAATAGAAAACGAATGAGGAAAAGGTGGATGTAATATTAATTATTTTCTTTTTTGTTTTAGTAGAAAACTTTCTCGTTAGATTTTAAAATTATATTTTAGTCAATATCAATACTATTAATGAACATGACTATTTTAGATCTCATGGAAGTATTATTGATTTTTAACTCATAAGTGTCTGATAAAAAATGAAAAACAATCAAGATCTTAGCACTATCAGTTTCTAACTATTCAGTTATATTAAGAGAATTGCCTGCCGTTTGTGGACTACTTTGTAAAAATCTTTTAAGATTTCTTCCTCATTTTTGGTGTTTGTTTAATTAAAACTAGACAATATGATCTGTTGAGATGCTTAACTAGGGTGCTTAACTTACAACAGTTCAAATTGGAGCCTGCAAATCTTAGCA
The DNA here is from genome assembly GCF_048772815.1 of Callospermophilus lateralis. Lineage (NCBI taxonomy): Eukaryota > Metazoa > Chordata > Mammalia > Rodentia > Sciuridae > Callospermophilus > Callospermophilus lateralis. The sequence continues at coordinate 1,685,117 of NW_027517451.1, forward strand.
AGATTTCTGAGATCACAAAGTTCTTTTATGTTTTCCATACATAACAATAGTTTTGCTAGCTGCTCTCTCTATATATAACCCAACTGTTATTTATATTGGCCTTTAATAAATTTTTCCTCATCATCCATAATGTTCCAGCAGTCTCCCTAAGGCCATTCAAAGGTTCATCAATAGTTCCGTCCAGCTCTTGCCCACCATACAACTTGAGTTTCAAATACTCTGTTTCAGAAAATTTTTTTATAATAGCAACACATTTACAGGTATTAAATTTTGTCCTAGTTATCTATTTCTAAAATAACAAATTACCCTAGGACTTAGATGCTTATAACAAGATATGATTTATTATATTTCATGATTTTCTGACTCACTAATTTGATAGGGCTTGTATAGCCCATACTTCTCTTTATGATGTTGAATAGTGCCATTTTCTAAGGTTCATCTGATAGATGGGATAGTCTGCAAAGTCAAGATTACTTTACAAACATGCCTGATCCCCAGTCTTTGATTTGACTCCTGGTCTGATATGACTCCTCTGAGACTTTTGAACATAACACATTTATCTTAGCTCTGAGTTCTTCTAGTAGATGGATTCAACATTGCAGTTCAAAGTTTCCAAATTATTTCAAGAGACAAAGAATTCAAGAGAGTCTTTTAAGGCCTTGGACTGGAAACTGACTTGGGTATACATCCAGTATATTCTATTACTCAGAACAGTCACAAAACCCAGACAGATTCAAGTTGAGTGAACATAGGGCAACTTCTTTTGGAAAAGAATCTCAAAGACTCTTTTTGGTCATTTCTAATTTGTCATACCTTCTATTTTCTATTTTTAATCAACTGTAACAGATTGAATCTTGAAATATGAATTTTTTTGTCATAGTAACTGTTTGTATACTTTTACAAGTCTTGAAACTTGGTTACCAATTAGTAGTTATTTTGTTAGGAAAAATCTCTTTAAAAATAAAAATACATGTTAGAAATTATCTAGCCCTGTTTCTTGGAAGAACATACCTTTAAAAATGGAGGATCACAAGCTTCCTGGTCAATGCCAGTTCTATTATCTATAACTTTTATAAGAACTTTGGTTTCCTCTTTTATAAAGTAGGGATTTATATCCATAGTATTCATATAATTTAGACTAAATTGCAGCATGTTGGGGAATATTAAAAATAAAATGAGCATATTTTATTTGTAGTAGTCTAAACTTGAGATATCTCAGTCAAATATCAGGTTGTCTTTCTATTTCTCAAGACTTTTATGATGGTCAATGTTATGATTTAGATGTGGAATAACCCCCCAAAGCTCATGTGTGAGACAATGTGAGAAAGTTTAGAGGTGAGATGACTGGACTATGAAAGCCTTAATTTAATTAGTGCATTGATCCCCTGATAGGGATCAATTGGGTAGTAACTGTAGGCAGGTAGGATGTGCCTGGAGGTGGGTCACTGGGGGTTTGCCTTTTGGGTATATAGTTTGTCTGTGGTAAGGGGAGTCTTTCTCTGTCTATGCTTTCTGATGCCATTTCCTGTTGTCCTAGTCTGCTTTTATCTGCTATGTCTTTCCTCCATGATGTCCTCACTTAACTCAGATCCTGTGAAATGGAGCCAGCCGTCTCTGGACTGAGACCTATGAATCCCCAAATAAACTTTTATTTGTTTAAAATTGTTCTTGTCATGTCTTTTCAGTTATAGTGGTGAAAAGGCTGACCAAAACAATCAAATATATCAATGAATATTCAAAAATATCAAACAACATAGGAATAAGGTAATGATACACTTCCAAAACTTTGGGGGATTATTCTTATCATTTATTTAGTATTTCTAAATCTGTTCAAATCATTTTCACAATAATAAATGTCTACTCCTGATCTTTAATTAAAAAATTGTCATAATATATTTTAAGGTAATTCCTTTGATCACCATCCACTTAGGCATGGTAGTCTTTCCTGACCTTTTACAGCAACTCATGTCTTTTTAGTTGAACATTTGTCAGATTAAGTAATATCGGGTCCTTTATGTCCCATGTTTCATCTTATTAATATAGTTTGATATTCATTAAAGTGGCTTCTCAGTGGTTTTAAATTACAAATCTCAGGACAATTTTCAAACTCATCACCCATTAAATAAAGCTATCCTTTTACTTAACTACAAATGAAAATCTTTAGCTTAGCACTTGCAAATTGAAACCATTCTAAAACACTCTAATTCAAAATAGTTTATCATATACAATAGTCAATATTCATTCTGATTTTTCAGGTCCAGAATATTAGGCTCCACTCTGGCATTATATCTTGTGAATTCTCTCCTCACTCCTGCATTATTTGTCTTGCTGTTTGATTCTGATACAGTAGAATCAGCATATGGGGAGCTGTAATCTTGGTAATCCTCGGGTAATAGAGACATGGAAGAATGACTCTGAACAAAAACTTGAATCCAACTGCTCTCAAATATAAAACTGCTCCTCAAAGACAGGAACTTTCTTCTTTGTGGGAAATGGAGGTACTCAGTGATTGGCTGGAACTCAGGTGTGAGGGAACTGAGAGAACAAGATCAGATGGTGCCTAGCAACAATTTTGATTCAATTAGCTGTCCAAGGAGTAATGATTAATCCATGGCCTCACACCATTCCAGTATTGGACCGTGGGTTTTTATTTGAAGAGAGTTTTATCACACGAAAAAAGCAATTGTGATCTCTGTGTTTAGAATCTATCTAATATATGTGAGATTTGGTTAACTTTGCCAAATGTACAATAATATAAATGAGTGCTTACAAAATTTAACAAGAACATGGAAGAGAAAGGTGAGTTTGGAGATTTGAAAAAATCCAGGGAACTTCTCCTAACAGGAAATATTCATCTATTAGAATGCTTAGGTCATGTTTGGGTTCAGATTAGGGAGTGTCACCAAGGTGTTATGAAAGGAAGTTCAGAAAGTGCTATCATGTACACATACACAATACTAGAAAACTGCTTCAAAGTGTACTTAAAAACCACTACCATAACCCAATTTACCCAAGATTTGATACACTCATGTCATTTGTAATTTAATGTTGTATTTGTTTAATATCTCATAGATTTTGCTTAGAAATGTTATTTTAGTGTATATTTTCCTTCTATTCTAGTCTTTTTCTACTGTTAGATAACAAATACTTTCTTGTAGATTAATTAAAAGTATCAATGGTGCCTGCTTAAGTGGCCTCAATCTGAAAAGAAGTATCAGCTTTGCACATATTGTCAACAACAGACTTAAGCATAGTGTGAATAATGAGTTCCCATTGGAGTATTAAGAAGAAAACCACAGCACTCTTTCCCCTTTTAAATTATGGCATTTCATTCTTCTGTCCAAAAAATAATAATTAAAGAAACACTCCACGATGCATGGTGTCATGGCAATATTTGGTAGAAGGTTACTTGTTTTGATAATTTATTTCACCAGTAGTTTTAATTATAAGAATCACTTACTTAAAAGTAACTGTAATATTTACAGAAAACAGTTTCATTGTTTTCATTTTGAAGAAGTTGCATTACATGGGATGAAAGAGACTTTTCTTTCTTTTATCTCCTTGTCCTTACATTTCTTTATATCTGCTACAAATTTGTATAAAACCACTTTATACTGTATAAGATATTCAAAGTTGATAAAATAAATGTTCAAAGTCTTCAAAGGTTTTAACAAATAAGACTTTAAAATTCTAGCTAGTAATCTTTGACATTAGGAAAATATCCAAAACAATAGTGTTCTTTGAGTTGATATGATTAAACTGTGAACTAGATACATTTTATTCATTAAATATAATGCTATTTAGCATGTAGTTCTGAGATGATAAAGCTAATGTTATTTGCTTTAACAATCCTTATCTCAATGAAAATATACACTATGATTGAATTATTGCCAGTTACATAAGGCTTTGTGCTTTTTGTAAGTTTTTCATTTTCATTTTATTACATATAAAAACCAACTATTTTCTAATTATATTTGTCCTCATCATAACTCATATCCAAAGTTTATATTAACCCTGTTACATCTTTCTTTGAAGATTTTGTGTATGTGTGTGACACTGGTGATTGACTCCAGAGCATACTATACAAGTGTCTTATCATTGAGTCACACATAAGCCCCATAATTTCTTAGACTGTTTCAAAATGAGGAAATCCTAAATTGTATGAATTTATATCAAGGGTTAAAGTACTTTTATTTCAAATGTTGAGTTTTGATTATATTTAGTTATATTTTGATTGTATTTAGTTTGATTATATTTAGTTTGATTATATTTAGTTTAGATAATATTACTAGTTATTATACACCACAAAAATATCTTTGTTCAGATATTTGCTTTTTGCCTATGTTTTTATATTATCTATTTTACCTTTTTCTTAGTGAACATCATAGGCCCATGATCATATTATATTTCTTTTTTTTTTTCTTTTTGCAGTGCTGGGAATCAAACCTAGGACCTCACATATGCTAGGCAAGTGCTCTATCACTTAGTCATGCTTCTAGCCTGTTTTTTCTTTTATTTAATAGTTTTTAAATTGTTTTTTATTAATATTATTTTTATGTTTTTAGTGCATTTGATGAAATAATTCTTATTGGTTACATTTTAATTTTTCCCATCAAATTACTCACAATTCAGCTAATACTAGTAGGTTAAAATTTATTAAAAGATTATTTGTACCTAATTAATTCTTAAACTAACATGGCCATTGTGATAGAGTGGACAAAGCATTGCAAAACCACATAGGAGAGCATGGATATTTTTCCTCACCTGATACCACCTCTCAGACGTTATGTATTTAGTACTTGGGAAGTGTGGTGGTTACATTTGTAAAATAGAATCAGAATTGAACTGTTGGAAAATGGGAAAGTCTCTTGAGTTTCATTCTCATTCTAAGATCCCAGATTCCCTGATCTTTGATTTCCTTCTTGGTGTGGACAATTTGAATTTTTGATGTTTGTTGATAGAATCGGAATTTTGCCAATAACCCTTAATTTCTAATTTCCATTTAGAAATGCTTAGACAATGTCCTTATTCTTTCCCATCTCCCATTATGTATATTATATGCTTACACAATATCAGGTGTAAAATTATTGGGATGTGTCTTGATATGATGCCAGTAAGGAAACTGAGTGTGAACAGGTGGTAACAGCAATATAAAAAGAAGTCTAAGTCATACATAGATGAGAAGAGAATGAGAAGTGTGCTAGCTCTATGGATGGAAGCAACTATCTCAATATCTGTACTAGCCTTTGAGTTATTTGGTGAGGATGGGGTAAGAGTGGGGAAAGGAGGAAATGTAAAGAGGTAGTAACACAGCTCAAGGGATGGATGTGGCTTTTGTCAGAACATTAAAGAATATCTTCAATTTCACAGTACAGATAATATTTTAAAATAGCTAATAAATTAATGATTGATGCTGACCACTACTATGAAATATGGTGCTTTAACTTCAAGGTTTGTAGCGAGCCACTAATGACATCTCTGTGACTTCCCACAAGTCTTACTTTAAGTTTGTAAAGTTTTTAAGGGAGTTTCATGATTCATGGGTACCCATTAACATGATCAATTTTTCTTTATTAGATATTTTTTTCTGCAATATTGCTTAATAAAATAACATTAGGATTAATACATTAAACCTGAGAGTGAGATTATCTTTAACAAGATTTTATAATAATTTATTATGGTCTAAGCCTATCTCCCAAAGATCCAAGTATTAAAGGCTTGATCTCAGGTATGTGCTTTTAGGTGGTTCTGTGGACATTTTGGAGGTGGACCCTTATAGGAGGTCTTTTGATCACTGGGAGTATGCCCTCAAAGGGGATTGAGGGACCAGAATTTCATTTCTTTCTGTTTTCTGGCTCCTGCTGTGAGAAGTTTACTCTGTCATGTGACTTGCACCATTAAATCTGGTATCCCCACTAATGGCCCAAAGTGACAGAGCCAAACTTTCTTGGACTGGAAACTCTAGGATTTTGAGTTAAATAAACCTTTTCTTTTTTATAAGTTGTCTCAGGCATTTCATTACAGTAATGAAAAGCTGTAGTCTCAAGTTGTAGTCTTCAGTTAGTCTCAAGTGTCTTGTAGAGAAGCAAAAATTTAGAGTTGTAGAAATTAGATGTGAAAAACAGATTTTTTTCTACATTTATATTGGTGCATTATAATGGTGGTATTTGTTGTTACATATTCATAAATGCACACAATATAATAATATTATTTGCCAATATCACTCCCCAGTGCTATCCTCCTCCATCCCACATACCTTTCACATCCGACCTGTTGGTCCATTTCCTGTACTGATCTCCCTTCAATTTTCAAGAGATCCACCCCCATCTTTCTTTTCCTTTTTTGCTCTCTAGAAAAATGAGAGACAACAAACCACCTATAACCTTCTGATTTTGACTTATTTCACTTAACATGATGGCCTTTACATTCATCCTTTTTGCTGCAAATGATGTAATTTCATTTTTCTTTAGGACTGAATAAAACTCCATGGTATATATTTACCACATTGTCTTGATCCATTTATCCATTGATGAAAATCTAGACTGGCTCCATAGTTTGGCTATTGTGTATTGTGCTGCTATAAGCTGGGTATGCATGTATCATTATTGTATAATCGCTTTAATTCTTCAGGATAAATATGAAGCAGAGGTATAGCTGGGTCATATGGTTTTGTCTTTTAAGAAACCTCTATATTGATTCCATAGTAGTTGTACTAATTTATAATCCAACCAACAGTGTAAACATGTTCCTTTTCTCTACATTCTCTTCATCAATTATTGTTATTTGTATTCTTGATGACTGCCATTATGACTGGCATGAGATGAAATCTCAGTGTAGTTATGATTTTCATTTTCTCTAATTGATAATAATGCTCAACACTTTTTTTCTACATTCGTTGGCCATTTGTATTTCTTCCTTTGAGAAGTATCTGTTTAATTCATTCCCATTTATTAATTGGATTACTTCAGTATTTGGTGTGAAGTTTTTTGAGTTCTTTATATATTCTAGATATTAACCTTCTGTCAGAACAGTAGCTAGAAAAGATTTCTCTCCCTTTCTACAGGTTACTTCTTCACATTCTGAACTGATTCCTTTATTGTGCAGGGATTTTTAATTTGATGCCACCTCATTTATTAACTCTTAAAAGTATTTCCTGAGCTTTAAGGGTCCTATTGAGAAAGTCATTGCCTGTTTCTACACCCTGAAGTTTTGAACCAATGTTTTCCTGTAGGAGTTGTATCATTTCTGATCTAATTCCTAGTTCTCATTCTTCTACATAGGGATAACAAGGTTTTCCAGCACTATTTGTTTAATTGGCTGTATTTTCTCCAGTGTATGTTATTGGCATCTCTGTCAAGGGTTAGATAGCAAGATGCATGAGTTTGTCTCTTTGTCTTCTATTCTGTACCATTAGTCTATATGTCTGTATTTATGCCAGTGCCATGCTGCTTTTGTTACTTTAGTATAATTTGAAGGTATTGTGATGCCTCTATTATTGATTTTTTTTGGCTTAAAATTGCTTTGACTATCCTGGGTGTCTTTTTTCCTTCAAAATAAATTTTAGGACTTTTTTGTAGTTCTGTAAAGAATATCATTGGTATTTTGATGGGGGATTGCATTGGAAAAAAAAAATATATATATATATATATATATATATATATATATATATATATATATATATATATATATATATATATTGCTTTTGATAGTATGACCAAGTTGATGCTATTATTTCTGCCTGTCCATGAACTTGAGAAGTCTTTCCATAGTCTGAGTTCTTCTTCAAATTCTTTGTACAATATTCTGTAGTTTTCATTGTCAAGTTCTTTTACCTCCTTGGTTAGATTTATTCCTATGATTTTTTTAAAGGCAATTGTCAATAGAATTGTTTTCCTGATTTATTTCTCAGAAGATTTATTGTTGATATATAGGAAAGCTGTTGATCTTTGTTTGTGATTTTGTAATCTGCTACTTTGCCAATTTAGTTTATCAGCTCTAGCAGTCTTCTGGTGGAATTTTCTTTTTTTGTATCTTCTAGGTATAGGATTGCCTCAGGCATTTCATTATAGAATGCAAAGCTGACTAATATACCCTACAGTTAGTCTTAAGAGTTTTGTAGAGAAATAAAACTTTAGAGTTGTAGAGATTAGACATGAAAGAGATATTTATGGAAAAAAAATAAACAAAAATTATGTGGATGAATGAGCCTTTACCAGGAAATGAAGAACAAAACTAATTTTCAGGAAAGGAGGAATTCCATAAGTAGAGTCTTGGAAATGAGAAAGCAAAGTATGGTCAGAGTATATTCTTTTTCAAAGTTGGAATGAGGGAAAGGGACAGATCATGAGGTGGGAGTTATGTATCCAGACTTTAACAGCAGTAACTAGGAAATATCAACAATTCATTATTATTCATCTAATATTTTAGAAAAGATGAAAAAGAAATAGTGTTCCTTGGCTTAAATATAATGTTGTACTTAGTTTTTTTAATGTTTTAAAAATATTTAAAATATAATCCATACTCATTATATTTTAAGTACATTTATAAATTACCATATTTTCTATGTGGTGATGGGAAGTTTTGTGATATATGTCTAGTATCATACTCTGAGACCAAATGTTTCAATAGACACTATTGATAATCTACTGAATAAGGACAACATTGTGTACCATTTTGATCTATTGGCTTTTATGATATTAAAATATTGGTACAATTTCCAAATTCACATATTTGTACTTATGCATTCATCTGTTGAGTTGTGGAAAAAGTGATTATTTTAAGCTAATTTTGTATTCAAACTTCTTTCAAAGTACCACCAAATGTTAGATCTTTCACTTCTTCTTATAGTTTGAAATGTAAATCAATTAGCATTTTTACTCTCTAATAACTCTTCTAAAAAAAGGTTTTTAATGACCTTTATTTTAGTTGAGCACTAATGCTCTATTACTTGGCATTTCATGATTCTTCTAAGATAATGGCTGAATCCCAAAATCATATCTTTTCACAAAGTCTCCAAGAAACCATGCAGAAAGGAAAAAAGGAAATAGCATTAGCCATAGCTTATGTTTAGATATAACTAGGGGGAGATGACTGCAAGTTTCAACTCACACAAATTGAGCAAATCAACATTCAAAATAAGAACAAAGTTCTGAACCTTTCAAAAAGCAGAGAATTATCAAAGATTGAACAGAGGAAAGGAGGATGAGAGGGGAATACCACTGTGGATGCAATTTGAATCATGTTAGCCAGTGCTGTGTGAGGCTGATTATGAAGAAGCCTGATAAAGAGTGCAATTAAATTAAAGGTAGGAACTTAGAATGTGCTTTGGACCAGAGGATGTTTCACTTTTGAGGAGAATAGTAACCCTGTGATATCAAGTAGCAGTATAGAAATAGGAGGTATTAATCAGAGGTTTTTGTATGTAAGAAAAAAAAGAGGAAGAATTTGATGATAAAGAGCCAATGAAACAGGAAAATGCTTAGTTATTAATTAGACCATCTGTGAATATATACCCAAACCATAAGATTCAAAACAGACACATAAAGGAATAATTTAAAATAAGAGCTGGCCAACTGGAAATCCATCTGCAGCAAAATGAAATTAAAATACTATCTCTCATCATGAACAAAACTCAACTCAAAGTGCATCAATGACCTAGGAATTTGACCAGAGATCCTGCACCTAATAGAAGAAAAAGTAGGCCCAAATCTTCATCATGTTGGATTAGGCCCCGACTTCCTTAATAAGACTCCTGTAGTGTAAGAATTAAAATTAAGTATCAATAAATGGAATGGATTCAAACTCAAAAGCTTCTTCTTAGCAAAAGAAATAATTGGTTTAGTGAACAGAGAGCCTACAGAATGGGAGCAAATATTTTACCACACACACATCAGATACAGCACTAATCTCTAGGATATATAAAGAACTGAAAAATCTTAACACCTAAAAGCCAAATAACCCAATCAATAAATGGATTAAGGAACTGAAAAGATAATTCACAGAATAATATATATATAATCTATAACAAATACATGAAAAAATGTTCAACATCTCTAGCAATTAGAGCAACTTTTATTTGTATTTCTCTAAGATTTCATCTCACTCTAGTAAGAATGACAATTATCAAGAATACTAGCAACAATAAGTGTTGCAAAGGATGTGGGAATTGCTGGTGGGATTGCAAATTAGTGCAATCACTCTGGAGAGCAGTATGGAGATTCCCTAGAAAACGTGGAATGAAAGCACCATTTTACCCAACTATCCCACTCCTCAGTCTATACCCAAAGGATTTAAAATCAGCATACTACAGTGAAACAACCACATCAATGTTTATAGCAGCTCAATCACAACAGCTAAACTATGGAACCAACAGAGATACCCTTCAATAAATGAATGAATAAAGAAACTGTAGAATGAATGAATGAAAAAAATATGTATATGATGGAATATTATTCAGTCTTAAAGAAGAGTGAATTATGGCATTTTCAGATAAATGAATGGAGTTGGAAAATATCATGCTAAGTGAAATAAGCCAGTCCCCAAAATACCAAAGGCCAAATTATCTCTCTGAAATGTTGATGCTGATTTATAATGGGATGAGGTGGCAAGGGAAGATTGGAGGAACTTTGGATTGAGCAGAATGGTGTGAGGGTAGGGGAGTGGGTATGGGAGTGGAATTATGGTGAATGAAATGGACATTATCATCCTCTGTACATGTATGATTACATGCATGGTGTGACTCTGCATCCTGTATAGCCAAAGAAATGAAAAGTTGTGCTTCATTTGTATACAATGAGTCACAATGCATTCTGCTGTCATGTACAACTAATTGGAACAATTTTAAAAAATAATTTTTTAAAAAAATAAGAGCTGACCAAACTAAGGAAATAATTTAAGGAAAGAATAACCGTATTAATAATGCAGATTCATTACAATGTGCCCACGGGAAAGTAGGTACATTTGATAAAAATAAAAAAAAATAGTAATGAGAACAAAAAAGCTGAAAGAATAGAATGATCAAGAGCAATGCAGAGAATGATCAAGAGCAATGCAGAGAATGATCAAGAGCAATGCAGACAATCATGGAGAAAGGGACTGTTGTAATTGATGTGCAAGAACAAGAACAACAAAAAATGTGATAATGGAAGTGAACTACAATTTAAAATGATGATCTAAGAAAATTTCCCAGAAATAAAAGAAGACATGATTATACAAAAATGTCTTCCATACACTGAAAAATTTGTTTTTGAAATATATTCTAGTAAAATTAATGTACTATAAGGATTAATTTTTTTTCTTCAGTTTTTTCAGGCTTTAAAAGGCCACTTAAAAAGAAAGGAATACCAGCTCACCTTTGGAATTCTTGATAGCAATATACAAATCAATACAAGAAGAAATGGAGAGATGTTTTTAAGAAATGCTAGGGTAGAATGACTAATATTTCATATCTTGTCAAATTTTCTTCAAAAGATATGCTTAGGGAACAATATTGGCCAAATTACATTGTTATATTGTGTGCATGTATTAATGCAAAACAACAAATTCCATCATTATCCACAACTATAATGCACCAATAAAAACTCTGGAAAGAGAACAAAAATTATGCTAAAGAACTGGATATGGAGATTACTGGCACACAGTAGGAATCCCAAGGACTTTGGGAAGCTAAAGAAGAAGGATCAGCCAGCCTTAGCATCCTAGTGAGATCTTCAGCAATTTAGCAAAACCTAGTCCCAAAATGAAAAATAAAAAGGCACTGGGGATATAGCTCAGTGGTAATGTGTCCTGGGTTTAATCTCCAGGACTATACTACACACACACACACACACACACACACACACACACACTATATATATATAGTTATGCTAAAGAAAAACAGTTTAAAAACAGTTTAAACCTGTAAGAGTTTGTTGTAGTTTAGATGTGAGGGATCCCCCAAAGCTTATGTGTGAAGCAATATGAAAGAGTTCAGAGGGGAAAGGATTAGGTTGTGAGAGCCTTAACCCAATCAGTGAATTAATATCCTGATGGGATTAATTGAGTGGTAACTGAAGACAGGTGGGGTGTGGTTGGAGGAGGTGGAGCACTGGGGGCCATGGCTTTGGGGTACATATATTTGTGTCTGACAAGTGGAGAGCTATCTCTCTCTGATCATAATGTGAGCCATGATCAGAGAGCAGAGAGCCATTCCTTCTGCCACACTCTTCTGTCATAATGTTCTGCCTCACCTCAAGCCCAGAGGAATGGAGCCTGTTGTTTATGGATTGAGATCTCTGAAGCTGTGAGCCCACAAGTAAACTTTTTTTCCTCTACAGTTGCTCTGGTTATATATATATATATATATATATATATATATATATATATATATATATGTAAAATAATCATAATATATTCCTGAAGAAGAATCTACTTTGAACCTATCTATTCCTTTTGCTAAAGGAATTTATGACAAATACAATGGGTAGTGAAAATTAAAAATGTTCAGCTAGATTAAAGTATGGAAGACGAGCATGTACTTTTTAACAGTGCTTAACAAAGAAATGGTACAACTAAAAAGGAAGTGAGAGGAGAAGGGAGAAAGTGTTAGTTGTAAAAGCTCATGAAATAGTATGTCATTAGCATTTTGGAGTAAAAAATCACTAAATTACTATTTCAAGCTGAGAAAACAAATAGGAAGAGCTTAAGTAAAGAAAAAGAAGAATTAGGATAATATAAGTAAATATTATCCCCAAAGTAATCATTAGGAAAAATACAAACCTTTTTATCAAAATTGAAAAAAGAAATCAATATATTTTCAATATATTGAAAAATACAGCAATATAATAAGTTGTACATATATGTGTGTATGTATGACTGAGATGATGCCAAATACTTCAGTCATATTGATATGTAGAAATGGAATTCCTCACTTATAGTACATGGGAAGAAAGAGTTTAAAAATAAGAATTCATACCCCATTTGAATCAAACATATGATATGTCAAGATCATTGTAATGTTTTGAGCAACTAATAAAAAAAAGATGAGTTCGTAGGTATGCTATTCACAGTCCATGTAAATATAAAAGTCAACTTACAGAAGACTTATAGCACAAAAATCAACAGACTTAATTTTATGAATGTTTTAAATTAAAGTTGGAAAATTGAAAATTGAGAAAGCTCCATCTTTTCTTGTGCATGTGAATCTTGTTTATATGTAACAAGTTTTTACAATGCATCAATTCTGTTTTGAAAACTTAATAAGCTCTACAAAATAAAAGTAATATAAACAATATTTTATAGCAAAGTGAAGAAAAAGAGTTGGAATTTAATCATAACATTTTATAAAGGCTTTTCTTATCTAGAAATTGCACAAGCTCCCTATTGAACAATTCTTTGGTCACAATGGAAACACTACATAACAGAGTCTCTTAGGTACTATTAAAACTGTTATCTGAAAAATTAATAATTAGGTCAATAAAAACCAAAATAAAGAAGATGAACAATTGCCTAAAAATGAGAGAAAACATCAAGTTAAAAGTTGAAAATACAAAAGGAAATAATGTTAAAAGCCAAAAATAGAATAAAAATAAAGGAAAAAAAACAACCCATTAGATCAAAGAAACATGAGTGGTTTAAAAAACAAGTAGAAGGAATAAATTGTTAGGAAATTAATTGGGAAAGGTAAACATATAATACAAAAAATAACTGTGAAGCACCATTAAACAAATTGATATAATTTGAAAGGGAGACAATATTGCCCAGTCCTATGCATAAGAATGTCCCTAGTTGTTAAAATGGATAAATTCCCTGAAAATATAACTTGTCAAAATTGACCATAATGGAGATTGAAAGTTTAAAAATAATAATTTCCATAAAAGAAATAAATAATTCATCTTTGAATTCCCTAGAGAAAAGCATCAGTCTTATGTATTTACACCAAGTCACAAAGACAAGACAATCTTCATACTACTTAAATTGTTCCAGAGCATAGGAAAAAAAAGAAAAAAAGCTCTCCAATTCTTTATATGAAACAAGTTATAACATTGATGATGGAATAAGCGAAAGAAAAAAAAAGAAATCAAAGACAAATATCTACCAATATTGATGAAAACATCTTAAATAAATTATAGGAAATAGAATCCAGTAGTGTATTTCAAAATAATATATCATGGCTAAATAAGATTCATTTCTTTATTTTATTTTATTTTTTTAAAATTTGTTGTTCAAAACATTACAAAGCTCTTGACATATCATATTACTTACATTAGATTCAAGTGGATTATGAACTCCCATTTTTCATAAATAATTTGATTTTTTTAAATGTAAATTTTTTTAAATATTTTTTTTTAGTTTTAGGTGGACTTATATTCTTTATTTTATTTTTGGGTGGTGCTGAGGATTGAACTCAGTGCCTCATACATGCTAGGTGAGCACTCTCCCACTGAGCCATAACCTCAGCCCCAGATAATTTGATTTTAATAAATCTATCAATATGTGTTAATATATTACTGGGTCTGGAAAGAATGAAGAAAAGATTATTTCCACAGAAGTTCAGAAGTCTTCTGACAAAATTTAACAATTCCTTATTAAAAAAAAACTTTTAATAAAATAGGTATCAACCATCTTGTTTAGATAAAGCAACTCCTTTATTGGATCTAGTTCTTGAATTCTGACCAGGTATATCAGGGTGGCTTGTGTCAGAAGCTTAGTGTCCAGACCTCTTCTGGGAACTAAAGTGGCTGGAGATGACTTAAATGCTGAGTCCTGGAATCTTCTTGGCAATTCTGTACTCATACAAGCAGCTGGGCTTGCTTGGGGACATTGAGCAGAATACTCTGTGCAGCTTCACCATTTAGTTTGGGGTTCTTGGAGTGTGGCAGCTGGCCACGAGGGACTATGTGCTGACACGGAGGATCTGGAGAGCTAAATTTCTAGGGACCGTGGGTGTCTTTGTTCCTAGTCTCAGAAGTCAAACAACTTTACTTTTAAGTCATCTTATTAAAGGCAGAGCTAGAATCAAGGAGAAGAAAATTAACCATCATTCTTTGATGAGAGAGTAGCAAGTTCACATTGCATAAGTAACTTTAGAATGGGAGACAATGGTTTGACTATTACTGAAGAGTACATTCATTCATGCTCAGCATCTTGTTTAGTGGGTAGATGCTAGAGGCACACCTGCTGACGGGAGGGCAAGATGCATACTATTTTCACTACTGTTTAAGAGTAGATAGAGGATTTTGGCCAATAAGATCAGAGTAAACAGTTAACGATAGCATATGACTTGGAAATGGCTCATGACTATTCGTGTGTGTGTGTGTGTGTGTGTGTGTGTGTCCAGTGTACATGTAAGAAAGAAAAAGTGGGAGGGGAGTGAGGGAGAGAAATAAAGTAATTCTGGCAAAACATTAAGATGGAGAGTAGACAGATGTTCATAGAATTATTCTTATTAGGATCTCAAGAAATGCACAACATTGTACCAGGCATACAGAGGCTATATTAAAACAGAGAGGTTTGGTCTTCACCCCATAGACATCAGCAATAAAATATATACATAAAACACTATTGACATAGCAGTATCATTATAAAATCTTAAACTACCTCTTTTTAAAGCCTGTAAGTATGAATAAAGATAATCCAAATATAAAAGGCTTCTGAGAAAGAGGTGGAACATGAAGGCATTCGGGAAAACATACTAACTGGCAGGCAGGAGCAGGGAGGAATTCAGGTATGAGGACCAGCTTGAGCAAAATGTGGCTATTTATATGTAGAGAACTGGGGAAGTATTGGTAGCTGGAGCTCATACACTGGGAAAGAACATTTAAAACAGGGCACATGTGTAAGCTTGGGGTGAGAGATTGAGAAGTGGGAAAGGATGCATATGGAATAACAGTTCAATTCACCTCAGCTGTTATGCTGTTCAAAAATGTGCAGAGGTTTGTGACCAAAAGTATATTACAGAAGTCATAATAATAGAACAAAACTTTATTAAGCCTACTGTATTCTGAACATTGTGCTTAGTAACAAATGCTAGGCTTGGTGCCTCTAGTGTTATTTTCTGCTGCACAACTCCTTCTCTCAAGATTCACAAGGGCTCTCTGTTGTCACAGCAGCCTGAGTGGAGAGCACACAGGGGGCTGTAATGTCCCTCCCAGTCAGTGATAAGTGGGGGCACACAGTGACCCACCTTCCATCTGTGTCCAAAGTCAAAGAGGAGCAGAAAGCTCAGTGGGTATTATCGTACATGCCCTTTTCATTAGCATTCAGTTTTGGTCTGTTGCTTATGATGAGATAGGACAAGCATTTTCAGGGTGCTCCATTAAATTTCTTCCTAACACCTGAATCTCTTCACAATAGTGGGAAGATAAGATGCCCTTGTCTTCAATGTCCTTTTATTATTCACTCCAGCCTGGTTCTCGAGTGTCTCCATTCACCCATTCTGAAGCCTTCTTTTCCTAATCTTTGTAGATTATTTCTCCATTTTTTTTGAAGATCGGGTAGTTGGCTCTTAAATGTTTCCTGCGGTCCTTTCATTTCACTGAATTTTAAATATTTCAGCCAATTTGAAGAGTTCATAATGATGAATAAGATTAAGCTTGGAGCTTAACCTTTTGAAACTGGGTGACGCATTAACTCGTCTGGAACACTGGTTAATTTAACAGCAGGAGTTGAATTAACTTGTCACAGCTCTGCCATTGTTAAATTTTCTGCTCCTGGTCCTTGTCCCAATCTTGCAGAGCTTGGTTGTCCTGGGACAAGGGGATGAGCCTGGTTGGAGAATAAAGCAGAAATGGGAAAGGAAAGATGGTGCGTCTTGTTAAGAGGTCACAGGGTGGCAGAAATGTCAAGATGAGGTATCTATTTTAGTTGGGGAAGACTAGAAGAGGAGAGGGGAAGGGAGGAGATTGGAAAACGAAAGGCAATGAATACAAAGGAGGTGTAAGGTGAGAAATACAGAGAAGAGACACAATAGAGAGGCCTGTATTAAGAAGAGACAATGGTGGAATGACTTGAATTCTTGGGGATGTATTACATTCTGCACATTAGAAGCTGTTAACATTAGCAGTCTAGCATGCAGAAATGAAATTATCTGCTTAAAAATGTCCCTTGCATTGGGAAGAAATGAAAGCCTTGAATCATGGGAAGAATTTCCAGGATGATCTCATCAAAGAGAAGTTATCCCAAACTTGGCTCAGCAGGAATATCTGTTTTGCATATTTGTGGGTCTTTGTCAAGCACTCTGGATTGATGCAATTTAGTTGGAAAAGGGTGAAGACAGTAAAGGAGTGAAAGAATTGGGAGAAGAAAGCAATTCAGGAGACTGTGAGTCAAAGAGGGGGCGAGGGTGAAAGCATTGCTTTCTTTTTTTCCAAGGAGGAGAGCAGAGAGGGCATGTGTGGGGGCTGGCGATGGAAAGCAGGAGGAAGCAGCTGTAGCAGGTATTTCTGCAAAGCCATCTTTCCCTTAAACAAAGTAACAGGCACTGCTGGGATGGAATGTTCCCTGTGTGTGTTGCTTGCTCCACAAGTAACTCTCAAATATGCATTATCTCAGCTTTGCTATTCGCTCTCAGACAGGAAGCTCTGCGCAGTGGAGTAAGCTGCTCAGCCTTCAGGGCAGAGGCCTAATGACATCAGAAATACAGGCAAAATAACCAGTCTGCTTCTAAGCACCAGCCACTTTGAGGCCCATCAGTAGAGATCACCTAGAGCCTATCTTCCTTTCAATTGTTTCAGAGGTGCCTTAACTTAACACTGAAAGGACGTTTTCATTTCTATTTGTATGATTTTTGTTTCAGGGCTTATGTTATTCCACTGATGCTCTAACAGGTTTTCGATTTCCAAGGTAGTTGCCTGAAAAGACTATAGGCTGCTAGGGAGCCTAACCAGCGCTCAGTGGCTGGATCTGAAGCAGATTACTAAGGATTCCAGGGCCTTTTGCTTCTGTCCAAAATTACTTTAAGGTATAGATATCAGAAGGCTGGGCTGCATCTGATGGATCAAGAGAGTGAAGCAAGTAGAGAAAAGGTGAAAGGGATAAGCAGGAGAAAGAGGACAAAAGAAAGATTTTTAAAGAGTACAATAAGAAAAAAAGGATGAAGAATTTCTTGTTTCGATTCAGCATAGGAACTAAACTCTCAAGGTATTTTATTTCATTATTTTTGCTTGTTCTGTTTTATATTCTATTTATTTATTTAGTTTCTGTGCTGGGGATTGAACCCAGGGCCTCAAGCATGCAAGGCCAGCAAATACTCTAAGCCTGTGTCCCAGCATCATCAGCCTGTGGAGGCATTTTAAATTCACCAGTTGGTGTTAAAAAGCACCGAAAGTTATGGACGCAGGTAGCCAGAAAGCAGGGCACTGGAAAGTGCCCATATTGAAAGAAATTTAATGAATTAGTGCTTAAGACTATATTATTTTCAGGTACCAAAAGCATTTTGCTGAATGCAAAGCTTATTTTTTGTGTCACACATTATTGGCAGAGATAATGCTGTGGTGAAAGCTGGGCAGAATTTGGGGGTATAAATTTGCATAGTCGCTTGTGCTGTGAATGTTAACTGCAGTGTGTCCCCTTTTCAGCAGAGGTAAAATTATATGTGTATACACACACACACACACACACACACACACACACACACACACACATATATCACCATTCAAAAAGTACATTAAAAAGTCTCAGAATAAAAATAACATCTATTGTGAATTGATTAACCTTGTTCAGCTAGCACAGGGATACAGGGATTTTTTTTCAAGTTCTAGGAGTTTCAGATTATTTCTAGATCACAAGCTCCAAAAACAGGCCCATAAAGAAATTGTAACATGATCTTTGAAAATAATGGTTCTTAGTATTATTTGACATAACTTGAATTTAATGGACCTAAAAGGTTGGTTAGAAATGATAATGAAATGAGGAAAACTTAAAGTTAAAAAAAATAGTAGAGCACAAACATTTCATGATATTTACCAGATCTAATGCCTCAAATGAATAAAACAGGGATTTTAAAACTATATTTTATGGAATTGTACTTGGAGTGACACTGAATGAATAACATATCCCAAGACTTTATGACCACATATGTTTAGGATTCAGTGTGGAACTCCCCAAATATAATGACCATAGCATCATTTTGTTACATAAGATACTTATCTCTAAATTTTAGACTAGAGCTATCTTCTGAAGAATATGACACTCTATCCTCGATTTTTCATGAAGTTGCTCAGAAATACCCTGACCTATAGCCTATTAGGACAGAATTTGATATTCCTGCTCCTACCAGTGTGATTTAATACTAAAAGACACATATGAGAATTATTTAGCTATTTGCATGGCTCATAACCATGCAAAATAGTTTGGGCAAGTCGTCAGCTCAGAGGGACTTTTATTTATGGTGGACAGTATCTCAGGAACTCTATGTGTGAAAGTTAAAGAGCTGCTAAGGAGTTTCTACAAGGAAAGCCAAGCCTCCATGTTTCCACATTTCAGGTGTTCGTTTGTAGCTTGGGGTAGTAGTGGGGGATGCAGGCTGCTCTGCCTTGTCTGAAAAGAACATCTATATGCCTAGTCAAATGGCTATCTAGGTACCTTGGTGCAGCTTTATGTGCCTTTAATTTCCACTATGACTTTAGACTGTCATCTTTCAGCATATTTTCATTTATTGTTTTTAGCTACAATCAGGGCAGTAGTAGGAGAGCAATTCTAGGGAGTGAGCACACAGATAAAATATGTGGACCCCGGCAATAGTGAGATCTACTTAGCCACACCTCATATTTCAGTTCACAGAAATGTTGCGTGGGGGTTGACATAAGTACTCCCTGTTGTGTTGTTGTTTATGGCTCTGTAGCCCTTTGAGAAGACCGGAGAATAAAGGACGGCAGAGAGCCAGTGTTGTTGAAGTAGCAGTGTTAGAGAGGGTGCCTACAAGCACCTGAGAGAGTTTCATGTTTTTTAACAAATGTTTTCTTGATGTTACCCTTAAATCCCACCTGCATGTCCTCCTCTCGCCATCCACATCAGTCGACTTTCTGCTTTACAGACTTCCTTTTGAGGCATCAGTCAACCTAAAGGAAACCAGCATGGTGGAAATTTCAGGACAACTTTGCATATCGCTCTTTCTTTGCAAGCCACATCACTGAATGGCATTCAAACTCTCACCGCAGGGCCACAGCTGATCAATAATTTCCAGGAGCCCCTTCTGACTGTCAGAGGCAAAATCCAACGAGTGCCACCAAACCAGTTAGAAACAGCACCCTGACAGGAAAATTCCAGGGCAGTCAAAAAAGAAATTATATCATTTGGTTATATTACTATGTGCTAAGACTCTTTCTTGACAGGAGATATTTGTTTCCCATTTTAAGGCTACACAAGGCTTTAACTAAGCATAGAGATACCTGGGTGATGAATGAGTGTTTCAAATAGCTACATTAAGAAATTGAAGTTGTCAAATCTATCCTTGTGATTTTGAGGGTGAGAGACAATCATCCAGGTATATACTAAAAGGTTCCATTAAAAAACTATTTTAAATGCTGTTATCCTGGTAAAGTCTCCCTTAATAAAATGGAAATAATGTTATGATTTCTAAACTATTTTTTTCTCACTTTTCTGTCAGGAAAGTCTCTCATCTTTCAATAGAGTACAGTTATATTTTTCTTAGCTTATTTTTAAAAGTAATAATAGTAGATCCAGTTAGATAGTTGCTACATAATTAGATTTTCTAAAGTTCATTAATTAAAAAAAATTAAGTAGCACTTGTCCAGGAATATAAAAGCCTTGGTAAATATTTTTGTGTGCTGAAAAGTGAAGAAAAAAATCCACTCTCTTCCTTTGTATTTGTATATACAGAGGAGAAGATACAATGTTATAGACATCACTGTAATCAAAGCCATTTGTTGATGGCTTCGTGTGGAAAATAATTTGATCGGGGACAAGGAAAAGGAAACTGAATTTCTGGACTTCATATCTTCTCTTTGTGAATTCACACACTGATGACCAGACTCCTTAAATCATTATGAGTGGCCAAGGTAGAATTTGAAAAGAGATTTAGTTGACTCTATAGTCCTTTCACTTTCTTCCCCACAAGACTGTGTTTTAAACTGGGTGCAGGGTTATCTGCCTATAAACTCATTCAGGTCTGAGGCAGCAAGGGGGATCATTGGTTTGAGGCCATCCTTGGTAATATATGGGTAACATAGTGAGAATATCCCCCCTACCCCCGCCCCCCACAAAAGACTATATCTGAGTCAATGATAAAAGAATTTCAAATTAGCATATTATTTACTGTTTTTAGTATCAGTTATTTCACCTCTAAAATGGGGATAATTTTACATTCATTTCATGAATTTCAAAACTGCTATAAGACAAGATAATAGATACAAAGAAATCAACTTTGTAAACTCTTAATGATATTCTTCATCATCCTCATACTCAGAGTTTCAAATTAATTTATGGAAATTATTGGGTGAAAAACTCTTCTAAAAGGGAGCTCAGTTAATTTGATCAGCACTTTGAAAGGACCAGACTTGATGTAGAAGGGGAAAGGTTCTTGAAGTTTAGAGAGCATGGTATGGGGTATGGATAGCTTGGAGGCAAGGTCATTTAAATATGTGGAGACTCTTTAGACAGGATTGAGAGGAGGAGTGTCCTGTGAACAGCTTTGCAAAGGACGTGATGGCAATGAATCCTGTCTCCATTCATTTATTCAACAAACATTTAATGAGTGCCACTTTATGCCAGGCAAAAAATATAGGTGCTAGATTTATAAGATTTTTAAGCCATGAGTCCTGCATTCAAGGAGTTTACAGGTAATGAGGCTTTGGATGATGAACAAATTGCTCTTGAGAATGCAACATGTTATAAAATTTTGTAGGAGCTACAGTAGGGGCAATGAGCAAAAAGCTAACTTTCTTCTAAAGGATGCTGCTTAAAATAGTGCTTTCTGTTAGAATTGAAGTTTGAATTTCAGAGTTTGTGGCCCAGTAGCTGACCCAGAGAAGTGAAGTAGCAGGATCAAAATGCTTGACAAAGAAATTTCTTTACCTATGGATGGAGTGGAGAGAAGGGAGGCAAAAATATCTGGAAAATGATGTTTTACATCATTTAGGTAAAGGACAGGGCCTGAACATATATGGATTTGAGAGGATTAATGGATGGTGAGTGCTGTGTCAAAGGTAAGGAAGAGACACAGTAAATATATTTATAAGCTTGAATGTTGTCAGAGATAATTGCACCTTTGATATATACACAGAAAGATGAGGAGCCATGCAAAATGTCAGCTTGAGTGAGTTAATTATTCCCACATAGAGAATACCAAGATGTCAAGCAATGGACTGACTGGGAAAATTGAATAGCTTGTGAGCATTTTCTGAATCAAGTCTTTCCTTTTGTGTTGTGTCCCCAAAAATATTATCCACAAAGATGAAATAAATGAGTCTGAGAAATCATAAAACAATTTTTTTTCAAGTTTGCCAAAAGAAGGTAAATAGAAACAATATCCCTCTATCCAGAATAAAATATTCAAGCACATTTGTTACATAGTTCAAGTAACCTTTGTTTTTTTTTCCCTGTTCTATTCTCCTTGATTAGCATCAGTAAGTGAATTGACCCTGTTTCTGAATGAGACCTTCAAAAACAACTATTTCTTTGCATAAGTATTAATATGTAGAAACAGAGGACAGTTGTTTCAATTATACCTTCAAAAAAAGTGTTTTATCTTCATGCAGGTGCAACAGTCGTGGTTATTGTCGTTTAAGTTTCCAATAGTGTTGCTTTTGTCTCTGGGACTTAATTTGTGCTTCTCTTCTTGTGTTCCAAACTGATGTTTTAAATGGAGAAAACCATATTACATATTCTTTTTGGTGCTGTGCAAAATTTCTTAGGCTCACAATCTGATAATTATTAATTGATCATTTTTTGTATCCCCTGATACTTAGAAAGAAAAATATTTCTAAAATAAAATGAAGAAAAACCCAGGTGAGTAAACAAAGATCTGAAAATCAGCATTTACTTTTTCAGTGAGGGAATATGGCATGCACAAAGGATTTTAACTTTTGTTTAATGGAAGCAGTGCCTTCATGAAGTATGAGAATTTATAATACTTGAGATCAGGAGTGTACTCCCAGGAATGTACTGGCAATTCAGAAAACACAGACCAAGCAGACAGTCATTTCATGGGCATAGTAGAGTCAACAAAAATCAGAGTGGTGACAAAAAATAATGAGGTGTGCATGTTTATTATTTATGCACTGAGATGTCTCCAAATTCCATGAGAATATTCAGGAACAGTATAGTTTACTGATTAAAGGCATCATCTTATCAAACTCACCTGCTTCAAATCCTTTTTCTATGTAATTTTGGAATTTTATGTAAATTATTTATCTTTGGCGAATGTCAGCTCACACTATCCTATTCTGGTGACTAGGATAAAAAAAAAAGATAAATAGGTGACGTTTGCAAAGTAATCACTGACATTTGCAAAGTTCTCAAAGTGCCTGATATACTGAATAATTAAGAAGTGGTACCAACATTAAAATTGTACATTTCCTTTTCTTGAGTTAACTTTAAGGGTTTAATTCAAAGGACATTTCAGGTGTTTGTGGGTAGGGATTCAGTTACTTCTCCACCATATTTTTG
Organism: Callospermophilus lateralis; assembly: GCF_048772815.1. NCBI lineage: Eukaryota > Metazoa > Chordata > Mammalia > Rodentia > Sciuridae > Callospermophilus > Callospermophilus lateralis. The sequence continues at coordinate 1,708,721 of NW_027517451.1, forward strand.
TATGCTACTAGAGAAATACAATAGCCTAAATATTTTCTTTGGCAAATTCAAATTTGACTGGCTCCGACTCCAGAAACCTAGCCCTCAAAAGCTACTAGTGACTACTCAGATGCCTAGTACTGCTTGCAACAGACAGGGATGATTAAACTAATGAGCTTCCTATCACCAGCGATTTCCAGTAGTGTCGGGCACTCTAGCCTGAGGCTCTGCTCCTACTGCTCTCCTATGAGGTGCTTAGTCTGTCCCTTCAGACTTGGGTCCTTTTTTGCTCCCTTGAGAAATGGAGAATAAGCATGAATTCACAACTTCAATTCCTGATATGGGGCTTGTGATTTTGCCTCTCCGTGGCTGAGCTGAAGAATTTATTCATCCTCCCAGAATTTCCAAACATAGCTGTTCATTTCTTATCTCCAGTGTGTTTATTTCAGGGGGTAAAATAGATCCTTTTTAGATTTAGGGCAATTTTTAAACAAATGAGTTTCTTGTTCCACTTAGAAAAATCAAACCATGGAGAAGGAGGGCACTTCCTTTTCCTTAGTATAGCTTTGTGTAAGCTGACAGGCCAAGGCAAAACACAGAGAGGCAATTTGTGCTGAGGTGGTCCATGTTGGGGACTGTCCCACTAGGTGCTCTTGAGAACATGACCATGTGGAACTGTTAACTATTGAGACTCCAAAGACCTTGCTTCTGTCCTTTGGTACTACAGGAAGGTCAGATGCACTAGGATGTTAAGAAGGACCTTAAAGTCCTCTCTGCTTTCCATCCTGTGAACTTGGCATATTTAAAATGTTGAATAGATTTTCAGCAGAGATACTCCAAAAATGAGCAGGCTGTCAAAACCTGGTTTGAAAGGAATCACATTTTCTGAAGCTTGAAACCAGTTCCTAGAAGTGGTGATTAGGGACATTCAGGATCAATACCACCTCTCCTAGTGACTTACACTAGAAGAACGGAATATAGTCATCTCTACTGCTTGGAATTTGTCATTTTTTTCATTTGTATTATTTAGCATACTAAAGAGATCGAAACTTAGAAAACTGTTAACCATAATGACAAAGTGAATTAGTGCTGGTCTTAGAACTAGTGAGTCACTTAGCGCTCACTAAGAATTTGGCTTATAAAGAAAGAAAAAACTCATATTGTTTTGTAACAATTTCCTAGATTTTACATTTCTTTTCTCCTTTGAGGAATGGAAAATGTAATAATGATATGGCCATCATTTGAAATTAATTTCAAAAGCCTACTCAGTTTACTACTTAAAGATCAAAGCCTACATTTTTCTGACATTCTTTTGATGCTAATTACCATTACAGCTTAATTGGCTTCCTTCTGGGGAAGGACACACACACACACACACACACACACACACACACACACACACCATAGCAAGGTGGTTGCTGTATATGTAAAGACAAATATGTGTATGTGTATGTGTGTGTGTGTGTGAGTGTGTATATAATATTTATATACATATATAATATATATAAAGTGTATTATGGATATATATGCATAATATCCAGACACAAATGTGTATATCCAAATTATGCTGTTATTAGCAGTTAATTTGATAAAAAGCATTAAAATAACTGGGTTTTAATCATCGAGAATTGGTTTTATAAGACATATTAAAGTATTTAACAAAATAAAGCATAGTTGAAACCAAGCATGAGGGTGAGTTACAGATTTTGTGTAGGATATAATTCTGTTCTGTCCACTCTGAGGTTCTGTACAAGACCTTTTGAAATGTAGAAGCAGAAGCTATTCTCCTAGCTTTTTTTCTCTCTCTCTTTTTTTTTCTTCACATCTTAAAAAACTGGAATTTTATTGCTAGATAATATGGTAAAAAGATTCATTTTAAGGGTTACCTAACAACGTTGGTGGTGTTGATGAATAGTTGCAATTAATACATTCCCTTAATTAGTCTGATACCCAGAAGATGCACCTGGCAGGTCATTTTAATACTACAATTGATTTATAGCTGCTAGAAATGATTTTACCAGCTATCTTCAGAGAGTACAATTAGAGTCGATTTAATTTTTTTATGCATTTTCACTGAGGAATAAACATAAAAGGTCTATGTAATTAAGAACAAAGCAGCAATAATGTACTAATGGTTTATGGATTTTATTAATATTCAGCTAACATTAGAGGCAATTTTAGGAGAGAGCAACCTATTTTCTTTATGAAGTATTCAGTTTTTTAGTATCTGAGTGCTTTGTTTAAAAAATAAATCTTGATATCTTCTGATGAGTTGCTTCTATTTCTTATAGGAAAAATGTTATATAACATATGAAAAATAAAATAAAAATTGTAAGGGTTATTTATTTATTGATTGTATGCACATGCATTTACCTACAGTATCCATACTTTTCAAATACATGCAAACTTAAAAAATAAGTAATTAGGCACTTGTGTGTCTTAAGTTGTGCTTCCATTAATATAATTGTGGAGCAAATGGACGAACATTGTTAGTAATGGGGGAGTTGCAGTTTGTTGTTGAGCAGGTAACAGAATATTTCAAGTTCATGATTGCATATCTGGCTTCTAATTCTCTTATGTATATGGGATATTAATTTTGATAATTAAGAATCTTTGTTCTTCTCTCACTATCCAAAACATGAGACCGAGTTGCTTATTTAGTTTAAGATGGTTAGACAATGAGAAATCAGTTCCACAAATAAAGCTTATATTCCTTTGAAAGTTATTTATTTTTTTAATACACTATTCTTATGACTAATATGAACTGTACCAAAAAAAGTCTGGGAAAGGGTTAGTGAACCTCTGTTAGCTTAAGGAAAATGTATATATAAAAATCCCAAGCTAATTTAAAATTTATTCCATGACTATCGACTGAGGTCCAACTACATGTAAGTTACTAAGCTTAAAAGTACTGTGTGTATTAAAGAGGGAAAAATAATGTTTCTGTCAACATGAAATCATATGGTCTATCACAGAAGAATGGGGAAGGGAATTCATTGACTGATTCACAAGTACAAACTCAAAAGCTGCTGAATTCCATGAAAGGAAGTTGAGGGACCTATAAAAGGGTATGGCAGAGAGCTCCAATTGCTCCAACTTTTATGAATTATAGATTCTGACTTGGAAATTGACAGCCTGTTGCAAACACAGAAATGCATCACAATACCCATAATAAAATCTCTCCTCTGTCAACAATGCAGATTTTCTTGAAGTCATATCAATAGTTGAGCTTGTCTCTTCTTGTTTTGTCTTCTTTTCAGTGGTTGGTAATAGATTTGCAAAATCATTCAGTCTTTTGGCCAGATTTCCATCTTCTTCATGCTCTGCATTATAAAGACTGCCAGAAATGGTTAGCCATAGAGTTCAGGATCTGGTATTGTAAGTCTTTGAAAGTTAGTCATCTATGGAATATAAATTATCAAACCTTACAACATAGACTGCAAAAATAAAAACTATCCCTTCTGGATAACTGAGGTTCACACAAAATGAGTTTTATTTGTCTAGAACCATTAAGGCAAAATGATCTGTCGAAATGGTTTAAAACCTTTGAACCTGTACTTTTTTGTGTAAAAACTACAAGTGAAAAAATTCTGTGCCAGTTTATTATGTGGTGCAGTTACCCACAAAGGTTCTAACATTCTCTAGAGAGTGTTGGCATGCCAGTAGGAAACTATGTGATGACTTCCACTAGGATTAGGGCTCATGGGGACTTAGAAATTTCCAGTTATTGGAAAAAATGACATTTTCTTTGGTATCATCCTTGTGTGGCTGACAGTAGGTTAAAATATGATGCCTGTTGGCAGCCACTGCCTCCTAACCCTTTATCACCATTTCTTGGTTGTCTTGAAGGAGTCCTAACTGGTTCCTAAGTAACAGTACTGGGATTTCAGAAGGTCATTTTACCCATCCCCATGCTTCTGGGCAGGATGATAGTTAATGGTAGTTCATTATCTTGGCTCCCAGAGCTCTCTCTGAAACTAAATGCTGATGTGTGGACATAGTCACTTGCCTCTGGGGAACATGATGAGGCTATGTTGATAGGTTGTTTTTGTTTATTTTTGATTTTAGTGAATGAACATTTAAAAGTGAAATTCTTTCCCATTTGATTTTGTTTGCAATGTGGTTTAAATTATATCCTGCTCAGGTTCTCATGCTGCATGAGGTTTTTAATGCCAACCAGCATCACTGACAGCCATCTGTGCCTGGCCCCAGGCATGGACTCTCCTGGGATATGTCTACACTCACCTGTCGGAACCACAGGTTTAGGCTGCTAATATCGTATGAAAACTTTGCTTTGAAAGAAATAGGTATAAAACGTTAGTTCTGCATCTTGTGTAGAAGTCATAATTCTTACAGTTCATTGGGCAGTTCCTCCCTTTAAGCTTATGTATTGCTGATTATTTGAAAAAGCTCACATTATGTTACAATCTTTTTTTTTTGTTAACTTCTGATTTCAATAATGAAGAGTTAGTTGTCCCTGATGCTTCTCCTCCTCATTCCCTACTAGACTGCTTATGAAGATCCGTAAAATAATGGAAATGAAAATATGTCAATCGGTGATTTCTAAATAATTTTTAAACATTCAACACACCAGTCTTTATTACCTACAATAAAGCAGGCAGATATATTTCCTTATTTCAAAGAGTGCTCCCTGACTCAGAGCCTAGGTTCTGAGTCACCTCTACATGGGTGAGTTGCTGGAGCTGGCCAGAGACCATGATCTCTCTATCAGCAGCAGCATCCCTATCACCTGGGAGCTTGTGAGAGATGTGGACTCTACTCGATGGTAATCTAATGTATCAGAATCTGTTCTTGAATGTGATCTACAGGTATTTCGTGTACTTACTGAAGTTTGAAAATTACTATTGAACATCTTGACACTATCTATCAATATTATGCATTAAGAAACAAATATGTTGAAAGAAAAGACTGTACCTGTTCAGAATGAAAGTTTTAACCAAATTTGTTCTGTTTTAGCTCATGCGAAGTATTTTTAAGTTAGGGGATTTTGTAAGAAAACAGGTGGTTGTAATCCCTTACCAGTTTGGGGATGAGTGGATAATAAACTGTCCTTTTTATTTTTAATTGCAAGATGCTTGAATAATTAATTTTCTGCATATTACCACTTGTATTAAATGACTTGAGTGATGACTTTTGTTTTAATATGACAGAATGTCCAGTGTCAGTTATTTGTCCCTGATTCCATCTTACTTCCTTTCCATGTAAGCCCTCTAAATGACGTCATGTTAGTTATCCTTAAGAAAGGAAACCCACAAAATAATCTCAACAAGTTTAAAAATGCACAGGAGACATTATTTTAATAAAATATACCATCTGATAATAATGATTTTAAGTAGGATTCTGGATGAGTTATTTTTATTCATTTAACTCTCCATCTGCATGAATATTTTTGTAATAAGTATATGTCAATTTTATGTTTAGAAAATTATATTATTTAAAAGTAAGACATGAAGTTTTGTTCATGCAATTAAATGAAACTATGTATAAAACTGCAAAAAGCCTGAAAGTATGTTAAAATTTTTGATGTTTTTATTTTTATATATTGAATATCTATTTCTCTTACAGCAGTTGACACAGAGTTTCAATAAATGTTCAGAAAGTATTTTTTAATGTGAGAATGCATGGGTGAAGATATTGGAACAACTATGCACAAGAAAATCATATTGAGTATTTCTTGGTTTATTTCTTTGCAGTTAGTATTTATATTGAGCTATTCAAAATATACATGTTTGAGATGCTATTGTCTACAAGGATTGAATCATCCTGGTTAACTTATACACATGCAATCAAGTCAGATTAGTGATGAATAAGTAGTCTTCAATGCCCTCTTCCTATTTCCTTTGTCTCTAACATGATGGCATTTTGTAAACAAATGGTTTAATAAGCTTTTCCAAGTCTTAAGAACCTATGTAGCATATTGTTCCTAAAAAAAGCAGTTTACTCTGAAATTAGTTAACTTTTAAAAATCTCTTTATTATAGAGTAGAATGAATTATAATCATTGACTAGTTGAACTTTGGCTAGAAGTAACAGACCACAGAATTTGGAGATTTTAAATGTATTGAGGTTGGGAATTTTTATGAAAGTACATTCTTAGTGATAGAACAAAATATTTAGGGGTGAGGAACTTCAGACGTCTGCATTTGGAAGTAAATTCTGAAAACCATGTAATCATAAAACATTTGGATCACTAAGTCAAAGTGCAATAGGTTTTTTTAGGCTAAAATATGCCCCTTATAATATCATGATTAGTTAGCATATTCATATCCATCATCTTTAGTGATCATTTCCAGAATTTAGAGGTAGCTACTCATATTACTCAATAAAGAATAAAGTTAGAAGCATTGAAAGGACTGCCCATATGTATCACCAGTGAAGGCCAAAGGCAGCCTTGGACTCCCAGTTAAGAGATTTCAAACCTCAGGTGCTTCCAATGCAAGACAGTGATAAACACATGATAGCTGACAAGTTGGAAGTTACTGTTACCTAGATAGGCAATATACAGTGGTGATCAAGATTCAAGCTCTTGAGGAAGAGAGCTGGGTTCAAATACTGCCTCTACCACTTACTCTGTAACTTTAGATAAGTACTGTGACTGTCACATGTGTATCTTATAGATGAGTTTGGAGTTTAAAAGAGCAGCGATAGGAAAAGTGGTAACAACAAAGCTTGGCAGTGGTTAAGTGCTCAGTAAATGTTAATTCTTTAGAGAACTTAAGATTAAGCCTAGAATAGCTCTAGGCATTTTGTATGTATTATTTATATTTAGTCTGTCACAAAGAACGATTTTTTAAAAAAAATTCCAATTTTACAGAAGAAACCAAATTAGTATAAGAACTGTATAAAATTAATTGTGAAACCAGAATGGTAGCTTAAGTATAATTCCAAAGCCAATCCTGTTAATTTTTTTTATTTTTAAATAACAGTAACTTTTTTTAGAATTTCAATTTTTTTTCATTTTCTTTTTAAATTATTTCTATAAATTTATATATGACAGCAGAATGCACTAAATTCTTATTACACATATAGAGCACAATTTTTCATATCTCTGGTTGTATACAAAGCATATTCACACCATTTCAAATCTTCATACATGTACATTGGAAAATAATGACCATCACATTCCACCATCATTTCTAACCCCATGCCCCCTCCCTTCCATTCCCACCTTTCTGCCCTATTTAGATTTTATCTATTCCTCCCATGCTCCCTCTCCCTATCCCCAAAGTTTTAACGAACAATTTTTTTTTCAAATTAGAGATGCTAGGAATTCTTGTGTTAACTTATTTTTATTCCTCTGGTCATTTTAAACTGAATGCTTTTTATTTGTTTTTATAAAGCTCTATAAGATAGGAGGATGATAATGATTTGCTATTACACTAGAAAGTTATTGAGAACATGTTTAAGCAGAAAAGATCAGTGATAGTGCCCCTGTTAAAGAAAAGCAAAATATGTGAAAACATGAACTTGATGAAAAATGTGTTCTGTCTCTGTGGGAATAAATTCTCCTGCTTGGTATTTAACTGCCTTTCTAAGTTTTTATAGTTTCACCCACACTTTTCTTCTGATACAATATCTAGTAGTATTTAAAGTAACTATTGCCCATAATTGGTATTTACTACCATATCTTTGAAGTTGATCATTATTTTCCTCTGATGGTATGCCTTCACAATACCCCCCACAGAGTTCACTTGTACTGTGTTAATTTCCCATCTCTTAAAACAGGGATGGAAGAAGCATGGTTTAGAAGACAGTATGTATGTCTTATGATAGGCAATTAGGAAATTGAAATAAATATTTAAGTGCTTAATGGGGTTGGCTGTGGCATACTATGCCCCAATGAATTAGTGATTTGCGAACTTTGCAATAATTTAGAACTATGAATCTTGCAGGAGGGGCTATTACTTAATATATTATGAAATAAGTCAATGAATTACATCTAGTTTCAAATGACTAATCATAGTCCTATCAAAAACTAGATATCATTCCCAGCTTCTACTAAAACTTGTTACTACTTAGCAAAGTGGACCAAACTTTAAAGGAGAAAACAACCGGCCTACTCTTTCGCCAAAGAAGTTGTCCTTTTCATTTGGGATCGAGGCATGTTTCCTTTATTGCAAAGGGCAGTTCATATTGAGGCTGTCATTTATATTGATTTTCTTTTTTCAAAATGACACCTCCATGTAATTTTTTTTCTGTAGAAAAATTGGACTTCAGTGTTCAGGGTCATTGGTAAGAGATCTTTCACTGATTCTAAATTTATTTAAAATTTTTAGGAAGAAGGAGAAAAAGAAAAAAAAACACAGACCAAAAATCCCAAGGAGAAGTAATATGCACCTTACTTAGAAAACACAGTGCATTTTAAATGGACTTGCCAAAGAAATCTTAGGGTGTTTTTCCCCACCTTTGGTAATTTAATAACAACACATGGGGATTCCTTTCTTGGAATTTTGTGAAACTTACAATTATCATAGGATGGAGTGCAGTTTGTTTGCTCCTCAAAAAAGCAGAGATGATTTTTATTGACCAATCTTTGATCCGAGAGATTAAAGAAAGTACTGCATGAGCAGCGAGAAGGATAACACCACGGAGGTCAATAGGCTTCTCTGATATTGGAAATGAAAGTGAAGCATTACATTGGGAGATAGGGTCATTTAGCATTCTTACTGGGAACTCAGGACTCTTTCTTTTTCTACCTTTTTTGGAAAAAAATATTAAATTTGTGAATAGATGTCTCCATGACTCAATACCATGGTCACATGGAGATCATTTGGAGGGCTCTAGATTCACCAACATAATTCTGTACCATGCTTTTTAGCCCAAATGGCCCTGGCTGCCACATTCTCACACCCTTGATTGAAGTGCCTCTGGTAGACTTTTGGAATGCAGTCTGAAGGCTTAGTGACTCATTTTTTTTCACAGCGAATACATTTCCAATCTCATAGAAAGTTTCCAATAACTATTGTAAAGATTATGTTTCTTTTGTTTTTTCTTTGAATCTGTGAAAGAAGCAAAATTCAAGTTTAGCTGAGTTTTGAAAAAACAGGATGTAATAAAACCACATTGCCATTATTTGACATTTTAATACACGTCTATTCAGTGGAAAATTCTCTAGTCTACTATCTTTGAACTATAGTCAAAAGAGTTGCCTTTTTTTGCCCTTATTTTCCTAAGTAGAAAGATATTTTGTCCTTTTATTTTTACTCCGTGCCAGGGATTCAGGATTGGAAGTGTAACATCTGGTGTGATTGTGACTGGGGATAATACTGAAACGCCATTGTTTATATAATATTTACCAAGACTCCTGAGGCCTGACAAAATGTTCATGTTATGCTTCTTCATTTCTTTGAAAGATTGCCAAAGAAATTTCATTGAAATAGCCACTTCTATCTCTCTTTCAGTTTGCTAAGGACATATGCAAGATTCAGGCAAATTGCTTTAAACTTTTGACACAGACTATGTTTATCAACATTTTTATTTATAAATTTAAAATATCCTTACTTTTCTCTATAAAAGGAATTTTGGTTATGACAGGACTCTCACTATGATGTCAGTATCTTACCAACTAGAACTAGATGGTTGTTGCCCCCTTAAGTTCTAAAGGTGATTTAGTATTCAGATTGAATTAACAAACTTAAAAGTTTACATTAAAATTATTGTTTCCTCTTATCTCTCAAACACCACCCAGGTTATTTTTCTTAGCAAGAGCATATGAGTATATTCCACACAGCACACCTAACCTATATCAAATCATCCCCTTCCAATTTAATATTGTGATTGATAATTTACATAACTCTCTTCTCCTTGGGGAACATCATATCTTTGGATATTTGCAGGGTCATACTCTTGTGAGTTTGCATAATTTAATATAATTTCTCCCTGTTTTTTACTGCAGGTACTATTTTACATTATTTATTTAGATCCTCCTGATATCATTCAGGGGAATTGAAGTTGTTTGTGCACCATTATGTCTCTCGGTTGTAATTGACATTTGAACCTTAAATTATCTTTACTTTCATGCCTAGTTAGTAATCATCTGACTACATGATTAGACAGAATGAAAATAAGGAAAACTAACTGGAGGAGTGAGGTGGCTCAAGCCATTTGTTTTTTCCAGATAAATACATGTCAGCTGCTTTCAATGTGTATAAAATAGATGGTTACAATATTCAAGGTGGTTTAACATGTTGCACAGATACTTAGGTTTCCTAGAAATTTAAAAACTTGTTTTAGTCCTCAAAAATCAATCATGAGAAAGGTATAGGAAACCAAATGTGAAACTGTTTTAAAGTTAACTTGGGAGAAAATAGAATTTTGGAATTTACCACGTACAAATGAGGAAACTTGCAATTCAGATACATGAAGTAAGTTATGTGTTTCCCAAGTTTTACTTTGAAAACTACTTCTTAAAAAAATTTCTTAAAAATCAAAGATTTTTTTCCCCTCTATTTTTTGGAAGACAAGCATAGTCAATGATGTTTTTTCTCAAAGTTTGTGCTCTCAGAGGGTGTGAGGTGAGATACACATAATTAAGTTATACGATTTCTTCATTTTCAGTAGGCGTGCACTAAATTTTAGTGTTCTGCATTTTTTCCATCTCCTCCTACATCTATAGCACATTAAGGAATTTGAACATATTTCTCATACACACCCTCATAAAATGAATGATTAATCCCTGGTGCATTTTTTATATTCTTGATTATCCATTTCTTACACACATGTTGCATGCACACATATTAGTGTACTGTATTGTTATTAGAGTTAGAAGTAGCATTAGTAAATTATTTATGGATAATGACAGAAGTCTTTAGTAAAAATGAAAAGACCTATTTTATTATCGTTAAGTGTGTTAAACTTACACACAGGCCCACCAGCCCTCTGTGATGATCCGTGCAGCACTGGCTGTGGAATCACCAGGCATAGAAGAATGCAGCAGCTCTCCACCATTATTATTTCATAAAAGCTGTGCAGGTCATAGAACTTTAATAATTGTACAGACTTGTATTTGACCATAGACATAGTGTTGGTAGAAGAAAATACTTTCACAGAATACATTTCCTGTGTTTTTATATCAAGATTGTCAGATAAGTACCCATTCGTCAAAGCTAAACATCAAACTGTAACCCAAAGATTCCGAAGGGAAGACTGGCCATTCCCTGTTTTTAGTTAAGTATTGAATTTGGAATTTCCACAGCTTGCCGCTTAATAAAGAATATTTTGTACTTTAAAGTTGCAGGTGTTTGAAAAGTATGCGTGTTATTTAGATTTAGACATTAATAAGAGTTCTTCTTTATAACATTTTTCCTTTCTTTTTCAGATATGGGAAAATAGTTTCCACAAAGGCAATTTTGGATAAGACAACAAACAAATGCAAAGGTATGTTTTCAGGGCTGAATATTTGCTAAATCATAACTTTGAAATGATGGAATTTTGAATCTGATCTTAGGTTACCAGATTACCCCCCATTTCATTCAAAATCAAATCTCATGTGACACCCAGTTTCTGTCTTGCACAACATTATCACACTGCTTACATTTGTTTTGTCCCTGGTTTGGGTTTTGGCTGGAAACTCAACAGCAACTTCCAGTTTGCCAGATTTCCAGATTTGGCGCCAGTAGAGTTAACATGCAAAATACTAGTTGGCATTTAGCCCCTACTTTTAAAAGGGGAGTAGAGTTTAGAAAATAGCTTTTCTTTCTTGAGCCTGAGGAGATTAGAGCTGCTTACTGAAGACCATTGGACTGTACTAAAGAACTGAAAAGATTACATATTGTGCAAATTGGCTCTATTAATTAGAATAGAGTAGTTTTAAGCAGTACTTAATTACATGTTTCAATACTCCCAATTGTTCTCTGCTGAATGCCTGTTGACAATATTGGCAGCAGGGAGGAGAGAACCATTTTCACTGACCAAATTGTTATGGGGAGGGGAGGTCATGCACCCCTTTGAAATATGCTGCTGCATTAATTTGATGCACTGACCTTCAGTTTTCCGTGTAATTAGGATGAGCTCATCCAACTCCATGAGCTGGAAGAGGAGGCATCTGCAGTAGGCAGCTCGGATGCTCTGTGCTTCTGACTTTTAATGATCCAGCATCTTAACAATAGGCATGTGATTTCTAGGAAAAGGAAAGAATGGAGTCAGCTGATTTTGAACCTAACTACTGACCCCATGAATTGAAATAAGGTTGACAGGAATAGGCAGAGAAGGCAAATCTCCTCATTAATTAGACCCTTGTTTTTCAAGTAGTGGTGACGGGGCAGTGGCTTAGTACAATTTGAAAAAGGCGAAGAACATAAATGCACCCTCCTCTTAAGCCAGCCATTTCCTTTAATCTAGACTTGAAGTGGTTCATTGTATTTCTGTCTCTTCTTCAAAGTGCCTAGATTTAAAGGAGCTATTGTGACAAATATCTAAGCCCATGTTTAATCAACATGGCACATTAAGGCAGTTTTGCGTTGGGACTGTGCTTTATGTAGAGTAGTACCCCATAAATATTTAAAATAAATTAGAGAGAGTTAACTTGTAGACTCAAATACATACACTTAGTTGCCACGATTTGTCTTACTGAACACTTATAAATTATTTGGGAGAACAGACACACACAAAATATTTTGGTTTTATAAAGAAAAGTAGACTTGCCAGCATAAAACAGGAAACTGATCTCAACAGTTTCAAACCAAGAGAGACATTTCAGTAGATAATGGTTTTGGCCTTATCCTACCTCCCCTCCTTTTCTTCCTGGCCTAACAAGAAATCTTACAAAGCAGTTCAGTTTGCTGCAAAGCAGAGCTGCCCTAGTAAAGTGAGGGAGAGGACCCAGAGTCCTCTGGTTGCAAAACCACCACTGTATACTCTTCTCCATTGACAGCCTATTCCCTGGAAGCCACCACTCTACTAAGTGCCCATCCTGATTTAGAAAGGGTATGGGTACAAATTAATGCTACATCTCCCATATTTTTATAATGCACAGCCCTAATATTTGGAATGGGTCCACAGATAAGTGAAGAGGCTAATGGGGCTTCCAAAGAAAGGGAGGTTGTAATTCAGAACTGACTTTATGTATAAGTCCACTGGAGAGCTTTCCTTCACCTGGGCTTGGGGAGACACTACCACTGTGTGGGCGGTGATGAGACCCTGCAGGGCGCTCTGCCTTGAGCAAACCTCACAGGACTTGATGCCAGCAGACACCTTGGAAAGGAGGTAGAGGTAAGAATAGGAAACCAGAATGAGAGAGTTTATGGGGGGAAAATGTTAATAATGTTAAGACAAATAAGAAATAACATGTAATTTAGCTCATAATAATGTTAGATGGCATGCTACCCAAAGCAACTTACAATGATAGGTAGGTAGGTAGATAAATATAGGATAGATAGATTGAGAGGTGGATATAGATAAATTAATACATGAGATTATAGAGCATTAGTATAAATGAATGTTGCTTGTATTATATATTAATTTTTAGAGATTAAATATGAGAATTATATGCATGGAAATAAAAATTCATAAAAGGTCATAGGTCATTTTGTCATAAATCATATTTTGGAGCCTCTTTGGACAAAATTAAGCTAAGGAATATATTAAATCTGAATAACACTTGCCTTAGTTATTGAAAATTCAATTGTTTAATGCTTCAGTTTCTGTCAGAATTTGGCCAACAAGAGAGATTTGAAGATTTACCCACACCATTCTATGTGGCAGTTCAGGGCAGAACTTCCAAAGGATTGATTATGTATCTGATCATTCATACATGGCTGCACATGGACCAGAACATACACACTTGTAATCAAAAAGAGTGAGGGCAGATCAGACCAAGAGGTTGGAGATATATATAATAATCAGACCAACAGGAAAAACTAAGATAGAAGCAGAAATTGAGATGACCTGCTTATTGCTATTTATTGCAAATAGCAAAATTGGTGGAAAACTTTAAACATCCACTCGTAGAAGCAATGTCATTTGATTGTCGTGGCCATGTGTTCATTTATGACCTGCTGAAGAGTGCACACATGCATGTGCATCCATCCTCAGAATACGATAAGTAAGCAGTAACAGCAAATTTCTCAATAACACCCAAAATACGTTTAACCTGATCTCTAACCTGGCAGTTGAGTAGCATCCTCTGCTTTGGCCTCGATCAGCCTCCTCTTCTTTTCCTCAACCTGGCTGTTTCACTATTGTCTAAATCAAATTGGGCATAATTTCAGTCCAATTCTAAGTACTACAAGGAAGCTGCATTAACATTCATCTCTCCTGAAACATCTCTCTGTAATCGATAGTCTGTCTACTCTATTTCATTACAACTTATTTTGTTACCAGGCAATATTCTGGGTACCAGTGCTACAAACTGGACTGTTTCTGAGGCTTTATCTTTGACCACGTTGCTGTGTGTTTGTCTATTTTGACACTAGTACCATGCTATCTCAATTATGTACCATTTCTTCATAATATGTGGAAATCAGTGACAGACTGACTCCACTTCCACACAACCTCCACTTTCACACAACCTCCACATGGTACTTTCCTTTTTTAAAATGTACTTACTTTGAAATTAATTTTGTAATAATTGATATGAGTTCCAAGGGAGACTCTGGTACTTCACTTGGAGTCCTGTTCCTTTAAACAGTGTACTAAGTATAATGGAGTTATCAGACTGAATGAAAATCTACAATTCTCTGTTTTAATACAGCCATGCTCTCAGGATCTGTTGAGATTAATGGGGCTGCTTGCTCGTATGCTGTGGAAGTCCTGCTGTTTGTTCAACTTTTCTCTTTTATTGCTTGTTGTGGTTTTTCACGGCTAGGTGCCTCCATCCATGTGCTTGCTTTGTAGCCCTATCCTCATCAGAACCCCTTTTTGCCTAATTTTCTGCTATGATTTCTTGAGGCCTGAGAAAACAGATGACCAGCTTGTTAAAAATGTGAACCTATGGATAAATAAGCTTTAGACCACAACCTCTTATAGGTGGTTATTTGTTTTTGTGTGTGTATGTTGCATTTTGGTTTTAGACTTTAGGGCATGAACTGCTCCAAATATTTTAGGTGTCTGGAGGCGTTTTCTTTCCCTCTTTCTTTTGAAGAGATACAATAAGCTGTGTTTTAGGTAAATAGTACTTTTAGCCAATTACCAAAGTTTAGATTATCTTATATTTTGGGTATCTAATGATGGTACTTTTTTTAATTTTGAAAGTAAGATTCTACAGAATAAACATACATTTTGCCAGGCATGGAGGCGCACACCTGTAATCCCAGCAACTTCGGAGGCTGAAGCAGTAGGATTGCAAGTTCAAGGCCAACCTCAGAAAATTAGCAAGGACCTAAGCAACTTAGAACTGTCTCAAAAAAAATAAAAGGTTGCGAGGGCAGGCCTGGAGATGTAGCTCGGTAGTAAAGCATCCCTGAGTTGAATACTCAGTACCAAAAATATAAAGAAGAAGAAACAACATAATTTTTGCTGCTGTCATTTGTCAGCCCAGTGGAATGGCTCTTATCTTCATTACCACATCATTAAAAGCAATATTTCTCTGAAGTTGTTTCCTGCCCCCTCCCCACCTTTTCTAACTTTGGTTGGCAGCTGAGATGTCATTGTTTTCATAGTAACAATAGGACACCTAAGAAGATCTTGCATGGAACAAAGCCAGTTCTCCTCTCCACACGGTACACACACTGGGAAGGGAGGCTTGTCCAGCTCAGAGTGACCACCAGGAGGAAGAATTAAGGATGTCACTGTACTGTGGCTGTGAACACCTGTGTCCTCTCATGGGGTTTTCCGTTTCTTTTGTCAGAGTGGAGACAAAGTGGAGTCATTCTTCTACTTTTCACATAATCATAAAGTAATGACTTAATAAAAACTGTGTTTTGCATTTCAGGTTATGGGTTTGTTGACTTCGACAGTCCTGCAGCAGCTCAGAAAGCTGTGTCGGCCCTGAAGGCTAGTGGGGTTCAGGCTCAAATGGCCAAGGTGAGTCAAGCACTTTGCTCCTGAAGCCTCTTCCTGCACCATTCTTCGCTCCCTCTGTCCCTGCTAGCCACAGCTCCTGCTAAATATCTACCCTGTGTCTCCACATCCACAGCAGTAGTACTCTGACAAATATTATACATTCCTCATAATTTTCCATGGGAAGGAGGATTTATAAATACATACAATTCACATAGTAAATTACATAACATGTAAATAAACTTTAAAAAAATTTCTCAGGGTAAGGAATGTGCCTGAATGTCCAAGGATTACAAAATGGAAACCATAAGTTTCTTGCTTAGTGAATAGCTTAGTACAGTACACATAGATACTAATTACTGTAAGACATAATGTTTACCTTGAATTTTTTTTTCTTATGACAGCTTCTCTCCAAGTCTTTCCCTAGAATCTACAGTAGCATAATTTAGAAAGGTGAATTGAGTTAACCAGCCAGTTATTGTCTCTTTCTTTTCATATTATGCTCTTAAAATTGAAGTTAGTTTAAGATGCCCAATTCCTTTTTCAAAAGACATGATGATGCCTTATATTGGATGCACTCTGGAAGGGTGACCATCCCTGATCTCAGTTACACAGACAGGTGCAGTCATGATTACAAAGCTGAGGAGACCTCCAATTGTGCTCCTTCCTACTTTCAAATAGGCACAATCATTTTATTAAGAAAAACTAAGATTCAGAAAAGAGAAGAACCATGAAATGGCATGTTTGTATTCTGTAACAGACCTTCTGAAACTACCAGGTTTCAAGTTTGAAAACAGATACGACAGCAATTGAAGATCCAAAGACTGGAAAAAAATCTACTTAACTAAAGGTATCTTCATAATTGCATGTAGGTACTAGCTGTAAGCGTATAACTCAAGCTTACATTTGGGCAGCAAAGACTTGGGCATAAGTGTCAATTCAGTCAATGTCACTTTTAGGTTATATGCTAATAGCAAGTACCAATAATGCAATTATGAAGATATACCTGTAGATATACCTGACTTTTTCCCCATCTTTGGATCTTCAATTACCGTAGGATCTGTTTTCAAACTTAAAATATTGCACTTTGATATTTTAAGCATTCTTTTCAATTCAAAGAGGCAGCAATGTTATATTATCTGGCTTCATAAAATACTGAAAAAAAGGAATTTTCTACTATCCTCTGCTACTTCTAAATATTAGCAAATGATCATTTCCTAAAGAGCACTCCCATGTCCATAAGGAAAGGTTTATTGAAGTTAAAAAATAAAAACTCTGAGAAAGAAATAAATTACCTGCTGAGACTTAAAGCCAAGTTAAACCTTAGCAGTTACAGGCTACTGAAGAACATGCATGCAACTACCAGGATCGAGGCTTACTTTGAATGAAAGAATAAACATAGATAAAGATTTTAGGAATTAATAGAAGGTATCACATTTTAAGGTAACCTTGCCATAGAATGTTTTTAAAGATTTATGTTGAGTTGCACTTACTTTGGATTTTCTTGAACTCCAGAGTAAAAGTTAAGCAAAACTATAAATAGTAAGCATCATGGGCTGGGGTTGTGGCTTAGAGGCAGAGCGCTCACCTAGCATGTGTGAGGCACAGGGTTTGATCCTCAGCACCACATAAAAATAAAATAAAGATATTGTGTCCATCTATAACTAAAAAATAAATATTAAAAAATAGCAATGATGACTTTTAGATTATTTGTCCTCCATAAAGAGTAATTTCCTGTAATATTGTTGAGAAGCAATGAAATTTTAAGTGTATTGTAAATATGAGATACCAGCTTTGGATCATGATTGCCACAATGTTTAATCTGGCTCTGTAAACAGTGAGCAAATATTCTGTAAGCAGGACTCTTAGGCGTTCATTCAGAAAACCACTCTTCTGTCCTCCACTCTGTCTGTTCTACTCTGTGAAGCTCTGGTTGGATAAAATACCAGGGCAGGTCCCATGACTTTTCTTTATTTCAAAAAAGTCCCTTTACTTGCTTCTTTCATTTCAGGTCTTTCTGGTTGATTTTAGAAGATGGTGGGTTAGAATGCCTCTTTATTTTTCATGTCTAAACTCCATGAAACACACATATCCTTTAATACTTTTCCAGGCACTTCTGTGTGTATTTACATTGCCCAACCTCAAAATGATATTTCAGACAAGTCAATATATGGGGAAAGCCTTAAGTTACATTTCAAATAGAATTTGTCAAATGTTAGAATCTTGTGGAGAAGCTTTGAAAGCTGCTGAGAGTCCACAAAAGGGATGTTGTGTCTTGCATGTCACTGTTACAGAAAGACATCACAGTCTATGTATGTAACAACTATTTGCTGACAACTCTATTGATTATCTGGTGACCAGGAAGCAGTGTCTTGAAGGTTTCTGTCCCCGCATAATCATTTATTACATGTGTATATACTCACATAGATATGTGTAATGAATGTATTTAGTTATAACTTAGGGAATTTTAGGATAATCAATTTAGTCATATTTTAGAAGACTGGTTTGGGTTGTGACTAATATGTAATACATTATAACTTGCTTATTTAAAATAATATGAAATATTATTTTAACATTAACCTTTGGTTAACTTTTTGATGCTGAATATCTGGTTTTCAAAAACAGATTGTTCTTTATATTAAGTGTTCAGTGTTTCAATATCCATCCCTGTTTATTTGACAAATTCTGAGTGTTGTGTAACATGAGAGTCTCTCCACCTGATCCAGGTCTGTTCCAAAGAGCATGGTTGCGGTGGGATGGGAACATGGGTGGTTTCTGTTTCCAGAGCTAGTGCTTCTCCTGCTCCCACCCCTTCTTTCAGCTTCCTATTTGCAGCTTCTAACCCTCCAGGGTTGGAGTAGCAGAGGTAATCTGGGGTTGATTTCTCTGGCCAGGCAGCAGACTGATGCTTTCTCTCATGGAATGCTTCTGGCATTTTTCTTAGTTGTTTACCCAACCCCACCTTTCCTTTCAATCTGATCTTTCCCCATTATCCTTTGAAGCTAGAGTATATGTGTTCTTGGGCTGGAAACCTCAGCACCTCATAATGGAAGGCCATCCTCAACGCCATTCTTCTAGGACTTCCCCATCCCCCAACCTTCCTGGGGTGGATCTAACACAACCTGGAGCCATTCTGCCTATGGGCCTACTTCTGATCCACCTTTACCGGCCATCTGCAGTCAAATAGTTTCTTCCCAGCCACACTTGTAGCCCCCTTCAACCAGCATTTCTGCTTCCAGATGACTCACCTTTTGAGTGTGGCTTGGACCATTGTATCCAGCAAGCCCGTGGGACACAGACCAGGCCTGCGGATTGGTCTGTTGAAGCCCCTGCTGCTGGCCGGATAATGAGAGGGAAACAGCCCATATATTGAGACTCAGAGCACATGCACCTTTCTTTCCACATAAAGAGCACATGCACCTTATTTCCACTTGTGCAATCTCTTATAGACAGACAAGAGGCAGTGTTCACATAAGCATCCCAAACCAGTTCTCAGCCAGTTCCTTGCAGGCTCTCTCTGATGACCTGGTTTCTCACTCTGTAATGTGGAAGTACCACACACCCCTTGTTTTATGGCCTCAGCTAAATCAGAGTTAGAAAAAGGCCCGTTTGTCAGCCTGTTAACAAAATGCAAAAGCCATTTTTGAGTGCCCCTGAACACTTGCCCTAGGATCATTCCCAATGCCTGAATATTAAGCAGCATATTATATTAAATATATACTATTTTGAAAAATTCTTTGCAATGCTTTTAGTCAACATAGGACTGAGTGTAGGTTGGTACTACATGTCATATCCATGGTGCACTTTGAATGCCAGCTTCCCCATGGGTCGATAATGAGCTCTGTTCAAAGACCTCTTTGGTAGGCTTTATACTGTAAATTGGCTAGGAGAAATGATCCCTTCCTCCATCATCTGTGGGGAAGATCATTGTGCAGGATTAGAGATGCTGGCCATGTGCCAACATTTTCCATAGTATGAATTTCTTCAGGTCCCTGTAGAATGACTTGAGTTTCTTTGATCTAAATTCTTTTTTATTATATCTTTATAGTTAAAAAATGTATTTTATAATGCTAGCAGATCTCTTGTTCTGTATCATAAATTCAAGGGTTTTGCAAGTCCACGTTTGGCTTAGCCTCTTTGTTCTGTCTTGATAAAGGAGTCTTTGGCATGCATCTTTTGGGGAGAGGATTTTTAAAGGAAGTTAATCTGGCTCCTGTGCTTGAATGACAATGGCCTGTCACTGTCCGCTTTCCTTTAATGGACAAATCAGGATACACCTATGTGTTGAAAATCCATATATTAAACATAATCAGAAAAAAATAAGGGCCATTTTGGTGAGGGAAGGGGGAAATGCAATGTTGTTTGACATGTTGATTGAGTTCAGAAAGGATCCCACAGATGTTCAAAACTGCAAATTGAAACATTAGAGACCAGGTTTTTTATTATTATTATTATTATTATTATTATTATTATTATTATTATTAATGTATTTTTGATGGCTTGCTTGGTCCTTCCCACGTGGTAATATTTTTTTTTTGTTTTGTTAATAATCAAAAAAAATCATTTAAGAGGGGAAAAAACTTCCTTCTGAGCCTAGGCAGTTATTAAGAATTAAGAGAGAGATTTTAGCTAGGTCTGGTGGTTCTTGCCTGTTATCCACACAATTGGGGAGACAGGAGAATGGCAAATTCGATGCCATCCTCAACAACTTAGCAAGACCCTGTCTCAAAATAAAAGTTTTAAAAAGGCCTAGGGATATAGCTTAGATATAAAGCACCTCTGGGATCAATCCCCAGTCCAAAAAGTAAAAGGGCGAAAGGGACATTTAAAAATCATATTCATGGAGTACCCCGATAAAACTTCTCAAATAGAAATGGCCTTGGGCCTTTTGGAAAGCCTATTAATGTTAAACTTGGAAACAAAGATGTAATATGTAAATAAACATCAGTGATACCTGTTAACAGTGTGACTTCTCTAAACCTTTGGTACCTTCTGAGGCCTGCTGGAGGTCAGCAGATCATTGGGTGCTACTTGGCTGATGGGAAGCTTGCACATTTTTCTCAATAAATGGGTAGTCACTGAGCAGGAATTTAGTCCTCACAACACCCCTAGTCCACCATGCTCCAAGCAGTTTGCCGTCACATCCCCGTGAGTGGCTATCTGCTGGTTGGTATTCAGTACAAGAGAAAACAGATGTCTGCTCTTCCTGCCAAGTCCCTTTCTTGCATTTTAGGAACCATTCCACATGCACAGGGAGGTTTTTGTTAATTTCTTTCAGATGATGACTGAGTGCTTTACACCATGTGGGACCTCCAAGCCCCACTTTTCTACTTAAGTGAACATTAGTACCCATTTATCCCTCTCATGGCTGATGTGGGATCTAGTTTTCCACTTGTTAGAGAGGCCCTTGAATCCCTTCAATGTCTAGGGACATAAAGAGGCCGTTGGTCCTACTTTTGTTTAGCCACCTATAATTGACAGAATACATTTATTTTTCAGACATAGCAACTTATTATTCAGACATAATACAACAGAGTTATGGTTGTTGCTGATTTTAGGGAGACTAAATTATCCTCAGTGTGCAAAACATCATCAGTGACTGAAAATATTATATGTTCTATTCATAATGAATGTATGGTAAAGAACACACAGACACTTTGGGATTATATATTTTTGTGGCTCCAAGAGGCAGTTTCTCCCCATTTTTTGGTGGTTAGTTTGTTTTTTAACTTTAAAATTACTCTAACATTATGGGTAGTATTGAAAAAGAAATATAAGTAATATTAGCACAAATGGTCATCCCAAATGAAGAAACCTAACAAGAATTGTTGCTGTTGAAAACAACACAAAAAAAAGTCATAGGAAATATTTACATCTATTTAGATCACTCTCTTTCACTATATCCAAGAAAGAACTAAAAGTCCAATTTCTTTCTGGATCATGATTCTAAGCAGTTTTTTTTTCTTCATTGATAAACTTCCCGTTTGAATCAAGACCTTGTAGAATGTGAAACATTTTTATTATTAACTTCATAGATGCAAGAAACTAAAACACAGGTTTGGGAAGTACTTAGTATCTATCTCACTCTAAAATTACTTCATTTATAACAAATTCTCCTATGAGCACTCTTAAACATTAGTCATTGAGAGATCTTCATGATTATAATTTTAAAAAGAAAGTCTATAATACACATACACATAATTTTGTAAGTAACATTTTTAAAATGCCATATTTTTGTATAAAGAGTATTTTAATGCCCTATGATTAGGGAGTTTTCCACTTGCTTCTGAATCTGACTAAACATGATTCAAAAATCTAAGGTATGTTGGTTCTCTAATTCCCCTGCTCTGTGTCTCCAAAGCCTCCCAATTTTTCAAGGTGTAAGTTTCAAACTACAGTTTGTCTTTCCTCCTACCCCTCCTTACCTTCCAGAAAAGTGAAAGATAAGAGAAACATGGTTTATCTTCCTGAGGTATCAGTGTTACTCCATGATATTAGATCAGAAATATTTTTTCTCTGTTAAAGCTCAAATTGTTTTAAAAAATGTAAAAAAAGCAATATTAAGATAAAGCACAGGATTTCAAGGAAATTTTCCACCCTGGCAAGGCTGCTTTGGCTTTTGCCCATGGACTCTTCTGGATACACATTCTCCTTGCCCTTAGCATTCCTTACGTGGGAAAGTCTAAGCAGCAAGGGATGATACAATAAAACCAAACTCCTGGATAGCCTTTCACAGTTGGTTTCAACCTCTTGCCTTCTTTTTGTTCCTCAATTCTCCTTTCCTCTCAACAAAGTGTCCCTCACCACCGCTGTCCTCTCATCTTGACTTGCACACACCTAGCCTTCACTACGTGCTTCCCTCTATCCTTCTTAATTGGAAGCTGTAAAAAGCAGGACTAGGTCATAGTTATTTTATAGTGAGAGTCTGAAGTGTGAGGGGCACAGGAAATGTCCTTGAGCTCATTGAAGCCACAGGTTCTCTCAAGACCCACACTAAGGACCAAGAACTCTGTGCTGGTTGGTGCAGGGCCAGATTTCTATACTAACAAATACTCGCTGGCACTCCAGGAAAGCCTCAGAAACTTAGGGGAGACTAAGGCCAAAGGGAGATGGCTAATAGAGGAACTGGGCAGTTTACTGGGTTGGTAGAGGTCTGCATTGGAAAACTTTAGTACCTAAAACCATTTCTATTGATTTTTCCCTGTTTTGGAACATTGTATATATTATTGTCTCACTTCCTCTTGTATGTAATTTTGTATACCCCTGAGGGTCTCCTTCCATTTACATGCAATTTCCCTTCTCTCTCCCTTTCCCTCCCACCTCTCATCCCTGTTTAATGTTAATCTTCTTCTCATGCTCTTCGTCCCTACTCTAGCTTCACTTAGCATAATCTGCTCTAATGCCATCCATTTCCCTCCAAATTCTATGATTTTGTCATTTTTTAATGCAGAGTAATACTCCATTGTGTATAAATGCCACATTTTTTTTATCCATTTGTCTATTGAACGGCATCTAGGTTGGTTCCACAGTCTTGCTATTGTGAATTGTGCTGCTATGAACATGGATGTAGCAGTGTCCCTATAGTGTGCTCTTTTTAGGTCTTTAGGGAATGGACCGAGTAGGGGAATAGCTGGATCAAATGGTGGTTCCATTCCAAGCTTTCCAAGAAATCTCCATACTGCTTTCCAAATTGGCTGCACCAATTTGCAGTCCCACCAGCAATGTACAAGAGTACCCTTTTCCCCACATCCTCGCCAGCACTTGTTGTTGTTTGACTTCCTAATGGCTGCCAATCTTACTGGAGTGAGATGGTATCTTAGGGTGGGTTTGATTTGCATTTCTCTGACTGCTAGAGATGGTGAGCATTTTTTCATATACTTGTTGATTGATTGTATGTCCTCCTCTGAGAAATGTCTGTTCAGGTTATTGACCCATTTGTTGATTGGGTTATTTGTTATCTTATTGTTTAATTTTTTGAGTTCTTTGTATACTCTGGATATTTGGGCTCTATCTGAAGTGTGAGGAGTAAAGATTTGTTCCCAGGACGTAGGCTCCCTATTTAC
Source organism: Callospermophilus lateralis (assembly GCF_048772815.1). Lineage (NCBI taxonomy): Eukaryota > Metazoa > Chordata > Mammalia > Rodentia > Sciuridae > Callospermophilus > Callospermophilus lateralis. Next base: position 1,732,719 of record NW_027517451.1, read on the forward strand.
CTCTCTTATTGTTTCTTTTGCTGAGAAAAAACTTTTTAGTTTGAGTAAGTCCCATTTGTTGATTCTAGTTATTAACACTTGTGCTATGGGTGTCCTATTGAGGAATTTGGAGCCCGACCCCACAGTATGTAGATCATAGCCAACTTTTTCTTCTATCAGATGCCATGTCTCTGATTTGATATCAAGTTCCTTGATCCACTTTGAGTTAACTTTTGTGCATGGCGATAGAAAGGGATTCAGTTTCATTTTGTTGCATATGGATTTCCAGTTTTCCCAACACCATTTGTTGAAGATGCTATCCTTCCTCCATTGCATGCTTTTAGCCCCTTTATCAAATATAAGATAGTTGTAATTTTGTGGATTGGATTCTGTGTCCTCTATTCTGTACCATTGGTCCACCCGCCTGTTTTGGTACCAGTACCATGCTGTTTTTGTTACTATTGCTCTGTAGTATAGTTTGAAGTCTGGTATAGCTATACCACCTGATTCACACTTCCTGCTTAGCATTGTTTTTGCTATTCTGGGTCTTTTATTTTTCCATATGAATTTCATGATTGCTTTCTCTATTTCTACAAGAAATGCCATTGGGATTTTGATTGGCATTGCATTAAACCTATAGAGAACTTTTGGTAATATCGCCAATTTGATGATGTTAGTTCTACCTATCCATGAACAGGGTATATTTTTCCATCTTCTAAGATATTCTTCTATTTCTCTCTTTAGGGTTCTGTAGTTTTCATTGTATAAGTCTTTCACCTCTTTTGTTAGGTTGATTCCCAAGTATTTTATTTTTTTTGAGGATATTGTGAATGGGGTGGTTGTCCTCATTTCCATTTCAGAGGATTTGTCACTGATATACAGGAATGCCTTTGATTTATGCATGTTGATTTTATATCCTGCCACTTTGCTGAATTCATTTATTAGCTCTAATAGTTTCTTTGTAGACCCTTTTGGGTCTGCTAGGTATAGAATCATGTCATCTGCAAATAGTGATAATTTGAGTTCTTCTTTTCCTATTTTTATGCCTTTAATTTCTTTCGTCTGTCTAATTGCTCTGGCCAGTGATTTGAGAACTATGTTGAACAGAAGTGGTGAGAGAGGGCATCCATGTCTTGTTCCAGATTTTAGAGGGAATGGAAAGGCTAATTTTAAATTAAGGTTACACTAATCTCTTATTTGCAGAAGTGAGTTTTGATCTGGTCAGAAAATATTCTAGTTTTCAGGTAAACTTTTTTCCTGGTGATTGACATACCCTACTCCTCATAACGTTGCATTTACTGGCAATCATATCTGATTCTAGCTGATTCTACCCCCAACAAACTAAAGTCGGATGGAAAATTATCTAAGAGTACTGCTTCTCAGGTTTTCATATGCTTATGAGTCACTTGAGTATCTTGTTAAAATGCAGCTTTTGATTCTGCAGGTCTGAAGTAGGGCCTGAGACTCTGCATTTCGAATAGCTCCCAGATAATTCCTAACAATATTACTGGTCCCTGTATCACTCTTTGTATAGCACGGAGTTAGCACACCTTCTCTCTCCATCTACTCTTGAGTTCAGCTTTTAAAAGATTCTAAAATTTGATCTGCCCAGAGTTTACCATTTTATATGGCTTTTGAGTTTCTCTTGTGGATTAAATTAGGAGCTCTTCTTTTTCCATTGCTGATCACTACTTGAAAGTCATATGGACTTTGCCATAGGGCAGATTGGGGAAAGCCTATACTGGAATCCACGTGACTTGATCCAGAAATCTTTCTCATGTATCTCTAAATTGAATTATTAGCAGTAATAGCCTCCTGCCTGAAATGAACTCCTAAAAATAGCAATGGAAGAGACGTTGGTTATTTTGGGAAACATTGAAAAGAGCTGAGAGCTGTGGTTTCTGAAGGGCACCCCTTCAACTCAGCATCACCCTTTCCAACATGATGCCACTTCCACCTCTGCCGAGAAGGGCTCTGGAACTAGGTCAGACCTGTACACACTGCCCAAAGTGTGGACACTGTTTTCAAGTGTCCAAGGTGATTTTAGTGTTCCATGGATCCCATGGTTTCACTAGATAATACTTTAAAAGGATGTGAGCAAAGAGGGTGCCTACATACAATTAGATATGTTGACATAAATATCTCACCTTCTCCTAGAAATTGATAGACAATTCTCTGTTCTGCTTTAGCAACAGGAACAGGATCCTACCAACCTGTATATTTCTAATTTTCCCCTGTCCATGGATGAGCAAGAACTTGAAAATATGCTCAAACCCTTTGGACAAGTTATTTCTACAAGAATACTACGTGATTCCAGTGGTACAAGTCGCGGTGTTGGCTTTGCTAGGTAAGCATGTTGCCCTCCCTTTATTACACCAGCAGAAGCTCTGTTGAGTTATCCTACAAATTAAAAAAATAATCAAGCAAATTTAAGCCAGGCTTATGGGCACCAGTGTAAATTTACATGTAATTTTTAAAAAATCTTTTGCAATTTCATTAGTATTCTTGAAACTGAGCACACATATTTGCTGGCTCAAGGCAAAGAAGTATTATATGATCAATAATTCTGAAAGTGTTTGTGTCTTATGTTCTGATTAAATTAATTTTTAAGAAAATATTTTTTTTTAAATTGACAACCAGTCTCCTAAATTTCATAGATAAATCAGTATGTTTTTTTCTCTTTAGACAGAAATGTGATTCATCATCAATAAAGTGAGTTAATTAGATTTTTCAAACATTTATGAAAGAAAAGGATTTAACACCTAACTACCACATAAATTTAAATATCTTATAATTCTCACTTTAGTTTTTTAAGAAATGAGTGCTCCAGATATAACTAAAGTATCTTATTCCTCCATTTTATCTCTTCCTCCCCAGAAAGGATACTTTAGTGTAATCATTAATTTGGTTTCTAGAGAAAATATATAAAACAGAAAGAGCTTTGATTTCCAGATAAATTCTAATCCTAAAGCCCATTTAAAAAAAAAAGCTGAATTTACCTGATACATTATTTAGGAACTTGTTAGTCTTCTGTAATAACAATATCTATGTGTTTTAAATTGTTAACTTAGACTTTGGAAGAAAAAATGCTGACATTTTACTTTCATATAGTAGACAGTCACATCCTGCCACAGACCTGTGTTATGAATAAAGCATTATTATTACATATTACTTTATATATGAGAAAACTGAGGCACAGAGGGACTTTTCCATCATCCACTAGTGGGCAAGGGCCATTAATTAGTTCTTCTGGCTTTTAGTCCATTGTTCTGTTAGGCCAGACAATTTTATAATAAAGCTAATATATCAGTAAATAGCAAGTCATCAGGGCCAGCATCTCAAGTGCACACTTCATTGGTGATCTGGGTAGGACACCAATTGGCTCGATAACATCTCCTCACTTCCGTGGATATTCTTCTGAAAGCAGACCAGGGGTACCTATCCAAAGATTGAGCCCAATTAAATGCTGCTGTTTTTCACATTGTCACTATCCATTAGAACTGAGGTGTAATTCTCTGGGTAGTTCAGGAATATGGTGTATTTTAAGTAGATTATTCTGTGTTTCTTCTATCGAAGAAATATAAGTCAAAGTAATTTAAATACTCAGAAATGTTTCTCAAATGTTTTTAGCCACCTGTAGATATAAAACAAGTTATAAAGTTAGGCTTCAGCCTTTAATTAACTCCTCCAAAGCCAAGATGACAAAGAAGTATATAATTGACTTCACTAATTTAATTTTAAACCTGGAGAAAATGTAAAAGTCATGTGAGACACATCCTCTGATTGACACTAGCTATTATCACAACTCTGTAGTCTGTCATTTTATGAATACTTAAAAGGGAAGACCATGTTTAAAATAACCAATATTCTAACAAGTAGCAAATATACTAGTATTTTAAACTGTTGCTTTTAACTCAATATCATGACTAAGAAAGCTTTTATACATTGCTTTTCTCAATTTTTCAACAATCAGAATGAATTTATATATTTGATATTAAAACACTCAATATAATTTCTTTCTTATATGATTTAGAACATACTCTATAGTTTCAGTTATTTCTCTGGAGAACTGTAAAAGCAACAGATAAAAGGATAAACTATTATATACACATATTTTTGCCTGATTTCATTTGTATCCAAAAAGCCTAAAAGAATGTTTGTGCATGCACAAAACAAAATGAAAGCTAAGAGACTGCTACATACTTATGAACTTTGTTTTCATAAATAGGATGGAATCTACAGAAAAATGCGAAGCTGTAATTGGTCATTTTAATGGAAAATTCATCAAGACACCACCAGGAGTTTCTGGTATGTTCTCCAAAATTTTATCAGTAGTCATTTATGTAATATGTATAACTTTAGTACATGATGCTTCTTATAGTAAGAACAACAACTCTCATTTTGCTTTTTAAAATTTATATCTATATCAACAAATAAGACTCAAAAATTCAGCTTTTGCTGGGCACGGGTTGTCCAAGCATTAATTGAAGTGGACCCATAGGTAAGGAGCTCTCTGACTTGTAAAGCATTGCAAAATCCAACCCTCTAATGCACCAGCCTTCATTCTACCGGATGGCCATCCTTAAAATAGACTTCCCACCCTTAGGACATGTCCTTTGAGGAGCGTGACACCTTCCCACCCCAGCAGTACCTGGACTTCAATCCCCACAGTCTTTATGTTCACTCCACATTAGCCCCTTCCCCCTCTGTTGTCCTTATCAAGAACACTACACTCAGGAACTTTTCTAGCCAACATCCCATTCAGTATCACTCAGTCTCACTCCCAGGACACCTGATCTGAGATACAAAGACACCCTTTCATTTTCACTGTTGTTATGGGTTTCTCTTTACCCATTTCTCATTCCTACAGAATCTGGTCTCCACTTGTGAGCACTAAAACCATTTCTTTAGTGACATCCTCAGATTTCTTGTACAGCAACCCTTATTCACATCTGCTTGGAAGAACCATGAACTGGCATTGATCCTACAATAATCCACCCTACTGATCCTGTTATACCTGGGCAATAAGGATTGACACCATGGCATTTTACACATCTTCATTTGAACCAGACCCTCAGTACCACTGGTCCCCACTTGGCTTCTCTCTGCCTCTCCCAGCAGTATTTCTCCCTTTTACCAACATGTACAGTCCCCTAGCTAGCTCTAGGCCAGTGAATAGCATTGAGATCATTAGCTGACTACATCTTTTCAATATAGGGATCCACACCTACACCCACTCTTTCTCCTCTCCTTCCCCAAGGTCCTAAGGACAAAGGTTTCAGAGCTGTCTTTGAAATCCTGTTCCATCAGGGCCTTGCTCTGCCTCTCATTGCCTCTCTGTTCTATAATTACCATCTCTGTATTTTACTTGTAATTACTTTTTTCTAACAAAAACTTTAATTTTTTGATTAATAAAATAGCAGATCTCTGGCAAGACTAAGCAGTGAGAAAGTGAGAGGAAATTCACAAACAATACCAGAAACAAAAAAATTGTGAGCATGACTACAATAGACGTTTTTAACATCACACAAGTTCAGTGAAGGTATGTGCGAACTACTTTATGCCAGGAATTTTCTGGAAAAAGATATCCATTTGTGTTTGAAATCGCTCAAGTCTGTGATCTTCAAACTAAAACTAAGCAGTGCTCCTCTCTAACTCATTCTCATGTAAGCATTTTTGAAGTGTGGTCTTCACTTCCTCACGTCCTATTCACACCTCAGCTCTCTCCAGTCTTCCCCTTAAGTTTGCAATTGAAATTCTTCTTGATAAACTTCTTATATTTGTTTGCTAGGACAACCACAACAAAACACCATAAATTGAGTGGCTTAAACAACCAAAATTTAGTGTCACAGAGTTCCGAAGACCAGAAATTGAAGGTCAGGGTGTGGCAGGGTTGATTCCTCCTGAGGCCTTCGGGAAAAGAATCCATTCCGGGCCTCTCTCCTTGACTCATACATGGTGACCTCACAGTGTTTGCTTCCCTCTGAGTGTGTCTGCCTCTGGATTCAAACTTCCCCTTCTTCCCAGAACACCAGCCATGCTTGGATTAAGGCCCAACCTAACTAATGACCTCATTGTAACTTTGAAAAGGAGGTCACACTGTGAATTATGAAGCATTATGGGGTTAGGACTCTAATGTTTTTTGTTGTTTTGTTTTGTTTGGGGTGGGGTCAGAGAGACAACACAGTGCAACCCCTAATATTTACTTTGTGATTATCAAACTTGGGGACTTTCCTGGCTTCTTCTTTGCTGTGTCTTATCTGTTGCATGAACTTTGAAATGTGCTGTCCCTTGATCTCTCTTTTCTTCCCATCTTGTACTCTTTCTCCTTTGTGGACTCTTGTTTCTTTTATCTGCTCTTAATTGTTGGTGTTCCCCTGAATTTCATTTTTGGCTGACAGAGTGTATCTAGTCTAAAGTTTTTGGTTTCTGTTTATCTTAAGAGACTCTCAGATACTCATCTCTTGTCCTAAATTTTCTCCTGAGAATCAGGCTGCCTGGCCTCAGTCACCTTAGGTTCATTCTCTCCAAAACTAGATCAGTGCTCTCTCCCACTAAAGTTAGTGGAATCAGTATCCACCCAGATACTCCAGCTGAAAATCCAGGACTGGATCCCCCCAGCCACCTGTGTCATCTCTCACACATACTCATCTTCTTGACTGCAGCTGGAGAGACTTAAAATGTATATATACTTCAGCATCACTTTTGTGCTAAAAATCATGTCCTCTCCCTCTCCCAGAAGAAAAGATACAGGATTCCAAGAATGACATTGCAAGCCAAAGGTGACTAGAGTTCTTCTTTATCCATTACCTGCCTTCTATTTATTTTCTTCCAATACTGAACTACAGGTACTTGTCCTAGTGCATCACATTGCATCATTTCTCTTTTCAGTCTTTCTATAGTTTCCAATACCTCAGACCCCTTTGGTTCTCTTTAACCTGCATGTCTCTGCCTCACCCTTCAAGACTGTTCACAGCCTGCCTTCTCCCTACAGGGGTCTCCTTTAACATACTTGAGTTAGATTCTGTCTGCAAAGCACCCTGAGGATGCTCATCTGCATTTAACATGTGTCAATCCCACTAAACTGGAAGCTCCTAGAAGTCAAAAACTGTTTTCTCATCTTTTTTATGTGCCTGCCCAGCACAACGACTGAACTGTGCTTAACAATAACCAGTGTTTGTTGGTTTTGAATAAATTCCACAGCATTATAACACTAAGACAGTACTACCTCCTTACAAGGTAGCATATGGTAGGAAAATTGAGATGCCTTTTGATTTGCAGCCAGCCTCTAACAAGATGCCTGACAGCAGGGAGAAATTCAAAATTTAGGAACTACCTTACCTTGCTTGGAAGGAGGAGCTATAGAATTTTTAAAATGGGAACAAAAAGGAAATATCTACTCTCCAGCATCTTTTGTCCTCTGTAATGTTAATCATCTTAGTTAGCATGACACATCTCAGTTCTGCTTCCCAGTCTGTATCTCAGATCAGCAAGTCATCTTCAGTCCTTAGGTCTGTCATTCAAAACAGCCTCACTTTTCTGCCTTGCTTTAGGGCGTGCCCTAGGGTAAAAGTTGGGTCTCTTGCTGGGCTGGGTAGAGGTTTGGAGGGTCTTTAACCATGCTTGTCTGGCCACCTACTCATCAGAGTCTTCTAAGGAGAGTAGCCATGTATCAATTAGATTTATCCTAATACTCATGTGGGGACCCTGCCCTGGAGCTCCCCTATGAACAAAGGAGGAATCTCTGGAGGTGAGCAACCTATAAGAACAGAGTTCTCCATTTGACAAACCTTGACTTTGCCCCCACCTCACAGCTAACCAGCTACCTCACCACATTTTATATGTAAAAATATGTAAAACTGAAGTTAAGTAGATCCAGTGAGTTGAACCTAACAGAAAGATTGGTCAGGCCCCACTTCTAGGGAACAAGCCCAAAGGCCCTATGGAACATGTGCCCTGGTTTTTCACTCAGGCCTTTCCAAGAAGCACTGAGGTATTTTAAAGTTAGATGAATTCCAACCAGGAGTCATTGAAGTGATTAGTTTCTCTAGGGCTCCTAGTGTTCAGTATTTATCCTCCCCTAGTTCCAAGGTTCCATCTTTATCTGGATGACTGATGATGACAATTAGGGATTCACTTTAATTTTCTGTATCCAGTTGAGTTTCATTTCATAGAGGAACTAATTTGTAAGTCTGTGCAATACCACAGCCTACATTTGATCTTGTAGTACTAAAACCTGACAGCGCACTGTTTCTGTGGATATATCTGAAGGTGAACTGCCTGCAGGCACCAGTTTAGAGCATAAAGTACAAGATCTGGAAGATGCTGTTCCCAGGAACTCTACCCCCGTGAAAGAGCTTCCTTTTTGTTAAGTTAATTTTGTTTTCCCATTGACAATCCTTGATTGAAAGAAAAGGAAAGTGAAAGGGATGTTTTTAACCTCCACGCAAAAGCAAGAGAGCCTTGTGTGAACCTGATCCCTGCAGGTCAGACCCTCCAAGTTAATCTCCTGTGCCCACTGGCTTTTCTCTTCTTCCCCTGAGTCATCCCCTGCACACTGGGGACCCCAAAGCATTAGTCCCTTTGAAGGGCTGCTCATCCACTTACTTGTGAGCACTTCATTTTCTCAGTTCCTTCTTGCAGGCAGCAAGGAAAGTTGAAGGAGAAAAAGCCTTCAGAACACATTAATTTTGATGTTGAATCAATCTAGATAGATCTCCCAGTTTCTTGAGTGAAGTAGATCTCCAGCTGCCACAGATTGAGGTTGGACAGGTTTCTTATTTTCTCCAAAAAACTTAACAGTATCCATTGACTGTTTTCTTTGAAGTGGGTTCACAGATTGCTGGCCATGTCCTTTCAAGGAGAAAAAAAAAAAAAAACTTCAATTTCCAAACCACATGTCAATGATGGTATGAACCTATACACCACTGTAGCTGGTAGAGAGCAGTTTCTTCCAAGTTCTGCCAAGTGGCAGTGGGAACCAAGAAACAAATTCCATATAGATTGTATCACTGTACAATTTTACACTCAAGCCATTCTCTATGTTCCAAATCAGGTCTTAATTTCATGCTCTTAAAAAATATATATATATATATATATATATATATATATATATATATATATATATATATATATTAAACTACTATCTATCTATCTATGTACAACTATGTACAACTACACACACACACACACACACATATATATATATATATATATATATATATATATATATATATATATAGTAGTTATAGTTGGATACAATAACTTTATTTATTTTTATGTGGTGCTGAGGACCAAACCAGGGCCTTGCATGTGCTAGGTGAGCCATAACCCCAATCCCAATTTCATGCTATTTCTAAATGCTTAATGATCTGCGCTGTGTTTTAGTCTTAGTTCCCAACTAGGTTGCAAGTTCTTAGGGGTGGGAGGTGTGTTTTAGGTTTAATTTTGTGCATTACCCTGTACCAGCAGAAGTTACCATGTAGTTTCATAGAGCATTTTCATGTAGATATCATCTCAATAATTATGGCTATTTTGAGGAATACTTTGGATACCTTCTGCACATCAGTGAGGTTGAACTGCCTTTAGGGTAAATTTGAAATGTACACTGCAAAACTTGGAAGCACACTGTTTTGGAATTCACTTTTTCCCAAAAACAAGTCCCCAGTATCCACAAAGAATTTGAAATAGTTTTCAACTTCTCTAGATTTATTTTTTTTCCTGTACACACAACATGAGAATTATCTTTGAATGTTTGTCAGTTTATTAGATACTGTCTTCTTCTCTCTTATTACTTGAATGACTGCTTCATAGCTTCAGTTTCTCCATGGAATACATGTGAGTAGGATCAGCACAAGTAGATGAAAAACAAAAATATTGGCAGGCAAGAGTAAATTGAGGGCTGGGGATGTGGCTCAAGTGGTAGCGCACTCACCTGGCGTGCGTGCAGCCCGGGTTCGATCCTCAGCGCCACATGCAAACAAGGATGTTGTGTCCGCCGATAACTAAAAAATAAAATATTAAAATTCTCTCTCTCTCTCTCTCTCTCTCTCTCTCTCTCTCTCTCTCTCTCTCTCTCTCCCCCCATCTTAAAAAAAAGAGTAAATTGAATGAGCCTCCACTTGAATGTTTAAATAATATTGGCTCATTACTAGGCAGACATATCATTTCATAAATATAGTCAGAGGATGGTTTATTTAATGATGCATGTTGTCTAGCAGGCATAAGCAGAATTACCTGGGATGGTTCCTGTCAGAGTACTTGGATTCTTGCATGTTTGGCACTTCGCCTATGAAATTGGAGCCAAGTATAGAAAAGAAACCCACTTTCCTGAGACGCGAGACACATCCCAACATGGCTCTTGTCCTGATGTGCTGGAGTCCTTGGAGAGGATCTGCTGATCTTGATTCACTGGTGGAGGCAATCAGTTCCCCAGTTAGTACCCAGGTCAGAAACATGCCCCTAAAAAAAAAGGAAACCCACGGGCTGGGGTTATGGCTCAATGGTAGAGCACTCGCCTAGCACAGGTAAAGCTCTGGATTCAATCCTCAGCACCACATTAAAATAAAGGTATTCTGTCCAACTACAACTAAAAAAAGGAAGCCGCCTTACACACAGTCCCCAAAGACAGAAAATAAACTGAACAGTGAACTCAAGGAGGTCTCTAGAAGACTAAGTGGAAGGAGATCAGCTGCACACATGAGTAGTCACTTCTACATCACCCACCTTCCTGCCAATACACCTTTCATACTCAGGTGACATGGCTGGGTTTCACCATGGCAGCCGTACACACCCTGCCACCCAACCTGAGGCATGGTGCACAACGTGTTGTGCATTTTTACACTTCTACGAAAAATCTAAGGTTCCATACCACAACTTTTAATGCAGTCTGTTTCCGAAAGGCTTTTTGAAAATCTGGTGCTTTCATGTCTGGTGTTATCTTATTTGAAAGAGGCTTTGTCTTCTCTTAGAGCAGATGCTTCTTTAAATGTACATTACAGTTTGTTGAAGAAAAGGATTGTTCATAAGATGTCTCCTCTTTCCTCACCCAATCCCTCTTTGTTCCCTGAAAATGTTGGAGCATTGTTCTTTATTTTGATTTGCCTTGGTTTTGAGTCAGGGATGGTTTGCAATAAGTCAGATTTGCTTAAAAAGTTCCCAGCCAGGATGAAGGGACCCACAGCTGCTTTCTCACACAACTTAGGTTCATTCCATAGAGATTTTCAATAACTACTTAATACTTTCTCAATTAAAAATTCCATTGTGAGGAAATAATATGTACCAGTTTTCCACACAGTGACTGTTAGAAACAAGGCTGGAAATTTTAGTTACATAGAATCAGTGTCCAAACTAGGAAACGTGGCCCCAGGCAGAAATAACAGGGTCGCCATGATGATTCAGGTATTTGTCTAAAAATGCACTTCCAGTACCTTCATGTAAAGAGAGAACAGTCTCTGGGAAGACGGGTGGGTGTGGTGTATTAGCTGGGACTCTCCCAGAGCTGAGAACAGCCTCATCACTCCATCTGCCCCACATGTCACTGCTCCCACTTCCTCAAGACAAAGGCCCGCAGTGATTCAGCACTGCAGGAGATGGTGTGACTGCCATGTCTGGGAACCTCTTCATGGCATTAGTGGAGTCAGGAGTAGTCTGTGTGCTAAAGGCGGAGTATGTTTCTAAGTGTCCTGTCCCGGCGCCTGCAGGAGCTTGTTGGATTCTCAGTGTCCTGCTGGTGTACACTCTGCCACAGTGCTCAGATCTGGCCTGCGTCTTGATTGCGCTCCAGTGAAGTGCGGATGCGACAGCTGGCAGGCCGCGTCCAGTCTTGAGCCTGTTCTGCGTCTGCTCTCTGTGTTCCTTTGACTTTTCAGATTGGGCATGTGCCCACCCGAGCTTGACAGACACTCTCGCCCACAGTTCAAGGCTCTCTCTATAGCGATCTTATCAGGGCATGTTCCCATGCCAGGAGACAGAACAGGTAATGTGTGAAGGAAGAATTACAATTCTGGGAAAAGGCCTAGAGATGTTTCAGAGGTTTCTGTTGTCGATCTGTTCCCTTAATATTCATCTTAAGCATTGCTACTGTGTACAAACAGAAAATTCTGGCAGCTCTCAAGACAAAATATAGTCAGCCCTCTCTATGGTTCCGTACACACCAGTTTAGCCAACTATGGATTGAAAATATTCAGGAAAAAAAATTGCTTCTGTACTGAACACATCCAGACTTTTTTCCCAATCATTATTCCCTGAACAATACAGGGTACCAGCTACTTATATGGTATCTATACTGACTGGAGTGTTATACATCATCAAGTAATGATTTAAAGTAGAGCAGAAGATATGCATAAGGGAGAAAGAAGAGAAGACTGATCCAGGCCAAAGCAGAGAAGGCCACTCAACTGCCAAGGTAAAAACCAAGTTAAATGCATTTTGGGTTTTATTGAGAAATTTGCGTTAATGCTAACGTATCGTACGCAGCCTGTCTGTGGCACACGCTAGAACTAGTCCCTAGCAGATCCTGAGGGACAGCTATACACATGAAGACATGTGCTGTGCCCCTGGTACCTGTAGGACGATGGGATCATACCTCCTGGACTGTAGTCTTGTCACATCTCCCTCCTCACCCACTGTCGCAAAAGAGCAGGGTCTCATGTTCATGTGGTGAGAGGTGCCCTTCAAGGGCTGCTCTAACAAGGAATCATTGCCAGGGGAGCAAAAGTGCCAAAGAGTTCTGGGTGGCCAGTGGGGCAGGGGCTGTCTAGCAGACCCAAACCTCAACCATATTCTGTACCACAGAGAGAAAGCTTGTTTTAAATAGTGATAAGGGACCACAAGGAGAGATTAGCAGTGTGTCACCCCCAGGGGACATGAGTGCCATGCCAGGTTTGTGATGGGCTGCCCTCAGGGAGCTGCTATTACCATCGACCACACCCAGCTCACCAAGAGCATCTCTGAGCTTTATCAGACTCTGCCAGTGAGGAGCAATAAATAATGGAGGAATTTTATCAAAGCACAAGGATCTTGGTGGAAGATGTGGGGGTTTTCTAAATGGTGTTTGCCAGTAATTTCATCGTTAACTGTAACTTGCACATTTCTTCATTCGAAGAGAAGCAACCTAGACAGCCTGCTAGATGCCTCAGAATCAAATCCTGTGGAGGGCAGGCCAATTCCTAAAAACTTCTGAACCTTCTGAACCACAAGTCCCTCAACTAACAGTTGATCTTAATAATTCAAAAGTGTTGAGAGGAGCCAACATTCAAAACTTGAGCTCCGCCAATTGATGCAGCAATAAAAAGAATAGCTGAAAACTCATTGAGACACTGTAAGCATTTGGGGGGAGGAGGGGCACTAGAAATTGAACTTGGGGGCTTTCTACTACTAAGTTACACCCTAACCCTTTTTATTTTTAATTTTGAGGTAGAGTCTTCCTGATTTTCCCAGGCTGGCCTTGAACTTGTGATCCTCCTGCCTCACTTATTCTAAGCACTTTTTATGTTAATAATTTCAATACTTTGAAGTGGGTACTATTATCCACATTTCATTGATTTTGAAACCAGAGACATTAAATAATTTGCAGAGTCGCTAGCTCATAAATTTCAAACTCAGGGACAATAACCCTGAAGCTAGTGCCCTGGCCATCATGCAGTATGATCAGATTGACAGTGATTTTAAAAAGATAAATAAGATACAGAAATGTCCATAAAGTGTTATAAGAATAAAGAAAACTGGGTACAATAGCACATGCCTGCAGTCCCAGAGACTCAGGAGGCTGATGCAGAAGGATCTCAGATTCAAGGCCAGCCTCAGCAACTTAGCAAGACCCTATCTCAAAGTAAAAAAAAAAAAAAAAAAAGAACTGGGAGTGTAGCTCAGTGACAAAGTGCCCCTGAGTTCAATTCCTAGTTAAATAAACAAATCAAGCATGACTCCTTTTCAAATGGAATACTATGTAACCATTGACAAATGACTGTATAACAAGATAGGGAAAGATCCACAATAGAAATGGTAGAAGAAAAGTATCTGTCATCACAAATGTGAAAAATAAATGACTTGGAAAAGCAGTGAAAATAGAATATTAAAATATTTATGGGGGGCAATAGAGGATATTGAGTTTTTGTTTTCTATTTAACATGATTTTACTATTGTCACATTGTTCTTTTAGTGACCCTTCTTTGGTGGGTTGGGAAGAGAGGTGAAAGAACCAAAATCGAACCATGCAGAAATGAAGCTGATATGAAAAAATTGCAAACGGTACTCTTCTCAACCTGAATGGTAGCCAGCAACACTGTGTAAGGCATAGTAAAGGAGGAGAGACCAAATTCCATCAAAGCCCCCCTGGGAGAAGTGTTCACAGAAAGTATAGCTGTGCTCATTGGATAGGACAGAGGGGCTAAAACAGGAAATGGTGTTGTTCACATAAAAAATTAATCTTAATAAATTAATATTTATTGGTTCCTTAGGTTGAAATTTTTACCAGGTAGTTCCTTACATATTGTTTGTGATAATGTTACTTTAAAAACGCCTCACTACGAAAGCTAATGAAGGTTGCTGAGTGATCTGGTTTTCCAAAATTGATGGGAGAAACTTCTATCGAGGGCAGTTTACATTTTGCTGACTGTTAATTGAGATAAAATACTGCGTAACTAGAAAAAATGGTACTTTGGAAAGAGAGGTCATTCCATCTGTTTGTGCATTTCATCATCAGACATGATAGTACTAAGACCTCACATAGGACAGGCTGAGGAAAGGTCCATTTCAACATCTGAGCCCAAATCACTGTAGAATCTGAGCTCAAAAGACAGGTTAAGGAAACTGCAGAGATGTGCAATCAGACATTTATAAAATATCATCCCTCTCTCAAGTTTGGTTGAGGGCATATTGAAGAGTCCAGTAATGCCATGATCATAGATGGCTCTTCAGCGGATACTACCTATGATCAGTGTTTGCATCTGAGGTGTTGCCTTGGGCTTCTCACAAGTGTGCAAGGTCACGGTCACACCATGGTTGTCAGGCTTTGGGGATGCATGTTCCTGTTGGTTCTGATGAGGAAGAAAATAACTTCTCTATCAGTTGCTGAGTAAAAGAACCTGACAGACCTCATGAGATATCTGAGATTTACCCTTATTAAGGGGAAATTCAGCCTAGAACACTGTGTATAATTAGCAAAATAATCAATTTGGGGTAGATTATATACTTTTTATATCACTTTAATTTCAGGAATGTGTCTCACATCACAAATCATGTTAGAACTCTTTGCAGTTATTGTTTTGAACAATAAAGAGTTGCTAATATAGAAAAATGACCACGTAAGAGATTATCACTGGTGCTGGGTATATAGTTCAGTTGGTAGAGTGCTTACCTCACATGCACAAGGCCCTGGGTTCAATCCCCTGCACCACCACCAAAATAAAAAAAGAGATTGTCACACACTAATTTTGCGAAGTTAATATGCCCAAGCTTCGCTCATCCCTATTACTAGCTTTTATGGCACTTCCTGTTCTCAGTATCTGCCTTCTAAAACACAACCAAAGAGGCTAGCTGGAGGATCCCTCTGTAGAATATGCCAACATCCCACACCATCTCCCTTCAGCCTGTAGCCTGCACATTAGGCTCCCAGAAGCAAACTGAAGACATCCCTTCATTTTGAAGGAATCACAGGAGAGACTAATTAACCAAAGATCTCTCAATTTTTAACAAGCTTGCACGCACTGAAAAATAAGTGGCTTCATGGTACAGAACTGGGTGTTTTGTTTTTCTGTGCAAAAATCTAACTGAAATCCTCTTACCCTTGCTTAGCAACATGGTGTCAGATAAAATAAATTAAGCCCATTTGCCACATACAACACCTGTAAGTCTTTACCTAATTTGCTTTTCCAGAGCACACAGAGAAACATTAAATTCCAGGCATGCATTCTTTCTCGCCACACTCTCCAAGTCAATGGAGCAGTGATTGTGAAAGACAGACGGCCGCTGTCCCCACGTCAGTACTTTGCTTCCACATAACATTTCTATTTAGAACAAATCTCTCTAAAAACAGTACTTTGTCCTGTAAATGACTAAATGAGTTTTCATAAGATTGGAAATATTCTCTTCCCCATTAAATTGCATGCCCCCTGGAGGCAACAACTCAGATCTGCCACTGTACCACTGGCTCTTGTGTCCCTGCCACATACATAGTAGGGCATTAAAACTTCAACTGATAAGGAGACCAGAGAGAATTTTGATAAAAGAAAAAAGCTGTTAGAATTTTATATTTCTTCACAAGCAAGACTTGGGCACTCCTAGTTCACTGAAACAAGGAGCCAGCAACATGTAAAAACTGGGTCATTTCCCCTGGTTACATTCTTTAAAAACAAGAAATTTGTTTGGCCTAAGAAATTACTGCCAGTACACACTGTTTCTACTACTTACCTTTTTGCTTTTAGAGGAAAATATCATATCTTAATGGCAGCACAAAAATCAGGTGGTAAATATAATTCATATTTGAAAGATTCAACTACATCTTGTTCCATGTGTTTCTGTCTGTGTGTGTGTGTGTGTGTGTTTTATTTTAAATACCATATGTATTTGCAAAAATGCCCTTACCACATATTTTAGCAGACTTCATTCTTACCTGAGATCTGCTTTTTTCTGACAGGACAGAATCTAGATGAAAGCACATTAGAAGCACATTACATCCAAATAGGAACATTGGCCACTTAACAAGTGAGCTTCAACATGCATCAGGGTCTTGCTACCAAACTGCCTTCATTCACACCTGCCTGCCGAGACAGCCCAAGGGAAGCTTCCAGAATGAGCAACCTGGTCACCTTCTTTCCCTGGAAAGAATTATACTAATTGAGGAAAACAGTTTGTATCAATCACTGAGCACAGGAAGCGCTTTAAAAAATTAGTTAAATTTCAGTCTAGGTGCTAGTTTTTATAAACCCTCTAGATAAAAGTGTCTGCCACAAAGTGCCAGCTCCACAGAGTTTATTATATTCCTTTGCCCTACAGGAGTATATGGAAGCAGGACCTTATAACCTTAAATATCATTGGAGAAAACATTCTACTTTGAGGCCCTTTCTAGATGTGCAGAGAGTGAGATCTTGCCTTTCTTCATCTGAGTTCTTGTTCTGTCCGTCATTGTTAAGTGAGGCCACCACCACCCACCCACACACACACACACAACCTGCATTTCAGGCCTGCACTTAACACGCTTTCACATTGACCCAGGAGCCTGAGGAGAGTTTCAGTGCTAGAATTTTAAGTATAATTTGCCCCAAAAGGTGAGTAACTTTGAAAGATTCCAGGTATAAAAAGTCCTTATTTGCAGAAGATTTTGTCTTTTATTCCTTCCTACTTGGATGCTATTTCTCAGCCCTTGTTTCTACCTGTCCCTTAATGACCCTGTAGTAGAATTAATAACAGTGATTATAAAACTTTCTTGCTTCATTGTATCTGTTCACTGTCTGTAATTGGTAAAGATAGAATTTCTAAAAACACAATTTTTTTTGAAAAGACAAGTAGTATGGTTCATCTGTATTCTGGGATTTGGCTGCAGTCCATCTTCTATCATACCCAGTTTGCCTTCTATGGAAGTTTCATATTCAGGAAAGCTCAGGTGGAGGTATTGGAGACAAGAAGGTAAACAAAGGAACACTAAAATTCTCACCAGACACCTAACATTTTTACTTTGAACAACTACTACCTGTATTAGTCCATTTTTTCATTACTATAACAAAATGTGTGAGGCTGGATGACTTAATAAAGACGCTTATTTAGCTTATAGTTCTAGGGATTCAAAGGTATACTGCCAGTATCAGCTTGCCTCTTGTGAGAGCCACATGATAGGTGGTATCTGTACGTGAGCATTATTACAAGACCAAGCCAGAGAGCAATTCAGGGTTTGGGCTTGCTCTTGTAAGAACACAGGATCCTGCAAGAACTACCTCCACTCCTTCTTAGGTTTGACCTAAGGACCTTCCTGTGTGCTTCACCTAAACATTGCCACACTAGGGACCAAGCTTCCAACATGTGAACTATTTATTTAGGAAATCATATCCAAACCGAAGCATACCCAGAGTACAGTTGCCATTCAGAAATGACTCCCATTCCAATGCATCCTTCAGGAGTGGTTCAACCCAGGAAGGGAAAAGCATACCAGCCAACAGCCTAGACAGCTCACCGAGACGGAATCACATACAGTTCGGTGTTTTGTGTTTTGGCAGAGAAATGTTGAGAGACACTATTGCCTCTACCCTGTCATTAGCGGGTGGATAATAGTGATATAAAATAAGAGATTAATTAGGATAATAAGCGGCAAAGGAGAAAGGAGTAAATTTTCCACAAGTAATATTTTTCTCTTCATGGTTATTTAAGTTTGAAACAGAACTTGAAAGTAGTAATCATGGTTCAACAGTAGACAAAGGATGGAATGTGGGAACCAGTCGGGAAGGTGTGAGTGCCTTTATTATATTAACAAGACGCATGCAGAAAAATGCACAACTTCCAGGAATGCGCTGCTGCTTCTATCTCAGAAAAGCAAATTGAAAAAGGAAGTCAGGGGTGGCCTATTGTGCTGCCTGTGGTTTGTTATTTTGTCTCTTAGTTCTAATGAATGTGTCTCCTTTCAAAGAATCTCTGCATCTTTTCTACATTTGTTGCTTGGGTTTCCCTTTGTCTCATTTTTGTGAGATGGACACTTGGTTAAAAAAAAAGAAAAAAAACTCACCAAGTGGAATGGTTCAGGTACAGAAAAGTCTTTAAATGGGACGGGCAGGTGTTGGAAGCTTTCTCACGATGACAGACTTCACTCCTGTGTCCCAGGAACAAATGAGGTCTGTGTGTATCCATTCATTGATTCAGCCTCTAGGTAAGAAGCACCTACCAAGTGCCCTTTGCTTAGACACTGGGAATGCAGTGATGACAGAGCACACAGGAAGGAAAAGCAGGCATCAGGGAACACAGACTTAGAAATGCTGCAATTACATATAGGGGTATGTGCTACAAAGGGGGGACTTGTTTTCCACCAGGAGGAGTGGAGGTCCCTCTGAGGAATGTTAATGGGAAGCTCCAGAGGCATTTGCAGCTGGAGGAGTGCAGGGTGGCACAATCCTATTTTCATTTGAAGATTATTTGGGTGACTGTTTAAAGGCAGAATTGTAGAGAAGCCAGAAGGCAAAGAAGTGCCCGTTTAAAAAAAAAAAAAAAAAAAAAGCACCAAAGTGAATGGGAAGATTCCTTTGCTTCTTCAACAAAATGGCCCTTCAGATGTTTTCATGATGCCCTGGTTTGGAAATAATAACCAGTGTATTATTCTATACTAAGATCTTTCACCAGTGGCTGATTTTCTAAGGGTCTGAAGAAGCTTCTGCCTTGCAGTGTTCTATTAGTTCCCTCCTAGCTCTCACACTGCTCCCACTAAAAAAGAAATCCCATTACGCTTGTCACCTGTGCGTGCGCACGGTTGTGGTTTTGTAATATTTTTGCCCGATCACTCAGCTCCTACAGAACCTTTATTTTGCAAATTTGCGGATGGAGGACAGAAGAAGAGACAGAACCCAAACAAATACATCCCTAATGTAAGACCATGGCACTGAGAAGGAGAGGTGAGACTTGTAAGTCCTTTCTTAACTTCAGTGTGGGTATGCAGTCGTGGGCAGCTCCGAAAGGTCACACAGGCATCTCCCTTCAGCTGCCTGGGTCACACCTTTCTGCCAGCACGTTTTCATTCAAGTAATGCTCAGACTGAGACCCTTCCCTCTGTGTGTGTGGGGGGGTGCTCACAAAGTGACAGTTCTCCACATAGATGGTACAAACAGCTGTGTTCCCCAGCTAGCTGCCTAAGTAGGAGGCTCTAAATTGCTATGGAACTGCAAGAGTGTTTTGAAGGTCTTTTATGCCATGGTTTAGGTATGACCATTTAGAAGGGTTTACATTTATTATATTCAAAAAGTATTCTAAATAACATTAAAATAAATGTATTTGTCATTGAGGGGTTTTTTTGGGGGGGTTGTATGTTTATTTAATCTTGTTCTTTTGAATAGTTTTTTTTTTAACCTTCAATTTCTTAATAAATTATTGGGCCTCCACTTCTCTATATTTCTTTTCAATGAATTGTTAACATAATTTTTAAAAATAGCATGCAGGTCCCAGAATGTCTGGAGAAAATGTTCTAGAATCTGGACCGTCCAGTGATAATCACTAGCCACTTTTGGCCATGTGTACACGTGAAATGTAGCTGTTTTGCTAGAGAGATTGAATTTTTCTATTTAATTTTAAATAGCTACATGTGGCTAATGGCTACCATATGGGACAAGCAACAGGTCTAGGGCTTAATTCTCTTACTGAGCTTACAATTATGCTTGGCTATAGCAAAAAAAAAAAAAAGAACATTTTTATCAAATGTTACTGTTACTGTCTTATGTTGCAATGTCTAAGAAATAGCATTATCAAATCATGCCTTTCCAGCTGAACATTTATGTCCTTCTCTTTCCTGTAGGCTGGAATGACACTCCCTTACGACCCGACCACAGCTGCTATACAGAACGGGTATGTTGTTATGATAAATGCGTAATTGCTTGAGGGAAATTAAAGGTGGAAAATATCATTTTTCCATGAATTATTCCACTTAAAGGATTACTTAATACAGGCTTTTGTGTTTATTCTAGATTTTATCCTTCACCATACAGTATTGCTACAAACTGAATGATCACTCAAACTTCTTTTACACCCTATATTGCATCTCCTGTATCTGCCTACCAGGTTTGCACCTTTAGGATTTGTCAGTAGTGCAACAACTTATGATCGTGAATCTCTGCTGCATTTTTTAATGTGTCTTAAAAATCTGAATATTTATAATGAAATTTAACTCATTTTATGCAGCTTTTGGGTACTCAATTTAGAATAAGCTGCTTTTGATTTGATAGACTAATTTGCTTTTATGTTTAGGAAAATATGTAAAGCCAAGGAAATGGTTGCCCATTATCTGTCCTTGGAAACATGGCAATTTAGAACTGAGACAAACCCACATACTTCCTCCACTATCCGACCAGCTTTTAGATGCCAGGTGTCCCAAAAACTGAAATATAAGAGAAATGCCATTAGGTAAAATACAGAATAGGTGTGTATCTTGCTTTTATTTCTTTGTCAGCAGAAACTAATAAAAGAAGTAAATATGCTTATACACAAAGGTGTGTCAGTTAGGTTACATTCAGTAAACAGTGCAGATGAGATTTGGGGTCTGCCCACCAAAAGAAAGAAAAAAAAAATAGAGGCAGCTCTATTTTATATATGTTATTTTGTGCAGAGGCTTTACCTTAAATTCCCAACTGAGGAAATCTATTAAGCACTATCATAAGGTCAATCTGATTATACTTCAGGGATAGCTCCTCTTTTACATGACCCCAAGAGTGCACGTGCCCTCTCCCCTGCATCAGAGCCCCTCCAGATGTTGACTGCCCAGTCCAGACAGGAGCTTCTAATGGAGTTCAGTTGCAGAGAGAGAGAGTTCTCTTCTCTTGACTATTGGTATTCTATGGGACTAAACTAAACTTTGGTGTATTCTTGTTTTAACAACAATTGAATTAGATGTTGTAGTCCTGATTTCTGATCTTAGAGGACTACAATATCTAATGTAACAGCTGTGTTATTTGACTTCTGTAACCTCAGATTCTTCCTCTTTAAAATGGGTATAATAATAGTTTGTCTCATAAGTTTGGAAAAGTTACAGGACTGAGTCTATGAAAAGTGTTAATGAGCACTCAAAATGTTAGCTGTGATTACTATTATCATCAGTAGCTGGCTTATAATAAAAATATATTAGTTATACTTCTTAAATAATAAATTGGTTAACCTAAGCCAATGTCAAAGCTGGTTCTGTCTAAAAAACATAAAAGTAGCTTTGAATAACAGAAAAGTGACTAGATGCACTAAAACTGAAGGGGTTGTTGGGGTTTTGTTGTCTTTTTGTGTTGCTGGGGATTGCACATGCGAGGCAAGAACTCTACCACTAAGCTACATCCCCAGCCCTAAGACTGAAATTTTAAAGTAGTCATCACCACCTCTCTCAGCCTTTAGATTATTGTATGTTCCTTCCCCTGATTGTCAGTCATTTTCCCTTTTCTTTGTTCTTTGAGAGTCGTTTATACTTACCATGGTTCTTCAACCTGCTGGGTATAGAAGTCACTTAATGCCTCTTTAATTGTGTAGTACTTAAGATTTCTATATTTCCCTTGCATTTTCCCTAATAATTCCTATGTCTGATGTTAAGACATAATTTTGAACTATCTGAACTTAGAAATCTGTCATTTATATATCATTAAAAATAGGGGCATGTATAAGCTTATTCTTAGGCAAATCAAAGATTGCACATATTAATTTCAACATATACTGCTATAGATATTTCAGCTATTATGGTTTTTCTCCACTACCTTTTTCCTTCTTTAATATGAAATCAATGTGCATTTCAGAATCATTTCATAGAATAAAAAATTAGAAGGCCAGTTTTGTAATAAATTTGATATAGCTAACTGGAAATAATGTTATCATTTCAAAGGCCTGATTTCCTCTCCTGGGCATTCTGTATACTAAGATACCTGTGGAATTCCATTCCCTTTCCCTGACACTCAGTGCAATAACATCTCAGACGGATTCTTAACCCCATACGTTCAGGGACCAGGTAGGGTCAGTGAATGAGCTTTAAGTGACCTGTGCTGCAGAATGTCACTTGTGTGTGTGCAATTAGTGGGGGTGGGGGCAGTCTCTTTCTTTATTAGGTTTTCAAGGGGATCTGTGACCCCAAGATGGTTAAGAACCAGTGGCAAAGAGTTTAAAAAGCATAGGTTATTATTCCCATTTTCTAATTAGGGAACATTGAGGAATAGAAATCGACCATAGCTGGCTTGATGCTTAAGAGAGAAAATTGGATTAGGAGTCACAGCCCTTAACCTCATAATGCTGCACCTGACTAGATTATAAAGACCGAAGCATATCAAAACTGAGTGCATTTGGCCCACATTGGGATGTACAGGGAACTGCTTGCCTCCCTGTGATTTATCCAGGGAGGGCCCACCACTCGTGTTGGAGTGGGCCTTTCTCTACTAAACCACCGTATGCTTATGTAGTTGGATTTGAGAAATTATTAGCATCTGAAAGAAATCATCAGTATCCCAACGGGGAACGGCTGCAGTCCAGATAACTGAAATGTTAACAAGGCAGAAGCACTTAACTTTGGTCTGCCTTAGGTGGCAAAGGAAACCAGAGAAAACAAGTATCGGGGCTCTGCTATCAAGGTAAATCACAATGCATTCTTCCCCCATGACTCTTCCCCATATTCTCTCTGTAGAATCTCTGAAGTTAACACTAGGGGACAGGATACAAGAAGGTTGTGTTAAGAATTGGAAACTGAAACATTTTTTAACCACATAGACTCTGGAAAGCCCTGGGCATCAAAAAGGGACTGATGTATCCCTCTCCCGAGTGGCAAACGACACAAGCCAGAATTCCTGCCACAAGCCTGAACCTCACATCTTATTTCTCTGTTCAGAGGGTCTTTTTTCTGTGTGGATGCCCTTTTAACTGTAGATGTCAGATATAGTTACTAAAGTTTAATTTCTTCAATCTGAATTTCAGATATTTATTTTCCTCACTAAGTAGAAATTATTAACTACTATGTAAGATTTTTGAAACCTAATGTCCTGAGTAGCAAAGAGAGATTGAATTTGGTTATTTTTATTAAGTCAGCCCATACTTTGAGGGTTAGTTTCTAATCAGATGCTCTAGAATTAATCCTCTTTCATCCATATCCTAAAGCACCTAGTTCATACCTTGATTGTAACACTTTTCACTAATTTGAGACGTTTTACATACTTAACTTCTCTGCTTTAGAGAGTAAATTTATTGAGGGTGGGTCCCATGTCTTATTCACCTTTTTCTCTTTGTTGCCTGATACTCAACAAATACTTCTTGAGTGGGCCAATAGAAATTGGTTCTAAATAATTATTTCATCCCATTCAGAGTGACCAGTTTGCCAAGAATGCTAACTGCCTTATAATCTTTTTACTCATTGATAGTATTGTTTCCTTATTTTCCTTCTGTAGATTTTTAACACAATTAAAAGAGAACTATGCAATTATTACAATGGAAATCATTGTTTCTTTAAAATTCTCCCTTTTCTAGGTGCAAAGTCCTTCTTGGATGCAACCTCAACCATATATCCTGCAGCAACCCGTAAGTTGTTCACCTCAGTGGCCTAATGTTCTGCCTGCAAGTAAGCCATGTGTGTACTCTTCAGGTTAAAACCCCTTGCCATAGGTGATAAGGGACTTGGGAAATTTTAAGCATGGGATATGAAAGTGCACAAGTTTAAAATGAATCAGTAGTAAGCATTAAATAAATTTGTTCATAAGAATTTAAAATATACTCCGTGGGGGGCAGTACACAATTTCTTGCTCACATCAGTTCTGGGGGGATATCTGAGTGACAATGTTTTACAATATTTGATAAAACCACACTCATGTTTTTACTCTGTTTAATGCAACCCTAAAGTAAAGATAGAGATTTTCATCTGTGTTATTCGCCTCTTTGGAAATCAGGTACAGTGTAGTATAATGCACTCTGATAAATAACAAATGTGATTTCTTTGGTGACTTGAACACTTGTTGATCTAATGTGTATCTAGTACTACTTTTTCTAAATGAGCTACTCTTCAGATGACATCACAAAGCTAAGCATGCCTACACTGACCTGCATGCTTACTGTTAAGAAAGCCATAGATTTGGACCTCAGCTTTCTGGTGACAAGTGCAGAATGGGGATCCTGATAATCAGTTTAAAGAGTTTGTGAGATAAACATAGATCTGTTGCTTAGGAAGAGAACTTGGCTCTTGGTCTTAAGATGAGATTGAAATTCGTCCCAGAATACCTCTCCTAAAGTGGGCACTGTACTATATGACTGTATGTATGAAATAGCAATCCAGGCATAACTAGTTTTGAACAAGAAATGCTTGAGATGACCTTTAGGAAGCTAATAAAACAGGTTGATATTATAACACAGGAAAATACATCTTTGATGCTTATGAATGCACATGTATTATGTGGTATATACACATTTCATACTGGGACACATACGTGCACATATTCATGGCCATGTGTGGATTTGTGATGTGTATTATGTGTACATGAGCAAAAAGATCAGGAAACTCCTTCCCCATTTTCTGGACTTCTGAGTCATGTTCATCTTACTCTGTGCTTTTGATAATGCACATTAGAAGTAGAATGTATCTTTTTTCCCCCTTTGACAACTTTTAGAGACAAAGATTGCACATATTTTAGTTTATCATCTTTCAGGAGACATGAGGAATGTATATAGAACGTTGCTGAGAATTCATTACCTGTTCCCACCCAGATCCAAATTGCCTGCCTGCACACAAACCTCTGCCCACAACTGTGCATATCAATAATTAGATTATCAGTAAAACAAATAACTTATTTAAAGGATATCAGTTACAATGATCCCAGAATGTACATTAGTACTTGTGGAGTATGTTAGAATACTTGCTCCATCAGGTAATTGGCCAACTGCAAAAGAGGAATGATAAAATCCACAGTTTATAGAAAAAATTGAACAATTAAAGTCCAAAAATAATTAATTTTGGTGTAGATGGTCAGTGAACCATCGATCCAAGCATTAAAAATGATGACAGTGACAACTGTGCAATCTGTTAATTTTTTTTAGTGCAATGCTAAGTTAAAAGTAAAAACCCAAGATGTGAAATTCTTCATGTTCTCTGATTGCAACTATGGAGAAACATGCAGAGGCAGGAAGGGGCACATTGTGGTTGTTATGGGAGAGGCTGGATTATAAGTGATTTTTTTTCTTCCCTGTTTTCTTAAATATATTTAATTTAGTCCAGAGCAGTAGCACACACCTGTAATTCCAGCAGCTCAGAGGTTGAGGCTGGAGGATTGCAAGTTGCAAACCAGCCTCAACAATTTAGTGAGATCCTGTCTTAAATAAAATGGGCCAGGAATTTAGCTCAGCGGTAAAGCATCCCTAGGTCCAATCTCCAGTACCCCAAATTTTTTTAAAAATTTTGATTTTTACTCACCAATATTTTTTAAATGAAATGGAAGAACTTGGAATTGGTTGGTTAATGTTCCCTCTTTTGGCACCAGAATCACAAAAAGTTCTGAGAACCACCGAGTGAGTGAAGAATGCTCTTGATCCCAACAACTTAATCTTGAAACAAAGGGCTCTCTTTATAGAGCATTTTTAAACAGATCATTATTATTGGTCCTATTCTTTTGCAGCTACAGAAAACATCACCTGTCTTTTTTAAGCATTTTATACCTTTGCCAGCCAAGGAGAGTCTGTAATCTGTGCTTGCTATTATAGCTCCTCCTGCTGAACTAGCTTCCCAGTTAAGTGAGGGTAGTGTTTAATGCAGGAATTTTTGTGAAGTGAATATCAAAATACCATTTCCCCTAACACTCTTACAAAGTCTCAGGAAAAGCAATCTATTAAGACTTCTGAACCTTATTTATTATTGATACCCCTTGCCAGTCTGAAAGATGTTATTTTTGCTTCACATTAATCACAAAGGGATTTCCTTTGCAAAAGGTAATTATAGAATCTTAACTACTCTCATTTTATCCTTTGTTGCTTCTGTCTCCCATCCACAGGGTGCCCTGTTAACTCCCTCAATGGAGCATACCATGTCACTACAGCCTGCATCTATGATCAGCCCTCTGACCCAGCAGATGAGTCATCTTTCACCAGGCAGCACCGGAACAGTAGGTGGCAAATTAATATCATGTGTCTCTGCAAATAGAGGAGGGTCAATTAATGCACCCCTGTGCCTACCCTATAGAATCACAGGTTTGATGATGACAGTTATTATGCCTGGCCCCAGCCCCACCCTACATTGCCTTCCAAAAAGAAAAAACTCAGATATTTCTTGATTAAGTGAAAAACTGAAAATCTGCTCTCTAGGTTTCCCCTTTGCCAAAATTTAGCACTCACACATGGCCACATCTAGCTTCTTCAACTAATGTCACTGGTATATCATGAAGTACCATTTCATGCAGCAAAGGATGAAGGTGACACATGGTAGCAAAAATAGGAAATATTCCCTCACCTATTCCTTCTGTTTTAGAATTTGAGAGCACTGAATCATGATATTCGTGACTTATTTCACTAGAGTCCAGGGGACTTGGTAGAGTAATGAGGTTGACCTGGTACTAGATCCATGTTGGTTTGTTTATAGTTTAAATTGTAAGAGATTCCCACAGGAGTTTGATGCAGCCTGTATCTATAGTGGCTCAAAAGAACAAAGGGTGGTGCATTTTCCCCTCTTACACTCAAAACCAGCAGCAACTTCTTGTGCAGACTAAGCCAGAGCCATACACAGCCTGAGATGGACCAGAAATTCCTCCTGCCTTTAAGAGTTAGTGACTTCAGCATCAGGAAATCAGGATTCCCTGGCCTAATCTTCAGTGATAGGTCCAATAAGTCATCCACATTTAGGTCTCCACCTGTAGAAACAGTACTAGGTAACAACTCAGGAAGCTGCTAGATGATAACAAGGTCTTCTGATAAAAGATCATCTAGAATGATGCATTAGTGATATTGAATTATTCACTATGACAGACTTTAATGATCTTCACCTGTGTGTTTCTTTGTTAGGAAATCCAAAGACAACATGGAATTTATAGTTTGACAAATTCCTTCCATATGACATATTTACATGGACTAATAAACCTTTGAGGGTAGCGTATTTAAATTTCTTCTTGGAGAACTCCATATATTTTATATCCAGCTCAAAATTTCCTGAGTACTCCCCATTTTGCATGGTTTTCCATTGTCCATCCTGACCTCCTCCTCCTTTTCAGTACATGCCTGCAATGTCAGCTATGCAAGGAGCCTACTTGCCACAGTATACACACATGCAGACGACGGCGGTTCCTGTCAAGGTTGGTGCAGAGTATTAAATGGCCATTCTGGCAATAGGTAGTTTCAAAAATGGGTGAATTAAGTAAAACTGAAAGCAAAATCTATCAAAAGTCAAATATTTGCATAAAAGGATTGACTTTAGACGGAATATGTTATTTGGGACTATAAAATATAATTGTTACAAATTAGGATAACAACATCCAGGCCACATCCCCAAGAACTCCTAGAAATATTTTTGAAGCTTGTAGCACCTTTTTCACCCCTCCAGAGCTCTATCTTGTCACCCCTAAAATGAGATAAAATTGGAGTTTGTAATCCTAGTCCTAAAGATTGTATCAATGGTGATACTCACAAAAGAAGTCAGTCATAATTCAGATAGTAAATGAAAAAGGAAAGCTGATGTAGCAGACGTGGGAGAGAAGCCATACCTATTTTTATAGAGGCTGTTAGTGTAGCTAAATAACTCTTGGTTCTTGTCACTGGAGCTGGTATGGAAGAAGTCTGGCATCTGATTATGATTGGACAGGAAATAGCATTTTCCATCAGAGTATCCTTAAAATTCCAAGGAAAATACTCAGCTCACTTGCTCTTTCCCAGTAGGCACTGGGCAGAACCCAAAGGCTCCCATTTCCAAAAAGGGCCAAAGAACCATGCCTTCTTATTATTTGCCTTTCATTGTGCGATTATGGGAACCACAGTTATCGGAGCCCACAATTCCTTATCAGCAATATTGAAACCCTCCAAAAACTTTGAAAATAAAAATTGTCTTTGTGACTAACTTCTTAGCAAAAATTCTGACCTTTCAAAAAACCCATCTTGAACTGAGACAAGGTGATACATTTGTTCCAGTTACTGTGTTTATGCACTCGGTTCTATATAGAATTACTGATATGTTTGATTATGAGGGACATCCCTAAGCCCTACTTGAGGGTATTATATGATATACAGCATATTTCATACCATGTCTCAGATTCTGAACCTTGAAAATGATGAATTCTAAATCACATCTGACCCCAGGGAAAAACAGATTAAGAAATTTGTTTGATAAATGTAGCTTGATCAGAATAGAGAAGTCAAAGATTTGGATGGGAGGTGTGCTTGGTGTCTATCAGCCATTTCAGCTACTTGAGGAAATGACCTAAAAAGCTCTGCATAATATTAAGAAATTCACTTTAAAAACTGCTTATTTTCAGGTGTATGCCTTTGACTTAGACCCAAGTAGCAGAGTTAAGATTTTACCACTAACACATTTCATCTGCTCTGCTTTGTTGTAGGAGGCGAGTGGTCAGCAGCAGGTGGCTGTAGAGATGTCTAATGACCATTCTCCATATTCCTTTCAACCCAATAAGTAACTGTGAGGTATGAGAGAAAGGTCTCCATTACCAAGGCGCCAATCAGGCAGTCTGTGGTTCCCTTATCAAAATGATGCTTAGAATAACTCAGATCGATCATACTTGATTTCATTATAGCCAGGGCATCCAATCTTGTTAAAATGTTAAAATCAATGATTTTGTTAGTTTGCAGATTCACTGTTCTATGCAAAAAGAATAACACTTTATATTGAAATAAAACACATATACACACACTCCTCGAACCCTCAAAAAAAGTAAGATCTATAACATCATAGAACATCATGTATCAAACTTATTATATAAGTATCCTATACTGTATTCTCTAGTACTCAAAACTAAAGGCAATTTAGCATCAGATGTTGCTTTATCAAGCATTACAAGATTAGTTAAAACTCAGAGCCAAGATATTGCTAGTGTCAGTATCCTTAGATTAAAAGATTGTATTCCCACAAGTACCATTTTTTTTTTACTTTACCATGTATATTATAGTAAAATATCTATATGGAACCTGGTTTCTGGATTGCCCTAGTGACAATATGTATTGTTGGTTTTTATAAAGCCACCCTTGATCTTTGGAGACCCATATGTATTTGGCTCTGATTCTCTTAGAGAGGAAAGAACTTTGCAAGTCCCAGATTGAAAGGCAGATTCAAAACATTGAAAGTGAACATCAGGTCCAGAGTTTGCATCTCTCCATGAAACATCAGTGATGAGCACAGCCTTTTTCAAATACATCTCTTTAAATAAGATTATAAGCTCTATGGTGTATTATATCGAGACCACAAAAGTACTTGTCTTTTATCTTTCTCTTGCAGATGTACAGAAGGGTGTTCTTGCATGAAGAAGGGTGTAAAGGCTGAACAATCATGGATTTTTCTGATCAATTGTGCTTTAGGAAATTATTGACAGTTTTTCACAGGTTCTTGAAAATGTTATTTATAATGAAATCAACTAAAACTATTTTTGCTATAAGTTCTATAAGGTGCATAAAACCCTTAAATTCATCTAGTAGCTGTTCCCCTGAACAGGTTTATTTTAGTAAAAAACAAAACAAAAAAAAAAGAAAAAAAAAACACCAAAAAAGATTTTTATCAAATGTTATGATCCAAAAAAGAAAAAAAAAAAAAAGAAAACTTCAATTTCCTGGGTATGCACAAAGACCATGAAGACTTATCCAAGTGCATGACCGGATTTTTGAGGTTTTGTTCATTTTGTGTTTAATTTGTGTTTTTTTCAGCTGTATGAAATGGGCTTTCTGAAGTTTAACTAGTCCGACTTCACCCATGGTGTTCCATGCTTGCTGTGCAAGTGTTACTGTAACTCAGTGTTGCCATCACGCCTCTTTCCTTAGCTTTCCGTTTTTCTTTCAACGTAGTGTGAAGTGTCTTATCCTTTTCTATGAATTCCAATTTGCCTTAACTCTTTTGATGCTGTAGCTGTTTCAGTAAAAGTTAGTTCAAACTAATGATGTAGAATGCTTTGACCAAATGAGCTGGTCTATTATGCCTTGTAAAACAGCAGCATAGGGCTTTTAAAAGGTAGTCAATAAAAGTTGCTGAAATTTTGGATTTTTTAAATATGTAGTAGGTGTTTTTAATGATTTTTCACATAATGTGTAAGGTAGTGAAATGCAAGAAGGGAAAAACTGTTTTGTGTGAAACACATTTTCTGACTGGGGAACTTTTAATAGGGTTAAAGCGTTTGTAAGGCTGTATTCCAACAGTTTCCTCTGATAGTTTGACTGATGTAGGATATCTGCTGTATGATGCAATGTAAAGTCTTTTTTGCCTTTTTTCAGGAAGAAAAAAAATTAACTTGATGTTCTAGAATTAGTGTTAGGTAGCATTGGGGCTGGGGGAGGGGGCGGGGGAGGGGAGTCACCGAATGTTTTGTCCTTCCTTTATACTAATGATAGTGCTTTAGAATGAGAATTATGCCTGCGATCTGGCAAACCGAAAAAAAAAATGTTGCTATTGCAACTAAATGGCAAAAGCTAAAAGTAAGGATTTCTCTTCAAACATAAGCTGAGATATGAATAGAAGCGAAAGGATTGGCTACTAGCCCTCTCTCTCTCTCTCTCTCTCTCTCTCTCTCTCTCTCTCTCAGGTAAATTTGAAAAATAAAAACGACTTGGCACTTTTAAAGGTAACTTCACCAAAGACCGAAGAGCCAGTAACCAGTAGCTCCAACTTGTCTCAGCATCACATCTTCTGTGCTCTTTATTTTTGCCGGACCAGTTTGCGTTTAGGAGAATGTGCCTTTTTTGTACCTTTGAATATAGGTTTTATAATTTTAATTGATGTATGGACAAACACACACACACAAACAAACAAACAAAAAGCATGAAGGAAGATTTGGATCCAAGCAGTGCCACACTTTACATCATCACTACAAGTGTTCAAGTGTAAAGAAAACAAATTTTGAAACTATGAAATTCCTGATTCATAAACACACAGTTATTTCTACTTTAGTACATATGAGATGATTCACTGTTATTAAAGCTCTTTTATTAAGGTTATTGCATATGTTTTCAAAGCAATGGTAAATTAAGTTGTCTTCCAAAACTGTGTACTTGTCTGGTCAGCTATGTATGATCAGTTATCTACCTCAGAGTCTATTTTCTTTTGTGCTGGGACAAGTTGCTGGCCCTCCCTGTTTCCACAGACCAAATCCTCCTAGCTCAGGAGCTAGGCCTAAGCAGTTATTTCTTTTGAGTATTTTTTAGTTCTTAAATTTTATTGCTTGTATTTGATTATAGATGTCAGTGACATTTCATAGTTTCAAAAGTCCTTGCTGCTCTGAGAAGTGTAGATTCTAGTGAAAATTAAATAGTCATAAGAGAAATGTGTTTGTTTTGTTTTTGTTTCCTTTTTTTTTTTTTAAGTTGTGGTATTATTGGTTCTACGCTCCCTGGAATATTACTGCTTTGTGAAAGTCCAGACTGAACACAGCACCCTCCGTGTACCTAGTACATTTATAAACCTGGGTCTCTCACTACTTGATATTTTTGCATTAGTTAAGACAGAAATTTGATAGCTCAGTTAGAGGGGAGGGGAAATCTGCTGCTAGAAATGTCTGAACTAAGTGCCATACTCATCTGGGTAAGATTTGGGAAACATAACCTCTGTACATAAAAAAATAAATAAATAAAAATAAATCAGTTAAACATCACATAGTAGACAGCCATTAAATTATAAAAAATTAATTTATGAAGAAAGACCTTTTGTACAGATTGAAAAAAAAGATTTTCATAGAGATACCTGTATGATCAAGAGAGTTATTTTTTTATTTTTGTTTTACTAGTGTCACAAATTTGCCAGTGGTAACTTATTTGTCTGGTTCAAGATAACTCTGTAGTTTTCTTTCCTAGGACTTGTTGTTAAACGCCAAAAGACATTTTTGAAGTGTACATTTGATCAGATTGTTAGCTTTTTCTGTTTTATTTCTTTTGAGAATCTTTGAATAAAAAAACATCTGAAACTTTATTATTCCTGTCAATTTTTTTTAAGAAGATTAAATGTTTATCAGAGTTTCATTTCACTTCTGATCTCCTTCAGGCTCAGTTGATTTAAATCCATGTAGTGACCAAACACATTAACCATCAGTGCGCCACATCTCAGCAAAAGTCCAGTCTGAAATATGCTACTCAGACTATTTTCGGTGTTTGGTTTGTTTTGTTTTGTTGGCTATGGTAGTGATCAAACCCAGGGTCTGAGCACACTAAGTAAGCCCTCAATCACTGAGCTACAGCTGGAGACCTGCTGATCTGTTGGGATTTTTTTTTTTTGTTTTATGGTGGGGGTGAGGGAGTTGGTTTTTTTTTTTTTTTGTACTAGGGATTGAACCCAGGAGCACTTAACCACTGAGTCACATCCCCAGCACTTTTTTGTATTTTATTTTGAGACAGGATCTCACTGACTTGCTTAGGGCCTCGCTAGGTTGCTGAGGCTTGATGCTTCCGCCTCAGCCTCCTGAGCCACTGAGATATGATCTATTTAATATGTCTTTAAAGAACAAAAAAATCATATCCCTTTTCTTCCTCCTTTCCTTACTGCTACCCTTTGACAGTTTCACTTCTTAGATGGACAGAATAATAGTCTCCCACCTGTGGAAGCCAGCACATGGGTAAGGAAGACAGAATGATCCCACCCAGGCCTTTATGACCATGACTTCCTGTAAAGTCACCTGGTTTGGCTCTTCCCAGTAAGAGGTCCCTTGCAGCATTCACTGGGGACTTGGAAGAGGGAGAACTTCCCTTTCCCTCACTGACATGCTATATGGAAAGTACTTAATCCAGGAAATTAACTCCTCCCCAAAGTGCATTAAATGTTTTAATGTTGTACAGTATTTAGGTTTTCTGCTGTCATGGCTCTGTCATGGTGGTAAAAGAAAAAGATCCACTCCCCTCCAATTCTACATGCCTCCCCTCCAGGGCCCTTGGTGTGCTATGTGAACTAGCTAAGGGGGAGTTAGAATACTTCACTTGACTGAGTCAAGAAAACCCTGGTACTTGATACTTCTCCAGAACAGACAGCGCATACTCCTGATGCTAACCAGTGCTTCAGAGAGAGATGTTAGAGCAGGAGAGAAGCCAGGCCTCTGAGACAATCAGGGCTACAGGAATCTCAGTGGTTGGTCTCATTTGCATTTCAGCTACACATGTGAGTGCCCTTTCACATGACTGTAAGAAGAAATAGGTAAGGTAAGAAGAAATACTATTTAGGCTACTGGGCACCATAAGTTTTGTTAACCTCACCTTATTTTGTTCTTGTATTCTAAGGTGCCAGGACTTGAACCCAGGGGCGCTTCAACACTGAGCCACATCCCCAGCCCTTTTTGTTTTATTTTGAGACAGGGTCTTGCTAAGTTGCTGAGGCTGACTTGGAACACACAATCCTTCTGCATTAGCCTCCTGAGCTGCTGGAATTACAGGTGTGCACTGCCATGCAAAGCAAAGAAATCTTTATGTCACAATCCAAGGGACTTCCATCTGAGTACATTATACAGTCATCCCTTGGTATACACAGTAGATTGGTTTTAGGACTCACCACAAACACAAAAATCCATAGGTGCTCAAGTTCCTTATATACAATGTAATAGCATCTGCCTACAACATATTCACATTTTCCCTTTGGATGCTTTCCCTCTAGATTGCTTATAATAAAACAATGTAAATGCTGTATATAGTTGATATGCTATATCATTTAGGGAATTCTGACTAGAAAAAAGTCTGTACATGTTCAATGTAGACTTTTCCATTGGGAGTTGGTTAAATCCACCAATGCAGAATCCACAGAGACAGTGGGCTGACCGTATACTGAAATGAATAAACACTCTTATTAAAAGCATCTCTTCTATATAATAAGGAGGATCAAGCCAGAGTGATGACAGTTCAGAGAAAGTGATGACTCACATATACAAGGTGGAGTGGCACAGCTTTGTGGATAAGCCACACTTTGCCAAAAAGCTGTGGCTCCTCAGGCAGTTAGGTACCAAGGAACTGGGGATATATTTTAATCTGCAGTAGAATTGTCTGAAGAAAAGGAAGACAGTGGCTCTTGTGCTCACACCATCACTGTTACTGATACTGGCAGTGCACTGATCCTGACTGTGATCCTTGTTGCTAGACTGGGGAGAGACATAAACGTGACTTTTTAAGACCAAAGGAAGTCAAGGGTGGGGGATAAGCCATGGGCCATGTCAGACCACAACTTAGGTTCCAGAGAGTGTTGGCAGGTCTCTAGACTGCTGAGAATTGAAAACAGGTGGCTTTGGATTAAATACTGTTATTTATTTTTCTAAAGCACGTGATTCTGAAAGGCTCAGGCCCATTTCATTGCTCACTCAAGACACAGATCATTGACAACACTGCAGGTGACTCCTACCCTCTGACATTCCAGAAGCCACAGGCCCTGCTTGAATATCTCTGCACCTCATGGAGTATTCTGCATCTTTTTGGAACAGCTCTCAAACTTACTTAGTGAGTTAAAATTGTTTGGTGGTAATTTCCACCTGCCAGATTTGGTTATACCAACTAGGATACCACAAAACAAGCCAGACAGTCTTGGGAGGTGGAGATGTGACTTCACTGCTCTGCTCTGCCCTGGCTTGAGCACTGCAGCTTTAACTTTCACTCCTCAAATCTGGCTCCACAGTCCACACTACCAGATCACCTGCCAGACGTACCGCAACTGACTCAAGATAAGGCTCAGAACCCAAGGGACAGCCTAGAGCCAAACCTGCCACCCTACCTGGACCAGTCCCTCCAATACAAGTAGTATTTCTTTTCTGACTTTTCATGAATATCAACATTCATAAAAGTTGAAGCCCATGAAAATCCTTGTGCTGTTTTACTTTTTAAATCACCATGATTAATTATGACAAAGATATGAAAACAAATATTATGACATCATTTTTTAAAAAAACTTTTTTGGCCAGGCAAGGTGGTGCAGCCTGTAATCCCAGCAGCAGGGGGAGGTTCAGGCAGGAGGATGGCAAAGTTCAAAGCCAGCCTCAGCAACTTAGTGAGGCCCTAAGCAACTTAGCAAGACCCTGTCTATAAATAAAATATAAAAAGGGCTGGGGATGTGATTCAGTGGTTAAGCCCCCTTGGGTTCAATCCCTGGTACCAAAAAAAAAAAAAAAAGACTTAAAGTTTTTCTTTGGAGGTGGGGGTTTGTACTAGGGATCAAGCACAGGACTTCCCACTTTAGGCAAGTGCTTTATCACTCAGCAATATCCCCAACCATTTTTATATTTTTTTGTTCTGTGACAGGGTCTTACTACGTTTCCCAGGCTGGTCTTGAACTTTTGATCCCCTGCCTCAGCCTCCCAATTAGCTGGGATTACAGGTGTGTGCCACTGTGCCAAATCAAATCAAAAATCTTTAGTCATGAAAAATTGATCAGAATATAAGAAGAAAAGTACTAGGTACTGTAGCTACTGCATGATCATAATTATAAAACAATATTTAAGTATAAAAAATGAAAAAATTCAAAATGCTTAATAGTAGGTGAGAATATTATGCAAATTTTCTATCTTCTCGTATTTTTCTGATTTTTTTTTCCAATTTTCTACAATGGAAACTTTTTTGCCTTTATTTTGTTGATGTTTGTTTTTTGGGCTTGTTTGTGTTTGGGTACTGGAGATTGAACCCAGGAGCACTTTACCACAGAGATACAGCCCCAAAACTTTTTATTTTTGAAACAGGGTCTCACTAAGTTGGTTAGGGCCTCACTAAGTTGCTGAGGCTGGCCTCATATTTGCAATCCTCCTGCCTCAATCTCCTGAGTCTCTGATATTACCAAGTACACCACCGTACCCAACTACAATGAAAACATAATTAGAAAAAACTCTTAAAGAGCCTTGTCAGATCATCCCGACAGTGGTTGATATGCTCCTGATATTCCATTTCAGCAAGATTGATTTTTGCTTTTAAGAGATACTGCACCAGATACCAAAAGACATAAAGATCACACATTGTGGGGCTGGGGATATAGCTCAGTTGGTAGAGTGCTTGCCTCACACACACAAGGCCCTGGGTTCAATCTCCAGCCCCACCAAAAAATCATCATCATCATCATCATCATCATCATGTCCTGGTCCTCAGAGGACAGTCTTGTGGAAAGATAAAAGTTCACTGTCTATAGGTGACAATGTTTCAAGGAGAAGTAACAAAGCAAGAGTGAAGTAAATTGCTATGAGGGGACCAGGGTACACAGGCATCTCTCCTGCGATCTCCTCATTTTCACATTATCAGGGAGTTCCTTAGTTACTGATCAGAATTACTCCAGAGATCCATTTCCTCCCTGGTTCCTGTGCCTTCTGAGAGATGGCATTGGTAAGCCAACAAGTGAAGTCTTTGGTAGCTCTGCTCTTATTGGAAGGAGATTTGGAACAGATGTCCAAAGAGTTGACATTCCTTTATCATTCCTGCTCTGAAAATGTTTAGACGGTATGACAAGAAAGTATCATCTTGCTTTTTGCTTTGTCTTCTTTTGCCCTAGATTTCTCATATTTCTGGTTTTTTAAAAAGTTATGTTCATACTAATTCATGTCTTCATATATGTACTTTGGATAATAATGTCCATCACATTCCAACATCATTTCTAACCATTTATTTATTCTTCATTTCACTTCTTGCACTTTAGAAGTCTTGTTAGGGAAGTCAGTTCCTAAGCCAACATGATGAAGATTTGGGGGCCTACTTTTTATTCTATAGGTGCAGATCTCTGTTCCAGTGCCTAAGGGTTTGATCCACTTTGAATTGAGTTTTGTGCAGGGTGAGATGGTGCAGGGTGTGGGATGCTTTCCAAAGAACATCATTCTGACTCCTTTTGCCCTAGATGACACATTCCCCACATGTCAGATTATGGATTTGTAAATACCTGTATATTGTCTGACCCCTCTTCCCCTTCTTCACCCACACAATGACTGTTTCCTAAAACAGTTTCAGTTAGGGCCCCTTCATGAAAGTCAGAGGCAGCACAGCCAAAAACCTGTGAAAGTCAGTCTGTGAGGACACAGACTCACAGCAGGTACTCCAAATGTTTCTTGCCAAATGATCTCAGGTGATGTCCTTCATCCCTCTCACAGAGCCAATGACTCTCACTTTGAAGGTCAAAATCTGTTCTACAACAGCACAAGTATTCCAGATCCTTCTTTCACTTTCATATTCAGCTCCTCAAATAAAAAATAATAACAATAAAAAAGAGAGAGCTACACGCCACATGTCCGACAGCCTTTTTGTTTGGGGTTTTTTGTTTGTTTGTTTGTTTTAGCTTTTTTGTTGTTTTTGTTCTAATTTTGTTCAGAATGCATTTTGACACATTTTCCATAAACGGAGTGTAACTTATCATCCTTCTGGTTGTACATAATGTAGAATCACACTGGTTGTGTAGTTGCATAATCATGTATGTATATAGGGTAATAATGTCCAATTCATTGTACTATTCTTCCTACCCCCATATCCCACCTCCTTTCACTCCCCTCTGCCTAATCCAAGGTACCTCTATTTTTCCCTAGCCCCACTGCATTGCAAATTAGCATCCACGCATAGGGAAGACATTTAGCCTTTGGTTTTTGGGAACTGGCTTATTTTGCTTAGCATGATATTCTCTAGCTCTATCCATTTACCTGCAAATGCCATAATTTCATTCTTCTTTAAGGCTGAGTAATATTCCATAATGTATATTTACCACAATTTCTTTATCCATTCATCTGTTGAAGGGCACCTAGGTGGGTTCCATAGTTCAGCTATTGTGAATTGAGCTGCTATAAACACTGATGTGGCTATGCCACTATAGTATGCCAATTTTAAATCCTTTGGGTATAAACTGAGGAGTGGGATAGCTGAATCAAATAGTAGTTCCATTCCAAGTTTTCCAAGGAATCTCCATACTGCTTTCCACAATGGTTGCACCACTTTGCAGTCCCACCAGCAACGTGTGCATGTACCTTTTCCCCCACATCCTAACCAACATTTATGGTTGCTTATATTCTTGACAAATGCCATTCTGACTGGAGTGAAATGAGAGTAGTTTTGATTTGCATTTCTCTAATTGCTGGAGATGTTAAACATTTTTTCATATATTTGTTGATCCATTATATTTCTTCTTTTGTGAAAAAAAGAAGACTGTTCAGTTCTTTAGCTCATTCATTGATTGGGTTATTTGTTTTCTTGGTGTTGTTTTTTTTTTTTAGTTCTTATATTTTGGAGATTAATGCTTTATCTGCATGTGGTAAAGATTTTCTTATATTCTGTAGGCTCTCTTCACATTATTGGTCATTTCCTTTGCTGAGAAGCAGTTTTTAGTTTGAATCCACCCCATGTATTTATTCTTTTTCTTTTTTATTATGAATTTTTTATTCATATATGACAGCAGAATGCATTACAACTCATATTACACATATAGAGCACAAATTTTTCATATCTCTGGTTGTATACAAAGTATATTCACACCAATTTATGTCTTCATACATTTACTTTAGACAATGATGACCATCACATTCCACCATCATTTCTAACCATTTATTTATGCTTCGTTTTACTTCTTGCACTTTAGAAGTCTTGTTAGGGAAGTCAGTTCCTAAGCCAACATGGTGAAGATTTGGGGGCCTACTTTTTATTCTGTTAGGCGCAGAGACTCTCTTCCAGTGCCTAAGGGTTTGATCCACTTTGAATTGAGTTTTGTGCAGGGTGAGAGATGGGCTTCAATTTCATTTTGTTACATATGGCTTTCTAATTCTCCCAGCACCATTTCTTGAAGAGGCAATCTTTTCTCCAATGTATTTTTTTTGCGGGGGGGTGGATACCAGGGATTGAACTCAGGGGCACTCGACCACTGAGCCACATCCCCAGCCCTAATTTGTATTTTATGTAGAGACAGGGTCTCACCAACTTGCTTAGCACCTCGCCATTGCTGAAGCTGGCTTTGAACTCACTATCTTCCTGTCTCAGCATCCTGAGCTTCTGGGATTACAGGTGTGTGCCACCATGTCCGCTTTCCAATGTATGTTATTGATGCTTTTATCCAGTATAAGATAATTGTCTGTATGTGGGTTTTCTCTGTGTCTTCTTGGTCCATGTGTCTTTTTTGGTCCCAATATCATGTTGTTTTTGTTACTATGCCTCTGTAGTATAGTTTAAGGTCTGGAATAGTCATCCTCCCGATTCACTTTTCTTTCTAAGGAATACTTTGGTTATTCTAGGTCTCTTATTTTTCCAAATCAATTTCATAATTGCTTTTTCTAATTCTATAAGAATGTCATTATGATTTTGATAGGGATTGTATTAAATCTGTATTACACTTTTGGTAGTATGGTCATTTGACAATATTAAATCTGCCTATCCACAAGCATGGGAGATCTTTCCATCTTCTAAGGTCTTCTTCAATATCTTTCTTTGGTGTTCTATAGCTTTCACTGTAGAGGTGTTTCACCTCTTTTGTTAGATTGGCTCCCAAGTATTTTATTTTATTTTGAGGCTATTGTGAGTGGGATAATTTTCCTAATTTCTCTTTCAGTAATTCAGCACTGATGTATAGAGATGCATTTGATTTATGGGTGTTGATTTTATACTCTGATACTTTGCTGAATTCATTTGTTAGTTCTAGAAGTTTTCTGGTGAAATTTTTTGGATCTTCTAAATATAGAATCATGTCATTGGCAAATAGTGAGAGTTTGAATTCTTTTCCTAATTGTATCCCTTTAATTTCTTTT
Source organism: Callospermophilus lateralis (assembly GCF_048772815.1). NCBI lineage: Eukaryota > Metazoa > Chordata > Mammalia > Rodentia > Sciuridae > Callospermophilus > Callospermophilus lateralis. Next base: position 1,773,203 of record NW_027517451.1, read on the forward strand.
ATCTGTCTAATAGCTCTGACTAGAGTTTCCAGAACTATGTTAAATAGAAGTGGTGAAAGAGGATATCCTTGTCTTGTTCCAGTTTTTAGAGGGAATGCTTTCAGTTTTTCTCCATTTAGAATGTTGTTGGCCTTGAGCTTAGCAAGTTTTACAATGTTGAGGTATGTTCCTACTATCCCTAATTTTTCTAGTGTTTTGAACATGAAGGGGTGCTGTCCTTTGTCAAATGCTTTTTCTGCATCTATTGAGATGATCATATAACTCTTGTCTTTAAGTCTAATGATGTGATAAATTACACTTATTGATTTCTGTATGTCGAACCAACCTTGCATCTTTGGGATGAACCCCATCTGATTGTGGTGCACTATCTTTTTAATAAGTTTTTGAATGATTTGCCAGTATTTTATTGAGAATTTTTGCATCTGTGTTCATCAGCGATATTAGTCTGAAGTTTTCTTTCCTTGATGTGTCTGGTTTTGGTATCTGGGTGATACTTGTCTGGTAGAAAAGAAAGGACGCTTTCAAACTCACTCTATTTCATGGAATAATTTGAGGAGTATTGGTGATAATTATTCTTTGAAGGTCTTGTAGAACTCTGCTGAAAATTTGTCTGGTCCTGGGCTTTTCTTGGTTGGTAGACTTTTGATGATGTCTTCTATTTTGTTGCTTGAAATTGATCTGTTTAAATTGTGTATGTCTCCTGATTCAGTTTGGTTAGGTCAAGTGTCTCTAGAAATTTGTTGATGTTTTGGGGATTTTTTATTTTACTGGAATATAAATTTTCAAAATAGTTTCTAATTATCTTCTGTATTTCAGTAGTATCCATTGTGATTTCATTTTTTATCATGAATTTTAGTAATTTGAGTTTTCTATCTCTCTTCATTAGCTTGGCTAAGCATTTATCAATTTTATTTATTTTTTCAAAAAGCCATCTTTTTGTTTTGTCATTTTTTTTGAATTATTTCTTTTTTTTCAATTTCATTGATTTTAGCTCTGATTTTAATTATTTCCTGTCTTCTACTGATTTTGGTGTAAATTTGTTCTTTTTCTAGGGCTTTGAGATGTAATCTTAGGTTATTTATTCATTGACTTTCTAATCTTTTAATAAATGAACTCAATGCAATGAACTTTCCTCTTAGCACTGCCTTCATAGTATTCCAGAGATTTTGCTATGTTGTATGGTATTCTCACTTACTTCTAAGTATTTTTTATTTTATCCTTGATTTATTCTGCTATCCATTCATCATTCAATACATATTATTTAGTCTCCAGGTGTTATAGTAGCTTCTATATTTTATTTTATTATTGACTTCTAATTTCATTCCATTATGATCTGATAGATTGCAGGGTAGTATCTCTACATGTAACCATGTCACACACATTCCTGTGCAAGATGCCTAGCCTGGCTCACCCTGCTCAGAATCTGCTATCTCCCACTGTGTGGCCTCAAGTGTGAGGAAGCTGCTCTCCTTCTATTCTGTCTCCTGAAGCAGTCAGGGTGTAACAAGGAGCAGGAGAGATTTGGCCCTAAGAGGGCAGGTACCCTCCAAAAGACGAGGTTTCTTGTGATGTTATAATTTTGGCTCATGCAGTCAGCTTGCCCGTTGTCACATGGAACATGGTAAAATTGACAATCAGGAAGGCTGTGGCAGTGGAAAACCAGAAAGGAGATAGAAATGAGCAGATGGCATGAAGGAGAAAGAGAAAGGAAGTATAAAAGACACAGAAAGGAAAATAAATAAAAGTAAGATAAAGTATGGAAGGAAAAGAAGATAAAATAAACCACTTTCTAAATCTGTCCCCTGAGGGAAAATAAGTTCTCAGCCACCAGCTTTGGTGTGTATTAAATTAAGGACAAAATGAGGTTTCTAAGATGTCAGCTGGAAGTTGCCATCTCTGTTCGATATGCTTTAGAAACTGATCCTACAGAAATACCTGATTTTCCTGGGTATTTTTTCAAGCACCTTCCAAGAGAAACCCATCTAGTCTCATAGAGCATCAAAATTCCAGTTGAACTATCTTGTTAACCATGAATTATTTCTTTTTAAAATATATGCAACTTTTATTTGTCAATTATACCTCATTACATTGGAGGGATAGGAAGGGTGAAAAACAACCTGGAAAACCAAGTTAATTTTTATGTCTCTAAAATAAATTCTTTTGAGTTTTTGAGAATGAAAAGAGCTACAACCTCTTAGAATGGGGAAATAGTGGATTTCCCAACCTAATCCATACCTCACCCATTGCATTTCCACTTGGCCCCTTTTAGTTTATAGCACTGGCCGATACTATAGGGGGGACAGGGAACTTCCTGTTCTCAAGTCAAATGACCCTGCTGAAGAAGTCATATCTCAATGACCTCTTTGCTATGTGTTCCCGTGGGCTCTCCAATTCTTATAATTTCATTCCCTTGTTTAAAATCCTTCTACAAGCCCCACCAAGTCTAAGTGCCTGGCTCCCCCATGACTCATTTTTACTGCCTTTGAAGCCTAACCCCCAGTCATATCCCATCATGAACTCTTAAGACCTCAGAAGAGTTCTCTGCTCTGGACTTTTGCACATTGTTGTCTCTCTCCTAGAATATTCTCCCCTACCTAGAGAACCCCTATTTATCCTGTAAGTTTCATCTCCATTCCTAATCTTCCTGAGAATTAACAGGCAGTGAGCAGTTTCATGCTAACTATTTCTAACTTGTGAAACATAATAAGCTTTGAAAAGTGCATAAAACAGATGTACCTTTACCAAATGAACACCCTTCTGACTCACACCCAAGTCAAGAATCAAACAGGGGCACCTCCACAGACCACTCCCCATGGGTGTCTCTTCAAAATCATAAAACCCTCCTTTCATTCAGGAAGTTCTACTCTGCAGTCTTCACAGTATTCATTTTCTTGCCTTTTTAATGATTTACCACTAAAATATGAATCCCTAAAATATACTTTAGTTTGCCCATACTTAAACTGTACAAAAATAAAATCATGCATTAAATATTTGTTACATTCGACTTCTTTTGCTCAATCTTTAACATTTAATCACATTTTGGCATATCTATAACCTATCTGTTTTGTCAAATAGTAATCCATTGTATACCACTTTATAGTTGATAAACGTGTTCTCTTTCTGGTCTTTGACTGTGATGAACATGTCTTCATGTGTCTACTGGGACAACCTTGCATGTTTTCCTGTAGGGGACATGCCCTGAAGTATGACTGCTAGATCATTGGACAGGCCTGGCTTTAGGTTTACAAGGTAATGCCAAAATGTTTTCAAAGTGTTTATCACCGTAAGATTAGAAGAAATCTCTGCATCTGTCTGTCTCTATCTTTTACAATGAACACCTCCACGTGGCATATGGGGTGCAGTCATTAGACACCGGGGAGTTGGAGGGTAAATATTGGCAAAGTTGAGCAATGAGTGACAGCTGACAGGAGACTGGCCCTCAAAGAAAGGGAAAGGGAAGGGAAGGTGCCAGGCCTAGAGTACAACCAGTATCAATGGCTTTCACATAGAATTTCATTTGCTCTTCTCTGTTCTGAAAAGGAGCTGGGTTTATCTAAGGCAGGATGCAGTTTATGGCACAGATCTCTGGTTCCTGGGATATTGTTTCGTGGCTTCCACCAATGGCTGCAGCAACCATGGACCAGGCCAGGTTGCTGCTGGTGCAGCCACTGCTTACCATCCACCCCAGGTCCCTGGACCTCAGTAATTATCCTCCCTCTCGTGGCCTGGCAGTGGCAATTGTGGGTGTCTCACAATCTCATCCCTTCAAACCCAAAGCCTCTGTATTCTAATGTGGCCACTGCTGGTGTAGGTGGCAGCTCATTCTCCTTGCCAACCTTCCATTCTTGGCTCACCAACAGAGCCAGGGAGGGGATATGGGGAAGGCAGTACATCTGAGTGTTATTTTAAAACTGGGACTAAGGTGCCCATCTATCTCCTTCACATTATTGAGGAGTTAGGGCCATGTGCTAATCTTCACCAGGTCCTTCCCTTTCCCCAGCACCATCCCCAGTGCCTCACCTAGGTACCTAGCCTGCCACTTACTCACACTGCAACTTCCCATCAGTTGGAGATGGAGGAGACACCTGCTCTTTGAAAGTTTCACTACTATCTACCAGAGAGTTGTCAGAGAGGCCATACAGGTGTACAATGACTGTAGAATGGCCCGGTACCCCCTGAAGCTATACAGTGTGCAGCTTCCTCACCATAACCCACAGGCTACTGGATGGATAAAGACAACCCAATGCTTAGACCCAGTGCTTATACTCGTGTTTGCCAATAATCCTAAACTCTTAAAATAGAATGACCCAGGCTGGGATTGTAGCTCCGTGGTAGAATACTGCCTAGCATGCATAAGGCCCTGGATTCGATCCTCAGCACCACATAAAAATAAATAAATAAAAATAAAAATATTGTGTCCATCTACAACTAAAACAATTTTTTTTTTTGAAAATAGAGTTGCCCAAAGTGTTAACAAGTGATCTAAATTAGTTACTCCCTCTAGGAGAAAGATCCACTAAACACTTATTTAAGTTCATTCAGAAACTACTAGCCAGATAAGGCTTGAATGATTTAAGTGACAGGTTTTAATTTTGCTATGGCTTAATAATTTTCTTCCTCCAGTTTTCAGAGTATGGCAAGAATATGGCAGACACAACATTGAAATGTATCCTTCAATTGCTTGTGACCCTGGGGGCTGGGGTACTGAAGACTGTGGAGTATGGACTGTCAACCTGAGGTCACAAAGGGTTGTTACCTCAGGTCATACACATTTGGCCTATGAAGATGAATAGGGAATCCACCAAAGTATGCACCCAAAAGACTGCTCAGCCTGGTGGAAGGCACGTTTTCTCATTTGTCTGCCCAGAGGGAAGACTTCTAATTCTCACAAGGACTAATTCTATGCATGATGTTCACACTGTTACAACACACAGAGCTGAACCTAGTAACAGCAGTTTCCAAAACTAACGACCCTGTGCAACCTACAAAACTAGCCACCCCATTCTGACCATTAGTTCTGTTTTCTTCTTTGTTAAATCCTAACAGTTGTAAATCTCTATTTTCTAAGTTCAGCACAGTGACTTTGTAAAATATTATTCCTGTATGTTTCTTCCTTTTCCTCTCCAGACCCCAGCAGGCTGACCATCTCTCAGGGTGGCAGCAAACAGGCTGGCTTGTCTCGGGCTCCCACCATTTAGGTGTGGCCAGTGAAAGGTACTGGCAGACCAGCCACTGCCAGGCAGATCAGAAGCAGCAGCTGTTAAGGTGTGACTGCTTGGGCACCCTCCCTACAGGCCACAGGTTGGCAGTGTCCAGTCATGGGCTAAATTGCACCCCATACCACTCACACGTTACATTGTAACCCCCCATATCTCAGAACATGACTGAATCTGGGAAAGGGCCTTTAAGGAGGTAATTAGGCTCAAGGAAGATCAATTAGACTGGTGGCCTTTTAAGAAGAGGAAATATGGACCCAGAGACAAATACAGAGGTGACCATGTGAAGACACAGGGAGAAGATGGCCAGCACCTTAACCTTGGATTTCAGAACTGTCGGAAAATGGGCTTCTGTTTTCTGAGCCCTCACGGGAGCCTGAGTAGATCAAGATGGCCCTCTGCCACTACAGCCACCATCGTACTCCCATTGTGGAATAAGAGCTCTCACCCTAGGCTGGGGCCAGGCTTTGGGAGAGAAGTAAGGGCTCCTTGTTCCTCCTTCCCTGTCACTGCTGGCTTCCTGAACTGCACCCAGGCATTGGTAACTGTCTCTGTTAAACTCTTCTCCATCTCCTTGAGCCAGCCCACCAGGTGTTACTGGCAGAAACTTAGATGGATTCATTTGTTTCCCTCAAAATGTGTCCAAGCTGTTCCTAAAGTGTTCTCCTACTGACAGAAACAAACCAGACCAGCTCATCAAGTGAGTACCTCCTTCTGCCACATTACTGGATAAAGAGCATGTCTCTGAAATTTACATGGTGACTAGAAGCTATAGGAATATGCAACCCAGCAGGTATCTCTGCAAAAATGACACCAAGTCTGTCCAGCCAAGTAACATTAACACTGGATGAGTGAGAGAGATAGCGACGGCTTTGAAAAAAGAAATGCATGCTATGGAGAGAACACTTTGAAGCAGGTATTTAGAACTGTTTCCACCCCCTGTATAAATTTTTTTCTGAAAATGATTTCATTTCTTAAAAATTCTGAGATTGAAAAATGGGAAATGGTATTTTTCTAAATTATATTAAAATATTGCAAATATATGATTTCAAAGAGCTTTGAACATATCCATTATCTAAATGCTAAATGTCTGTGAATGGACCAGATTTCTTTTTGGTACCAGGGATTGAACCCAGGGGTGTTTACCAATGAGCCACATCCTCAGCCATTTTTCATATTTTATTTAGAAACAAGCCCTCAATGAGTTGCTTAAGTCTTCACTAAGTTGCTGAGGCTGCCTTTGAGCTCGAGATACTCCTGCCTCAGCCCTCCCAGCTGTGGACAGGACATCTTTGTCTTCTGGTTTTCTCCAGGTTTGGCCAATGGGAGACACGATTTTTAAAAAAAAAAACACTTTTTTTATTAGATTATAAGATCATTTGATTGATGCCAAGGCAGATGGAAATCAGTAAACATTCAACAAAGTCTCTGCAAAACATAGATGTGACTAAAAAAAATGAGTCACAATTTGTCAATACAACCAACAAGGCCCTTCCTGCATTCTCTCTGTAGCATTGTCTTTAACTATGCTAGTCATTAAAACCAGGTATAAAAATAAACTTGTTAGGAAGAAATTGACACAAGCATCACTGTTTGAAACATATCCTCAATTTCAGGATAAGAGTCACTTCTGGGTCATTCTCAGCCTTACCTAACCACATCAATACTCCATTATCATGCAAAGAACCCCTACTCTATCATTGTAAGAAAGGAAATCCTGAAAACACCCCAGGCTATTCCACAAGGATCCTTCCCTAATAACTTCCCTAGCCTAACCACCAAAATCCTTCTATCTACAGCTTGGGGTAGACATAGACACTCCTATGTCTACCCCAAGCTGTAGGCAGACTGGCCCCAGCCTCCACTGGACCTCCCTCTGCAAGTGCCTTGATTAAACCTGTGCCTGTGGAGCTGTGTCTCCTCTCTATTTCCCTCATTCTGTTCTTTCCTTACAAAACTGAACTTGGAAACAGACTCATGATTCATATCATAAAGTGTTAAAGCCAGTTTTTCAAATGGTCCTTGTTCAGTTCAGTCCCACATAAATTCAAAATGAGCATACAAACTTAATAGGACAGTAAAAACACCAATTGTTTTTCTGCCATCAAGAAAATAATTATTAAATTCATTTCATCTTTAAAATGTTTCTCTTTTTAATTACTAGAAATGTTGGTTCAATAGCATAGGTTTATAATTTATAAATGAATAACAAGGATTTGGAGTATCCATTTAAAATTGTTCACTGATTCTGATGAACTATCTAAAAAGCTTGGAAACTGGGCTGGGGTTGGGACTCAGTGGTGGAGCGCTTGCCTAACATGTGTGAGGCACCAAGTTTGATTCTTAGCACCACATATAAATAAAAGGTCCATCAACAGCTAAAAGATAAAAAAAAAACTTGGAAACCACTGGACATTAAACCACAGGGGCTATAAAAAAAATCTACTGTGGCCTGAATCTTAGGACTTCAGATTCACAAATTCTGCCTTGTTCAAACTGACTTGAAAGAGAAGCAGGGTGTGAAGGAAGAGGTGGGCACTCACCTCCTCCTCCTATCAGGCAGGATGGTGTGCTCATTTGTTTGAACTACTACCACTCAGAAAGTTTTGAAAATATTTGGAATGTAGTAGGAGATGCAAGGACCACCCACAAGTTAAATACCTAAAGAAAAGCCTTCCAAATACAACAGGGCAAACGTGGGTCAGCTTCTCCCCAGCTCCACATCCAGACCAGAGCAGGGCTGGGTGGAAGAGCCACCTTGATCAACCCCACTTGAATTCCCCATTCCTGAGTGTCATATTGGGTAGGAGCCTTGGAAATGAATGTTATCACAGCATGCAGTGTTTGGAGGTGACAGAAAACACTCCAGTCATGTCAGAGAGAATGACTATGCAGATTAGACTGGGGGAAATACCCCAGAACTCGACTCAGCATGCTTTCTTTCTAATGCTGCCTGCAAAATGAGTCCAAATTCAGGCAGAGCTCTGAACAATGCATTCATTTATTGCCTGGGTTTTCAGGCAAATAGCTGTGAAAATACATTGATGAGGTGGAGACATCATTACAAGACTTTGAAATTGAAACTGCTTCCAACCTGCTTAGTGTTATTGTTTTTCAGGATTGTCACTCATTAAAATTAAAATCTAGCTATAAAACAAGAGATCTGGGGAGATGTTCACTTCTCTGCAGATAAATCCTGCTTCCTCTAGCTTTCCTCCTTAAAGGCAGGGCAAATCCAAATCATCATCTCAGCACTGAAGGATGCCCCAGAGCAGTTTCACAGCCCTGTAAAAGTCTCCAGAGGAGATGGTCTGAACACTTGAAAAAAAGCAGCCTTCTTTGCAATTATCTAAGAGGAACAGGGTGATGTAACTCGCCATTCTTCCTACTATCTTTGTTCAGAGTCACATCTTTGAAAAACAAATACTAGGGATTTGTTGTTGCTTTGTTTTGCTTTTAATCTCCATTAAGGAGTGGTCTGATTATGTAATGGTATTTTATGGTGAGGGAGGTGAGCCCATCCCTGAGTTTTGCCAGTGCCCGTTATTCAGCCTCCTGCCCAGCTCACCGGGGGCCTTCTAAACACCAGGAGCTTTCAGATGAAGCACAGACTGCTTCCCCCCAAAGCCACATTCTGTGGAGCCAGTGTTTGGCAGATCCTGCTGTTTTACATGACTGTGGCCTCCAAATTGGGTTTTCCTTTCTCCTTTCTGCAAATAAGGTGGCAGCATCTGGTCCCAAATCATTTTCCCAAAATGACCTTCCAAATGAACACCTGGAGAGTCCAAACACCCTCCAACTGAAAGGTGTTTGTCATTTACTCCACACGCCCTGCTCTAGCCTCTTGCAAAACCTGTCTGTCTTCCCACTGTCAAGAATGATGTACACACCTTTAATCCCTTTGCCTTTTTGAAAAATGAAGGTGAGACCTTGATTTACTGTGCCCGGACCACCCTACTGTACAATACCAACAGATTATTGGGCCTGGTGGCAGCCCTGTCCATCATGTTTTATGACTCGGACCATTCCCATCTTGGCTGGGGAGCTAGGAATGGAATTTTAACTATGAATTTCCTTGTGTTTAATAGGACAAAGTCAAAAGGCCACATTCTGCCTTCAGATATGCATGAACAACTTCCAACTGGAGTTACTCACGTATATCTGAGTTTAGTTAAAATACTCCAACTCTCCAGCATTATTGAATAACATGCTTTGTTTCTTTTTAAATTTTTTTAATGTGTATGTGGGAGGGTGAAACAGCATGAGCTAAGTAATCAAAATTATTTGCTCTTTTGGGGGAAAGTTTTGGTTATAGTCCCACTCATCTACTTTTTTTTTTTTTTTTTTTGGTCTGGGGATTGAACTCAGTGGCACTGAATGAACCACTGAGCCAAACCCCCAGCCCTGTTTCATATTTTATTTAGAAACAGGGCCTCACTGAATTTCTTAGGGCCTCGCTAAGTTGATGAGGCTGGCTTTCAACTTGTGATTCTCCTGCCTCAGCCTCCCTAGCTCCTGGGATTACAGGCATGTGCCACTGACCTTTTTTTCTATCTTGATACAGACCAACTACTGAACCCCTTCAAGCTTATCTTAAAGGTCTCAATACCCTTGATACAGCATGTTACTTGAGGGGGCATCTGTAGGACAGTGGAAACAGATGTAGACTTAGAAGAAGCAAGATCAAGTTCCAGTTCTGATAGTACTTGTATGGACTTGGACAAGTCACTTAGTCTTTCCTGGTATCTATTCATTCATTTGTATTGGCTTTGCAAGGTTATTGTGTGAATGCAAGATAACAGGTATAAATTTGATCCCCCCACCTCAAAAAAGTACTTTATCACATAAGCAAAAATATATAAATAAACAAGTGACGGATGATGATGGAGAGAGTAAGGAGAAATTTACAGGCTAACAATGTTCATGAGTGTGTAAATGGTAAACGCCCTTGGAAAGCAATTGCAATGAATATTGATAATGAACATTTAAAATTATCCTCTTAGGTTTAATAGTTCTATATTTGAAAGTTTGCAATAGGAAATAAAAATAATGGAGGAGAAAACAGTAGAAACAACCCAAATTTTAAGCAAACAAGGGAATGTTTAACTCCTATCAGAATGACACATAGGTTAAATTATTACAGTGTTTAAATGAAGAAAAATGAATTCAAAGTATATATATTCTGTATAGTCACATCTTTGTAACAATTACAACAAAAAGCAAACATTTTAAAAACCTGGAAGCTAATAGAACCTGATAGAAGAGAACCAGAAGACACTTTGAATAGAAGGACTACATGAACCTTTGTCCTTCTTTCAACACTTAATACCATATGTATACAGATGATCCTCAGCATGCATTAAATGGATTTTTTACAGTGTCATACCCTAGCTCATAATTAGCTAGAACATCTTGCTCAACTAACTTTCCAATTAATCAAAGCTTTGTTTTAATTAGTCCTCCAAAATAGTTTTGAAATTTTTCCCAGTGGTTTGATCCTATTATTCCATCCAGCTATATGTAAGATGATAGATATTCAGACTAGCACATTTGGCATTTGGTCAAATGGCAAAAGCTTGGATTTAAACATTGAGTGTCACAAGGCACAACATCAAAGGAATGTTCAAATATTGCTCCTCACATACAGCACAGCCCATGTCATTTGATCCTCAAGAATGCAGAGCAGCGGGTGATGAATGTCCGTGGCAGGAGAGCCAATGTACATATTCCCATCAACAGAAGAATGGGTGCAAGCCAGACAAGCAAGGTATGCCAACGGTGTACTCGTAGACAGTCATTTTCACCATCAGCGTGGTATTGTGAATTAGAAATACGGAGGGAAATTCAATAAACAAAGCCCCATTAATTCACAACATAGATGAGTACATAAATATTTGTAATAGTTATTGCCTTCAGATAAATCCAACTGTGACACTATAAAATGCTATTTTATATTTCTAGCATGTGCTACAAGCCTTGTACAGTCACGAGTTGAACACCACACTCTACAGAGTAGTCTGCCCAGGAAATAGAAGATAGTCTCTGCTCAGGCAACCCGCATAGGAAACATATTTTACAGCATGGAAGGGATAATACTCTATGGCAAAAATTAAATCAGTTCTGCAATTGCAAGTGGAAAATGTTTCCTTACATCTGAATTCACTTACTGAGCAAGGGACCAGACATGCACCTCAATTACAAGAAATTAAGTTCCTTGAAGGCACATGAAATCATCAAAGGTTAGAAATGAAAGGGAGCTTAAAAATATTCTAACACAATACATACACACACACACACACACACACACACACACACACACAAACTTTTTACAGATGAAGGAGGTTGGGAATTTCCCAAGGTTATACAGCTAGAAGAGTCAGGATTCAAACCCAGGTCGCATGGCTCTCTTTGCTGCTCATTTAAAAACTCTTCAAATACCACAGGGAGTGAGATTGCTCAACCTTGACAAGTACTATCATCAGATGTTCAGGATGCCATGTGGCAGGATGCAAAGGGCTTTGAAGTCACCAGAGTTCATATCCTGACTTGGGCACTTGCAGTGTACAACCTTGGAAGGTCAACTACAGTCACCACAGCTCAGGCTCATCTACAAAAGCAAAGACCATAAACCCTGCCCCATGGCATGGTGGTAAGAATTAAATGGGATAATACACATTAAGTACCAAGAAGGATGCCCAGCACACCACAGAAATTCCATGAACAGCACCTGTCATTACTATCTTCTCACTTCCTTGAAGGCAGACCCAAAGTCCTGAACTTTCAGCATCAGCCTACAAAGAAGAGTGCGATCCAAACAATTCATCCTTACCGAATGCTGTATGGAGGTTTCTGTTCTCAGTTGTGCCCAGCCAAAATAAATCTAATGCAATCTGGATCATTTAATGCTTAGCACCGTTTTTAATAATAATCTCATCAGTTGTCATTTTCCATTTCCAATTTACCTAAATAGGCCATTTTTAGAGTTAGTGACTTTAAACCTAAGATGCCCATAAAATAGAATTATCTTGGATCCCTCCAAGGGAATGTCAACATAAACACACAGGGGAAATGGCCACGCTTGATAAGGAATTGGTCACTGGCTTGGATGAGTGTTCAGTTGTAAACTCATCCAATACTATTCTGAGGAATTCCCATCTATATGTGCTTACTGCCCTCACCACCCTGTCATCCTCTAGGTTTGAATGTCCTTTATGAAGTGAACTTGATCCTCCTGTTTCACTTTTGGTCTCTGTCCAGAGAAGCGAATGCGCTGGCATAGCTCTGCCATTTGTCAGCCAGAATTCTGGCTACACATTTGCTCGTCAATCTAAACCTACCCTATTCTCATATGAGCACTTGGGGCTTCATGTAAATCAAACAGATATTCTGTCATTCACCAGCAATATCGCTCCATAGTGCTCTACACCCATGTGCCTCCGTGAAATATTTCACTATGCCTGTGGAAGAAATATTCAAGTGACTGTGCTTTTTCAGGAATGGTGACACCAGAATGTTGTAATTCTGTTCATTACCACAACAAGGATAAATGGCATTTCTGCCAAAGACTTTTGCTAACGGGTGCAGTAATGCACGTCAGCACTTTCTGAAATTAGAGGTTCTTCCCTGAGAGGTAAGTAGTATCATGCATGACTAACAAAGGCAAATCCAAATTTTGGAGCCAAGTGTTTTCTTATCAGAGTCAGAGTCATTGTTTGTTTCCAACAGACTCTGCCTTGGGGAATTCATAATGTCATGTCTACTCTCTTGGCTTTAACGTCCAGGTGAGTCTGACCCCAAGGTTTGTAAAAGGGCAGATCCTTATTAACTTGGCATGCTGCATGGTGACTTTTCCTACATTTGGAGTCATGCATGCTTTTATCAGTTATATTTCAAAAGTCTGCTGTGGTTTAAGGACAGTCTCTCATTGATGTATTAGTTTGCTACTCATTAAAATACTTTAAAAATTAGTTGAATAATCTCTTGTTGAGATTTTAAGATATTTGTTTCTAGTTGTAGTAATTAATTGTTCATTAAAAAAGTTAGTGAGGAGACTTGGCTTCATTAATTCTTTTGGCATTTTCAAGAGGCACAAAGGTACTGAGGAACTGGGAGTTTAAACAAGAAAATTAAATATCAGTTCTCATTGACATGTGCATGGTATTAGGACAGGTAATTTAAGTGTTTCTGGATTCACACTGGTGCTTTGATGTAGAGGTAGTACATGGGGATACTGGAGAAAATGGAGAGGGGAGGACTTTGGATCCAGGTTATCTATAGCGAGTATACTTTATTCCTATAAGGGTCTGAAATGCCTGGTGTCATTACTATTCACTGCAAGAACTGTAAGTATGACCACTGTGCTGTGTTAAAAAAAAAATCCAATATCTGTGAAAGGTTATTCATGCAAATAAAATATCCTCTAAAATTAAAGACTCACAGAGCCTGTATTGTATTGCTTTTCAAAATGTTTAAAATGGACAGAACATAGATTCTAGTCAGAGAGAAATGGTTGTTCTTTACTGTTGTAGATTCTGAACAGGTCCTAGAGATCATAAAGTTTTTAATACTGAATTTTCACTATAAAGTCACTTGATCACCAGTATTAATATTAGTGTCTAACTAAGTAAAATGTTGTGCCAGTGTGAAATGCAAAAATGCCTTCCTCTGGTTTCCTTTGTAGCTTTCTGCCTCTGACTCACGCCCTCTAGTGTTTCTGAGACAAAGTACAGTATGTGAAGTTCAGTTCACAGACAGAATAGTTTTTTTTTTTTTCCCAGTCTCTCAGTATTTTCCCTAGATATCATATACTAAAGCAAACTTATCATCAGATATTTTGCCCTGAATTCTAGGTGATTGCAAAAAAATTTTTATCTGAAAGTCTTCACTTAGTGAAATCTTGTATTCTGACCTCAGATCCCCAAAGGAGGCATTTACTTCTTATTCTTAGAGTTATGCTCCTTCCCTGCCTTTGAATTCTTGTATTCTAATTTACTTTTATTGTGCTGTGTAGATGGGGGAAAGATACTCTAATGAACTAAAGCATGTAAGCAGGCATTTCTTTGACATATTTCCCAGGGATAGAACTTACACTTTGATTCTCCTGTTACCCCAGAGGTTCAAGGTATTTTGACTCAAGAAAAAGGTGATTAATTTTTTAATGCTCTTATAGAAAACAAAGGGATATTTTCAGTCATGGAAGCCCTTAGTCAAACCAGAAGCAATAGTCATTTGGGAAATTTATGGCTCCTGAGCACTTTTTCTTTACAGAGAAGAAAATATACTTACAAGCGGTCAGCTGCTATTGCTGCTACTTTGGAAATCAGCCACAGCTGATTGTGAGAGCTAACTATAGGCCAAGGTCATCTGGGGATCCACCCAGCCTGCTCACAGCCATGGCGCCCCCACCTAGCCACAGCGCATGAGCTTGCCAATCCAGCCAGTCCAGCCCAGACTGCTATTTTTAGTTGGAGTTCCCAAAAGTCCTTGAGTCTGCTGGCATTCACTTTTCTACTATTTTAAACCATTATCTTTTCTATTCACTGGCCACTCCTCGCCTTCATAATACCCACTGCATATTCACAGATATGGCGAATTGTAATATTGAAAATGAATCATTTTATTTAACAGAGTTCACCCACTTGTAGAGATCTACTGCATCAAATTACTTCAACTGAGTGTCTAAACAAGACATCTCAAATTTAGCTTCCTTCTTCTCTTCAGTCAACTCCCAACCTCCAGTCATCACCAGCTCTTATCCACTCAGATTTGCAAGCATATGAAACTGATCCTGTCCTCTCCATCCACTGTCATTTCAGTTCATCCATTCTTCTGGACTGCTATAATAGCTCCAAGCTGACTTTCCCACCTTCAATGCCAAACACTCGAGTAGCAGTTTGTTACCTTCGAGAATTACAAATCAGCATCCTAAAACGGAATACCACAGACTGAGTAATTTATAAAAAATAAAACAAAAAAAAAACCCAACAACTGGAACATAGCATATAGGCTTCCAGTTGTGGAGGCTTAGAAGTTCAAGATCAAGGGTCTAGAATCTGGTCAGGGTCTCCTTGCTAGGTTATCCCATGAGAGAAAAACAAGAAAGCTTGAGAGAGATCAAAAGGGGGACCAATCACATCCTTTCATAAGTCACACACTCCTGCGACAGTGACCTGACTCCCACAAGGATTGCATTAATCCACCCTAAAGGTACCACCTCTTAGAATTGATATTTGGTAGACTACTAAGAGGAAGTCCAACACATGACATTTGGAGGACGTTTATACCATAGCACTGAGACCGATATTAAGGAGGCATCCCTCATTATGTAAATATACCCCATGCTTTGACAAGACAGAGTATTTACTGACTTCCAACCCTGTCGTGCTCTTCCATGACTCCAGATCTGCCTAGTGATATTCCACTTTTCTTCAAGTCTCATTTTGTACGTGACTTATTGATGGAGTTTTCCCTGACTCCCCACATCCATTTGGCTAGTCTCTCCATTCTGATGCTCTTTAGGCTGTGGGGCTCTTACTATAGGAACTTAATACTAATTTTTTTGTGTTCATAACATCTAGAACCATACCTAAAGAAGTAATTAAATTTTGTTGTATTAATCAAAACACAAATCTCAAATCAGCCAGTATTTATCCAAGAAAACATCATGTGAATACTCTTCCCACTTTGACCTCTCTGCCTTTCACTAAAAAGAAATCGACTCACAAGTTTCCAGGCTGGGTCGTACCTTAAGGCTCCATTCACTTCAGGAAACCTGATTTGTTTGCCGAAAGATGGGGTGCAAAAGTCCTGAGGACAAGGGAATTAGATCAGAGAAGGAGGCAAGAGCAAGAAGAGTTGGAGCTTGCTGCCTATGCAGACCACCCAATTCTGGAAGACTTAGGAAACAAAGGGGCTACTTAAATTGAGATGGACACCAATGCCTGGCTTGTACACAGTATGCCTTCAGGCTATCTCTTCTCCTTTAATATTTGTACTCTATTTATGCCAATTCCCCAATTGGGTATAGGCTCAATCTGAAGAATCTGACTTGGAAATCAATAACCAGCACAGTTCCTACCTTGAATTTCCTGTTTAGTGATTCTTAGTCCTTTTAATCAGAGGCAAACAGGTGTGTAGGAAGAGGAAACTGGGACAGTATCCTTATGCAGGGTGTCTCTGGTCTCTACTGCTGTGTGGCCATCACTTGCTCAGCATGGGGCACACGGATAGCAGTGGGCAGAATCTGACCTTCAGTTGGATTGACAGGGTAGCATGTTGTAGTTTTCATTTGATTTCAAACAATTATATCTACTAGTTTGTGAGTGTGTGGGTTGTCAATTTGGACTGTATTCTGTTGAGTGGTTCCTCTGGAGGTCTCCTTTGAGCCACGA
This sequence comes from Callospermophilus lateralis, assembly GCF_048772815.1. Taxonomy (NCBI): domain Eukaryota; kingdom Metazoa; phylum Chordata; class Mammalia; order Rodentia; family Sciuridae; genus Callospermophilus; species Callospermophilus lateralis. The sequence continues at coordinate 1,789,809 of NW_027517451.1, forward strand.
TTGGTCTAGACCAAGTGTCACTCATATGTCTGGGGTTAACAGGCTATCTGAAGTGTATTCTCCTCTGGGTGGGCCTCCTAATGGGTTGATTTGAGCTTATTTTCATGGTGATCCCATGGATCTAGTGCAGAAGGAGTGTGTGAACCTCAGTGTGCAAATGCCTTTAAGTCTCTACCTGTATCATGTTTGCTAGAGGTTGAACAAAGGCACAGAGTCAAATTCAGAATCAAGGAATGGAGAATAGACTTCTTGGTAGGAGGATAGCAAAGAGGAATATGTGACCATTTTGCAATCTACCTTAGAGACCTTTTCATGGTTATCTGTATGAAGCCTGCATGTCATTTGGGAAATTCCCCCTGCTTTCCTTAATAATCAATACTCAGAGCCAGGCTCAGTGGAGCATGTCTGTAATTCTGGCAGTTCAGGAGGCTGAGGCAGAAGGATCTAAGTTCAAAGCCAGCCTCAGCAACTTAATGAGGCCCTAAGCATCTCAGCAAGACCTTGTCTCTAAATAAAAAAGGGCTGGAGATGTGGCTCAGGGGTTAAGCACCCATGGGTTTAATCTCTGGTTAAAAAAAAAAAATCAATACTCAGGCATGAATGCATTACATTCTGCCCAAGTTTGACCAGCCCACAGGAAGTGTGTCCTCTGTCCTCTGATGATATAGTAAGTAGCCACTTGCAAAGAGCTGGAAGCACACAAATGGGGGGAAACAGTTTAGGTTTCAGGGACAAGCATCTTATCCACTTGAGGGAAGCAGAAGTACAAGAAAAATGTAAAGAAATCTAAAAGGAAGAAATGGTAAGGTAGCACATGACTTGTATGGTGAAGCTTCATGCTTCAGAAGCTTGTGAAGACAGTGTGTCACTGGGCCCCTGTCCTCACTTGGCCACAAAGCAGTGGGTCACACAGTAAGCAGCTGTTCCCATCCAGTAGCCCACAAGTGCTCCAGCTAGACAGTCCCATCAACTCCTTATTCACTTCCAATTGTCTCTTCACACTAAAACCATGTGTTGGTTGCCATCTGTCCAGGCACTCAGCTTATTGTATGGACAAATTGAAGATACTCTACTTTCTATAAAAAAAAATATGAAAACTAAAGATAGATCAGCAAGCTCTGATTCTTGAGGAAAGAACATTCCTGTATGTTAAATATACAAGGAGGATGTTTTTTTGCTTTAAATACCAGGGATTGAACCCAGGGGTGCTTTACCACTGAGCCCTTTTTTATTTTTTTGAGATAGTGAAACCCTAAGCAACTTGGTGAGACCCTCAGTTGCTGAGGCTGTCCTCAGACTTGCAATCCTCCTGCCTTAGCCTCTCAATCACTTGGATTATAGGCATATGCCACTACCCCTGACTTAAGAAAGATGTGTCTTTGAGGGGGGGGGGATATACCTTAAGATGCTATGATAAAACAGTTTCATTCATCCATTCACACTACCCACTGAGCCCCCACAGCCATCTGAGTTTTCTACTCTTGATGAACAAATACCTTTTTTCCCCAACTTAAGTCTTCAGTAACTTGTAAGGTTTTTACATCTTACTGAGCTCTGCATTTGGGGCAAAATGGGGAGGGTATCAATAAATATTTCCTTGACGCATGGATAGCTTGGATCAAGGTTCTGGGAGGGAATAAATACAAGGGAAGGAGATCACCTTCATTTAGTTAATATTTTGCCTCAGCCAAATGACTAATTCACAGCTAATCATTGCATCTTAACCAGTGACAGCTGGAGCTCACGGCTTGCATTCTGCCTCGTCGACTTTATTCCTTCTGGAAAGGCAGGAAGCAGAAGGGCTCCACACACAGCAGTCACAGACACTCATCAAAGACAAACCACTGACATGGAAACCCAACAAGCAGAGGCTTCCTAGTCCAAGGCCGGCTGTCGGGAGCTACATGCAAGCACATAGCGCCATCACAGCCTTCCTCCTTGGTTCTTTGGGGGACCAGAATTGGGGAACAAGGCTTCCTCGGTTTTCCAACAAATGACCTATTTCAGTGCAATGGGGTGGGGATGGGGGTGCAGCCACACGGCCAGCCAGTCAGACATAGCCAGGTCAGAGTGATGTTGGTATTTCATGCCAGTAATTCTGTCTAACAGAAACTCAGCCTGGCTTTTTTCCATTCCCTTTTAGCAATATTGCGGTTGTAAATCAGCAAGAGTGTCCTGGAGACGGCTTCAGGTGGGTTGTCGGGAGTGGTGTGGAGGAAGATTCTTCAGAATAATTTAGAGTGTGAGTCTAGGAGGGAAGGTCAATTTTGCTATTTACAACCAGAGAACTACACCGAACTTGGCTTTGGAGAGATGCTTTAAATGTCAGTCTTTGAATTTGAATTTAGAATATGTAAAAAACACAATAACTCATAATTTTTACCCCCACAAGACAGCCCATATTCTCATCTCTGACCTCTGAGCATCCTCTAAGTTGCAGAGGCAACTTTAGTAATAATTGACTACGGGATGATTAAAAAAATCCCTTTTTTTTCATTCATAAGAACAGTTTATTGGTAGGTCCCAGAGGAAAATAGGGTGGATATTATTCTGACCTGAAGGGCAGTATGGACAAAAAACTGGATTTTCAAGGAGAGTACAGGTCCCAGGCTTACATTTTAATAACAGTGCAACTTTAGACAAGTACTTTGCCCTCTCTGGGCCTCTCCTTTTTCTCTAAAATCAAGTAGCAGTTATTCAGAAGAGCAACTACAAAGTAACTTTGTATAGTATTAAGGCCAAGTTAGAAACTGTCTTAGTCCATTTTCTGTTTGCTATAATAGAATACCTGAAACTGGGTAACTTATAAAGGAAAGAGGGTTTTTTGGTACATGGTTCTAGAAGTTCAAGGGCATGTTACCAGCATCTGCTTGGCTTCTGGCAAGGGCATCATGCAGTTCCATGCGTGTCAGAAAGGCAGAAAGTGCAGGAGAAGAAGGGAACAGAGGAGCTGACCCACTTTACAACAACCAACACTCATGATCATGACCCCCTTGCTCAGGAACTGCACAAATGCTTCCATGAGGGTAGATTCCCCGTGACCTGACTCACCACCTTGCCATACCATTACGTGGGCAATTACATTCCACATGGGGTTTCCCTGGGACAAACCATATTCAAGCCACAGCAGAAGCCTTGCTGGAGGGAGATAAATGTCCAAACTCCCTCAGCAGCAGCTACAGAAGCCTGCTGGAGCCCGTGTGCAGTGACTCACACCAGGGCACCCTAACTTAAGCGCTTCCCCCTTTGGCTAGGTCCTCTGAGCTAAGGACTGGATTGATATGAGGTACAGATCAAGTAAAGCATGGAATGTTGGATCTAGCCACTTCCCAAGTTCTGATCCATTGACACTGCAACCTCTGCCAGATCTTCCTAAACCCCATCAGGTTATGGATACAAGAAAGACTCAGTAGACATTCCTCAATGGAAAGACTGGAAGAGAAATCTATGGCCTCATTGTTTGGAAGCAACCCATGAAAATAGCAGAGGTCTCAGGCTTTGCTGCAACTCCTTGCCTAAGGCTCCTACTATGGGCCTGGCCCTGTATCATCACCTGTATTTACTTCCCCCTAGGTGCCCATGAATGCTTCTTTTCAGTAGGTCATTATTGACTCACTCCAAGGACCTGCCCCCACCAAAATACCACCATGATTTCTACTACATGCTCTCTCAAAACCTTCCATTCTCTGAAAACTTAGGAACTTAGAGAGGAAGAACCCTAGGAACAAAAAAAAACAAAAAAACAAAAACAAAAACAAAACAACCTAAAATGCAACATCTTTGTATAATGTCCTCCTTTTTCTTTTCTTTTTTTTTTTTTTTTGCCTTTGGTGCCAGAGATTAAACCCAGGGGTATTTAACCACCGAGGCACATCCCCAGCCCTATTTTATTTTTTATTTTGAGACAGGGTCTCACTAAGTTGCTGAGTCTGGCTTTGAACTCACAATCCTCCTGCCTTGGCCTCTGGAGTTGCCTGGATTACAGACTTGTGCCACCACACCCAGCCATGGCCTCATTCTTGACCCATCTCATACTAGTTTCTTCCTACCAGAAGCCATTGGGAGAGAAACAGCCCAAGAAATATTTAGCTCTGATACACTGTTTGCTTTAATTATTAACATTTGGCAGCCAACAGAACCAGCAGCACTTCCTCCAGACACTTGTGAAAGCAAAAGGAACAGCTCGCGCCTCGGCCTTCATAAGATGTTTGAGCAGTCGTGTCGGATGGGCACATGCAGGGTTCACACATAACAGCAAACACTCCAAGTGTGCTAATGGATTCATTTACTCTACAAATATTTATTGAGCTGGCACCATCTAGATGCTGAGAACACATCAGCCTACAAAACAGACAAGAATCCTGGTTCTTATGGAGCTTATACTCCAGTGGGAGGTGGAGGAGACCAAGATTTAAAAAAACAAGAAAATTATATGGTATGCAAGGAAGTAATCACACAAAAATGTAGCAGGGTAAGAGGAATGGGGAGAGGGTTCTATTTTACATGGTAGGTCATTAAGAAGCTAACATTTAAGCAACATCTTGAAGAGAAAAGGTGAGCCAAACAGATATCTGGAAAATGGCACTACAGACAGACAGCATAGCCTGTGCAAAGGCCCTGAGGTGGGAACACACCTGGAACATCAGTGGAATATAAGGAAGTCTGAATGTTGTGTCCGGAGAGGAATTGAGGGTAGTAGGGGAAAGGAGACTTTAGAGGAAACAGTGGGCAGACAAATCAGACCTCACAGACTCACTATAAAGTTTGCATTCTTTTAAGGAAGCTTGGTACAGAGGGACCTGATCTGACCTAGGGTTTAACAGAATTCCACTTGCTTTCTGGGTGTTGGGTTTCATTACATGCTCAGATGAGATCACAGAGACAGGCCATTTGTACTGAAAACAATCACTGCACTTTTCCCCTACACGTTCAGGATTATTGTGCTGGGAGGCTCATGCACCAGCATCCTCCAATGAATGGAGCTCTGCCACGGCCCGCCTCACGACTCCCTGTCTCCTGGAAGCAAAGTCCCATTATGTTCCATTCCAGCATCACATAGAATTGGAGAGAGAAAAGGAAGTCTCCTCCTCCGCTGGTTGCAGACTTCCCAGTAATTCAGACTCCACCTAGCAAGATCCATTTGAGCTAATTAACGGCCCTCTTTTCAGTAGGTGTCTCTTCACTATGATTAATTCTGGGTCAGAGACAGAAAGCTTGTTCCATTATGGTTCTTTTTAAAAATTATTATTCTTCAGGCTTCTAATACTGGCATGAACTGCGGGTGAATTTCTGAAGTCATGTTCCTTAGCTGTCACAACTAGTAATAGAAAAATTTAATTTATAAAGAATTAGGAGAGGCAGGAGAGGCACGCTTTTCGGTCTAGAACAAAGGAGATCAATCCTGACACAATGGCAGCATGACATTTGTGGACTTTGAAGATTCCAGCCTTCCTCTTCATTAATTAGAGAGAATCAAGAGTTCTGGTGGTTAATTATTTGCAGAAATTGCACTCTGCAAAAGCAGATGCCAACTCATTCCAGCCGCCGCCAGCTGCAGCTCTGCATGATAATTAAACTGTGAGTCACTCCTCAGCTTGGTCTGTGTTGGCAAGTAAACTCTCCACATGGACATCCCCACCGGCCAGGCCACCATTGGGTTTAGGCACAGCCATGGGACTTCCTAGCACAGTGATCTCTGAATGGATTGCCCTGGACAGGGAGCACTTTAAAAATCCAAGCAAGAAACATATGATCAAGGTCACCTACAATCTGCCATCACAAGGTCTATGTTCCCTGGGTGGAGGGTATTCACCTGTCATGTCAGCTGAACCTCTTGAGCTATTGTTACAGGGTAAAGTGATTGATTATCCTAAAAAGCAACTTTGATTTTAATATGTATGCATTTATATTGTGTATATATGTATGTGTTATATTATACTCAGCTACATCCCAGCCCTTTTTATTTTTGAAAAGTTTGAGACAAGGTCTCCTTAAGTTGGTTAGGGCCTCGCTAAGATGCTGAGGCTGGCCAGGAACTTGCAGCCTCCTGAGTCATGAGGATTACAGGTATTTGCCACAGTACCAGGCTTATTTTTAATTTTTTGTAAATGCACAAGTAATTGAGACTCATTGGATCAAAGTTAAGTAATATACAAGCTTATAAAGTAAAAAATGCAGGTTTCTCTGGCCCCCTGTCAATCCACACTCCTGAGGTCCTGTGGAAGGTTTGAGGCAGGGTGGTGGTGGGGGTTCCAGACTCTTCCCAGTCTGCAGGTTGCAGTGTTTGGATACGTTTCTGACCAGGCAGATATTGACTCTAAACATGATACCTCAACATCCCTGCTGCTTTTCTTTACCCACAAGAACCTCTACTCTCTGTATCTTGTCTGCTTCCACAAGATTGAGCAGCAAATTTAATATCAGACTCCAACCCCAGTTTAGGAGTCTTGTCATAGGATCTGACTGCATGTCCTGGCAGAGGAATTGCAGGGACAGTGGCATCTATTCGTATGACCTTGATGTTTGTATGCAGGCAACCAGAGATCAATTCACAACACCAAGTGGTGTTAGCAAGGGGATGGGGGGAATGGGGGGAGGCAGGGGGGAGGTGGGGGGGATGGGGGATGGGGGGAGGCAGGGGGAGGTGGGGGGATGGGGAATGGGGGGAGGCAGGGGGGAGGTGGGGGGGCAGGGGGGGGATTGGCATTCAGAAGCCATGGGCAATGAGGAGAATGCCTGCCTTACAGGTCCTCCCCTAAGTACCAAGACTGCCTGGGGTGTTTTGACATTTGCTGGCATAAAGACCTTTGGGTTATTTCACAGTTCATTTATCTAAAGTATTTGAAACTCTCTCCAAAGAGAGAGAGGCTAAGGTTACAATATTAGTCTGCTGATCTCAGACCCCTCTCAGGCTACCAAGGTTATTCTGACCACTTTGAGGACACCCAGCTCTAAATAGCAGTCAGCAAATTTCATGCACATCTTGATTGTGTTATTCGTTACACCATCTGCCATACTGGACTGTCTCTGTGGCCAGAGGCTCATCTCTCTGAGGGCAGGGGGTGTAGTAAGCATTTGAGTTTGAGTGCAGCCAGCACCTAACTGGAAGGGGCCAGCTCTGTTCCACGGCACCCTTGTTGCGTAGTATCTGTTTGTCATGTTTTTTTGTGTGGTGCTGGTTGTGGTGGCTGTTTCTATGAACATAATTTGACCAGGATGTGATGGCTAGTTATATGTCAACTCAAGTAGGCTGTAGTATCCAGTTATTTCATCAAAATCACCTAGGTATTTCTTTGAAGGCAGTTTGTAAATTTTAGCAGCAGTTACAATCATTTGACTTTAAATTAATATTACCCTTGATAATGCAGGTGGCCCTCATTCAATCAGTTAAAGGCCTTTGAAGCAAAAACAGTTTTCCCAGAGACAAAGAAATTTTGACTCAAGACCACAGCATCAGCTCCTGCCTGAATGTCCTAACTGCCTGCCTCCTTCCCTATAGATTTTAGATTTGCCAGTCCCCACAATTAGGTGATCCAATAAACACAATAAAACTTATCCATTTATCAAATCTCATTGCTTCTGTTTTTCTGGGGAAGCTTGACGTGATACACATACACCCATGTAAATCACATCATTTGTTCAGTTGGTTCCACACTTATTTTCTGAGTGCTTCCTACATGCCAGGAGTTGTGCTAAGTACTGGGAATGGGAAGAGACAGTCCCCAATCTAAAGAGTAGTAGGAGCAAGTTCAGGGCAGTGCCCGAGATGTCCTAGAGAAACAAACCCAGCCTCACATTGGGAGAACTGGGCTCAGACAGTGAGTCACCTGTGCTGCCTCCTCCAGGGACTGGCATGGATCCAAGAGGAATAAGACTCATTTGCCAGGGCACCCAAGTTTTTATGGTGCCAAAAAAGCAAAGAGACAAAGCTGGTAGAGGAGAGATGGGGTTATGTGCACTTGAGGTTGAAGAGGCCTTCTTCCCCACAAGTGACCATTCCCAAGATTCCCCTTCCTGGGGTGGTGGCATGACTTCAGTGGGGCATAAACCCCACTCCCTTTCCAGGAAGACCTAAAGATGTCTCACCAGTCCAGAAGCTTAAGGGAAGGCCTGACTTTGGACTGACAATGAACCTTAAACACTTCAACCTACTGGAACAGAGGGTAAGAGGAGGAATCTTTGCACTTTTAAATCAGCTTTCAAATGGAATGTTATCTGCTGTGTGAAAGTTTCATTTGAAAAAAAAATAAGAGAAAGCAGTATAAAAACAAGACCAGCCAAGCCAGGCACAGTGGTGCATGCCTGTCATCCCAGTAGCTCAGGAGGCTGAGGCAGGAAGATGGAAAGTTCAAAGCCAGCCTCAGCAAAAGTGACGTGCTAAGCAACTCAGTGAGACCCTGTCTCTAAATAAAATACAAAATAGGGCTGGGGATGTGGCTCAGTGGCCCAGTGGCCAAGTGACCCAGTGCCCCAGAGTTTAATCCCCAGCACCTCCACCCCCCTCCACCCCCCCAAAAAAAAACAATTCCAGCTTAAAATTTCAAAGAGAAGCTAGAGGTCTGTTAGTTTTCCTTTCATATAAGCTAATTGTTATAGGCCCGGCAGCCCAGATGGCTGTCACCAGGGCTCTCTTCCTGAGCAAGAACACATCCACATTTTTCCTTCTCCCTCAGGAGGACAGTAGCAAAAAGATTATACCAGGCTCAAACTAGGCACCACTGTTTCAATGAGAAGCTGAGGATTCAAGCAGAATTGAGTGAGTCCATATAGCATCACTGATAAATGGGAAATAAAGTTCAGTTTCTTCTGAGACACTTGACTATCATCTGCCATAATATGGTCTTAATCAACACATGAATCTATGATGATGAGTATGCTTTAAACATGGCTCTCCAGAGGGAGTTGCAAGGCACAACCATTCTTGTGGGTACTGGAACCATTTAGATTTCTAGTTTGAGCCAGGTGCAGTGGTTCACACCTAAAATCCCAGTGGTTCAGGAGGCTGAGGCAGGAGGAATGCAATTTCAAAGCCAGCCTCAACAACTTAGTGAGACCCTAAGCAACTCAGCGAGAGTGTCTCAAAATAAAACATAAAAAAAAAATGACTGGGGATATAGCTCAGTGGTTGAGTGCCCCTGGGTTCAGTCCCTGGGACAAAAAAAAAAAAAAAGATTTCCAGTTTGAAGCTCTGGGATTGCTTCCTCTCAATTTCCTTTATTTCAAAAAGCTGGTGTGTTTGGGGGTTTGTCTGTCACTAAGGTGGTTCTAACCCTGTGAAGCTGACTCCAACTTCCTAGGGACCATTGTGCACATTACAGCTCCAACTGATAGCTCCAATCAGACTGTTTTGGAATCCCACTAATAGTCCAGCCACCTAATAAACACTAGTATGTACTGGGTTATTGAAAGGCAGGCAGCTTTTACATTCACATTTGAATGAATGTTGAAACCAAGTGTTTCCACCAGAGTCCAGAGTTCCAGGGGTCTAAGCTAGGTGATCCAGTTTAGGCAAAAGTGAGCTCATAATTATATCAAATTATACTTTACAGCACTTTAGTTTATGGAGTCCATACCATATGCTTCATTTGCTCTTTAAAACCACTCTGTGAATCATTCGTAATATGTGAATTGTACAGCAAAAAATAAATAAAAACAATGCTCAAAAAGAACACATAAGCACCATTCAGAGCAGCTTGACTGGCTTCATACGCAGCCCAAGCTTTTCCTCACTGCACCACGGGCATCTCCAGACCTACCAAGGCTGCTCTGGACTGAGCTTGATTTCACAAAAATGCATCTGCAGGGCCAGGTATGTCCCCAAAGGAAGCTCCATCCCCAAAGCTTTCCTTCAGGGACTCTCCCAGAAATCATGAACTCCATGGAGAAAGACATCTAGCAACATGTTGTGAAAGTAGCAGAGTTTTCCAGGTCTCACTCTCGCCTCTATCTTCCTAGTTCGGTTATTTACCAGGAAATCTCAATCGACTTCATTTCTCCACTGAGATAGAGCCAGCTGACTTTAATGGAGGCATATCAGCCAGGAGAGACACCTGGGATGATGCTGGCCAGCCAGGAGACCTGGATCTGCTACCCCTTCAAGGGCTCATCTGAGCAATGCCAAACCCTTCTCTGGTTGTGGACTGGCCACATAGATACCACCATCCTCCAGGAGCCTCAGTGCTGGGACACAGACCCAGAGATAATCTTTCAGTCCATTTCATGTTGCTATAACTAACACATTATAAAACAAAGAGGTCAGTTTGGACTCACGGTTTTGGAGGCTCAAAGTTCACATTGGGGCGAAGGCCATGGGGGATGGCACCACACAGCAGCAGCGTGTATGAGAGCAGCAAGCAGGTGATGTGTGGAAGAGAGTCTGAGGGGAACTGCCAGGCCCCCTTTATAACAACTGCCACATGCGGAGCTAATCCAATCCAGGAACTAACCTACCCACATGCAGGAGAAGGGCATTCATTCCTCCCAAGGTGGGGCCCCCGTGGCCTAATCACCTCCCACTCGACCACACTTCTTAAAGGCTCCTCCAACTCTCAGTACCTCACAGAGGACCAAGCACATGGCTCTGTGGGACAGAAACTGAACCCAAACCACAGCACTCAGCTTTGACTTGGTCAGCCTGGTCTCTGCCACCATTATCCTTCTGAAAGAGGGGAAAGGGGTGCTCCTTTGTCCTTGCTCTGGCCAGTACATGCCTATTTGTGTCCTTTGGGAGAGGAGGATGCCTAGTGCAGCTTCCAGAAAAATCCAACTCTGAGGTTCCTGGGTTCCTTTCTTAGAGCACAACAAGGCTTCCACCATCAAGCCCCACCCTCTTTCTCCATGAGTCTTGATAATCAAGGACTCTCACCTGTATTGGCTGCTAGACCCTTTTGGCCCTTTATTCCTGATGTCATGGGCTTGTTAGAAAGAGGAATTGATGGGTGTTGCCCTGGGCAAAATGCCTTCTCTCTCTCCAAACTCAGAAGCTGCTTCTGTGCTATGAGCAGTCCCCAGGAGGGACCTTTTTCTGCAGCCTCTTGAAGGAACTGCTTCAAAAGATTAGCCATGCACTTAACAAGTGGTCAGATGTGTGCTCTCACCAAGTAGACCACTCTCTGTTGCACAGGCACTTAACACATCTGAGGGTGTTTATGAAGGTCCTTCTTCCCAGGTGCCTTGTTTCTTGGTCTCTCCCATTCAAATCTTGTCTGCCATCAAGAATCATTTAGCTGAGGTTGGAGAGCTGACAATTTGAGGCAGGAAATAGTCTTTGACTTCCAACCACATACTGTTCATGCCTCTCATTGAGGTCACCTCATATTCCACCTGGCATTGTCATTGAGCTACATCATGTGTTCTTTACCCAGCTAGACAAAGATTCACTGAAGACAGGGCTCTTGGATCCATAATGCTTTATGTGTCTGTAGTACTTGAAATATTTTATTGACTAAGTGCATGAATATACTTATTCTGTATGATGGGGCTGGATTTATAATAGGTGTTTAAGATCTGTTGAATTAAATAAATTTCAGATTTGAAAGCTGTATAGAATAGTTCTCCCAGAGGTAAAGAAGAAGAAAAAAAAAAACAGCTCTGTTACAGTGCATATTATTAATATCCTCAAGCAAAAGACTGAATTATCCTGCAAAGTGTATGATCAGAGTAACATACAAAGCAATAAAATTGGTATGGATATAGAAAAATTTAGCTTCAGGTGAAATTGAAAAACTAATTGAAAACTATGACTCAGCCGTCTGCATTTTTCCTGGTTTGACAAAGTAGCACAAAATGTACGGTGACCATAAATAAACCCTTAATGGCCTTCGAGGTAATGAGTAACTGTGTGACTAAGACAAAATTAGGAGAAAGTCTTATACCTTGAAAAAGAAAATGCACCCATGTCTGTCTAGTCCTGGAGACTCCCAGTTCTGGGAGTACATGCTGACTTTTAAGCAATAAGCTATTAGCCATTGTTGAGTAGCCCAGGAACCTCTGAATAGTTGTAAAACAAAGCCCTGGGTGTGTGTGTGTGTGTATGTGTGTGTGTGTGTGTGTGTGTGTGTGTGTGTGTAGGGAAGGGAAGGTGAAGGGAAATCTTTGTGACAAAACATGATGACAGTATTCACACATTTGCCAGATGTTTACAACAGTGGAGTAGGAGGCTCACATCTGCATCTCATTGTCCCTTCCCTAAATGGGCTTCCCTGGGACTGCTCAATAGAATATATGGTCATGCTGGTCCGTGTAGCCCAGGCAGCATGAGGCCGGTTCTGGAATTCTGATGATCTCCACACTTGAAGCCATCAAATAGATCCCCCAGGACTGTTAGATGAGCTCAGATGGTCTTAGGATTGCAGCATCTTGTGGTTATGTGCCATACTGTGAAAGTCGCTGTCACATCACTCCTGCTGCTGTGACGAGCAAAGCAATGTATCTTTAGGAAATGCATCAGTCCTTAAATGGTAGTGAGCACTTTTTGGAGAATTCAGGCCACCTAAGACCCTGACTTCTAATTTATATGACATGTGTCATTCATGCACCCAGTTTCCTAGAACACCTCCATTCTCAAATTTCCTGAATTCTTGTCCCTGAGTTCTTAGGGTTTGGTGTTCACTTTTGCTTGGGCCCTACTTTGATAGAAGCTAGGTTCTATGGCTTCTGAAATGATAGTGACTCATCTATCCCCACTAACTTTAGAGCTAAAGGTGAGTCATCAGCAAGACAAGAGATGGCTATACAGACCTTGAGTACTCAGGTTTAGGAATTAAAAAGCCAAGTTGGACATGACAGAAACAAACCAAAAGTTCTTAACTATCCAACCCAGCACCCACCTCCAACACCCTGCCCCCAGCTGAACTGAGCCCTGGTAAGGCTTAAATAAATTTAATCCAGTTTATCTCCCACCACTTTTTATTTTTTATTTATTACTGCCCATTGAGCCAGGAGCAGAATAATCAAAACATTTCCAATGAAGCTGAATTTTCAGGGTATTTACAGTCAGCCTGGAAACAGCAGGAAGCAGAATTTATAGATTTGCATTATCAGGCAGGCGATTTCCCAAACCTCAGATTTTAATGAAGAAAAAAAATATAGATATATGATTTAATAGGACTAGATCTCTGAATCCCAGAAGAGTCTCTCTGTAAACTGAGCTAAGATCCTAAACCCAAAGGCATTTGTATCCCAAGGGAACACTGACAGGTTGGTGTTCCCACCAGTGAGGAGGATGGCTGCAGCGGGTCCAGTATCCCTGGGAGGTCAGAAAGGGCTTGGCAGGTAGGGAGGGTGCTATCACACCAAGTACCAGGCTAGAAGGAAAAGGTTCTTGCAGCTTAATAAGTTTTGTTTTTAGCCATGGAGAGGCAATATCTACCGATGGTTTAAAATTAAAAGTCTGGCTCATTCTGCTGAGGTTCAAATCCAAGTTTCTGCTTCATACTGGTGAGCCTTCCATAGGTAACTTAAATCCTCTAAGCTAAGCCTTCCTGCTTTTATGATGGGGATAATGATAGGAGCAACATGAGAAGTTGCTGTGAGCAAACTCCAATTATCACAATAAAGAGTCAAATCTACTATGTTAAAGATATGAATTGCATTTCCCCCAAGTGCCCTGCCAGGCAAGGGTCAGCTAAATTGAGTTAGTAACCTTCATGCCCATGCCTGGCACACTGTAAACAATCAGGAAACCAGCTTTTTCAATTATAATGCCTATCAACATCAGAAGCACAATGAACAACAATTCTTAGTTGTTTGCTTGACTGAACCTTCAACCCCTCGCTCTTACTGAATTTTTAAAATCGGGGCAAGAGCATTTTGAGTGGCATGAGAGTCCTGCCTGCCTCCCAGACTACCCCCCACCACCTCCAGGTGTCAGCCTGATCATCTAAGGCCAAGAGCCATCGGGGTAGAAGGGAGGGGCTTGAGGTATGGGGCAGCCAGTTTAGGCCTGCTGCTGGCTGAGACTGTTATTTTCCCTTTCTGCCAGGCTCTGCTGAGGTCACACTGCATGGAACCCTGGAAAAGAGCCAGGCTGAGGCTCCTCTCTCCCCGCACCCATCTAGCATTAGCCCTACCCACAGCACAGGCTGCCACACATCAAACTTGCAGGAGATGCTCAGGTCTGGAAACCAGTGGCCGAGAAAACCAACTGCTTCTATTGCTCTGTTTTGTTTGAAAAGCAAACAGCACTGCAAATAAATAAATAAAATAAAGGTCCATCAACAACTTAAAAAACAGAAAAGAAAAGAAAACAAAGAAAGGCCTAGAGCAAAAACACATTACATTGGAAGGGCTTTAATTCATAGAGGACTAAAATTTAAATTGTCTGCTTCCTTCCCAAATAAGCAGACCAAACCCTGGGGATCTCCTAGCAGAAAATGCTGTCTTCTGCTCCAGCCAGGCTTATTACCTCCCTAGGCTGCTTGGCTGTACATGCTCTGGTGCCCCAGTTCTCTTCACCTAAAGCTGCCAGGGGAAGCTGGGCAGAGAGAATTCACAGCCAAGGACTGCAAAGGGTAGTTTCTATAATACCAAGTCCTGAACTTGTGGCATGGCAGATAGAGGCCTTGGCATCTCTCTGCTCCCAATGAGATCAATGCACTGATGCTGTGCACAACCCCCTCCCCAGGCCTTCCATCCTATACTCAGAGGGTGGGGAAAAGAGCAGTTCCTGCCCCAGAATAGTTTGCCAAGTGAAGGCATGCACCAAGAAAGGTAGACCATGATGGTGAGCAAGACAGTGGGGCTCAAAATAAAGCAAAGACCAGAGCAGTTATGCCCAGGGCTCTGGAGTTAAAAGGAGGCTGACTCCCTACTGGAGTCCAGTTACTAGCAGAGCGACATTGAGCAGGTTACTTAATTTTTCTTAATAGAAATCATTAGTTGCTATCTATCTATCTCTCTCTCTCTCTCTCTCTCTCTCTCTCTCTCTCTCTATATATATATATATATATATATATATATATATATATATATATATATATATATATGAAAGAATAAGTCAAGGTCCCAGCAGGAGACACAAATGCCACATTGTTTCAAGAGAAAGAATTAAATATAAAGAATTGATGACTAGGTATAAAGTTATTAACTAGGTAACTAAATGGGTAAAAAAGATAAGCCTAAGTATCACTGAGGCAGCAACTGCCACCTTAAGACTAGGTGGACAATGGGAAGAGTTACAATGTTAAAGCCTAGAGACAGAAGGGTTCCCACAGGGCTGAGCCTGGGACCTGTAAGGTGGTGCCTGGCCCGGCTGCATCAGGGTCTGTGGGTGGGTGTGTTAAGGCTGATTCTGTGAGTGTTGAAACCAGCAAAGTGGATTCAACTATTGCTTCTAAAACGAACCCACTGTCAGGGTGAGAAGGCATTGCTGGGGACACATACCAGCACAGGAAGCAAAGAAGGAGCAGCTCCTAACTCCCCCACACTTAGAAGCTCCCTCTGTTGCCCTTGATGGCAGAACCTAACAGGAAACAGTAGCAGTAAGCAGGCTTGGCAGTTAGATGAAAGTTACAAACTATCTGTGATAGGTTGATTGAAGTGGAAACCAATTTCTACACTCCTTTATTGGAGGTTTCATTGAGAATATAAGACTTCAGGGGTAATGCAAAGGATAAACATGGTATCTAGTAGTAGTAAGTCTATAAATTAGTCATGTGAATTTGATCTCTAAGACCTCTACCCCTCTCCATTCCCATATCTTATATGGGATCAGACACTCTATTCCTTGATTGGATTCATTAATTCCCTTTTCCCATCTCCAGCACCTAAATTATTGCTACCTGTCCCATACTTCTTACTACACAGTTCTTATCTCAGTAAACTGCCAGCACTTACTGACTAAAGACAAAATCCTGGAACTAATGGTTATCATGTCATATATTCTGTGGTTGGGGAGTCCTGGAAAGGTAAATTCCCATTGGATCTAGCACCCTACTCCTCACACCAGACCCACCGTTAGAAGTTAGAGAAGTGAGGAGTGGGAAGAAAGTCATGTTAGGCCTGATCCCCAAGGAAACCTCCCTTTAGATGTCCTGATGTCAGACCTAACTCAGAACATCAAGAATGAGGCCAGGGATCCCTTTGCTTTCCCTACCTGTAAACTTTGAATGAGGTCCTCACCAGTTTGAGGTAAAGTTCTTTTTTTTTCTATTAATATTTTAGTTTAAAAGGTTTGTATTAAACATCTATAAGATATTCCTCAATGCATCATTATTTTACTGTTAACATAATCAATTTAAACTCAAGAGGTAGAAGTAACAGAAAAGACGTAATGGCTGAGATAAAGTTCTAATGCCCTGAGTTCCTGAGGTGCTGCTGTCTTCTACTTCTTTAAATTAGCAACTCCCTTATCTCTCTTTTTCCTCTTTCTCAGAGTGTGCTTTTACAGTTATCATCTGTATCCATCAGCTAAGGCTAAAATAAGCTGCAGTAACAACTCCAGAATGTCACTGCTTAACCAAGGCAGTGTGCATTCCTTACAAATACTGCGTGGAATCTGTGGGTTGACTGCAGCTCTGCTTCACAACCTGTGACTCCAGTGTCCAGGCTGACGAGCAGCTCCTCTCCGGAACATCACCAGCTTCATAGCATAAAGAAAAAAAAAAAAAAACATGGGACCTCAACACAGCCCTTCAAGCTTTGGCTTGGAAGTAGCATGCATCATGTCTACTCATATTTCTTTGGCTAAAGAAAAGACACATGATTTTTGAGTTCAGGAGAAAGAGATAGATGATACTTTTAAAATGAGGAGCCTTGCAAGTCACATGGCCAAGCCTGAACTCACACAGCATGAGTGTACAAATCCTTCTAGAGATTAAATGAATATTTTGATCAATAAAACAGTCTATCACACCTTCCTAGTCAAGGATAGTTGTTCCTATCACTTGGAGCCTAAGTTATTAGATCTAATATAATTATTTTTAGATTACATTATTAAATCTATCTAATCGGGCTCCGAAGGAAGCGTTTCCACCAGAGCTGGTCTCCCTGCCTCTAGTGTCTCCATATTGCATGATGGTGGAGTAGCTGCTTCAATGGACGTTTCTGAATGCTCCTGGCATTGACTTGCTTATACTCTTCTGCAACTCCCTACTGCCAACCAGTTCAAATCTAAATTCTGTAGCCTGGTGTCCAAGGCTGCCATACACTGCTTTTTCCCCTCATGCCCAACTGTCTCTTAGCCCCAGTGTCTCAGATCAGCCAAGAATCAGATGGCTTTCTTCACTAATCCTCCAGTATTTTGCTTGTGATGCTAATCTTTGCTGTTTCTTGTTCCCCTCTCCCATTCTCTTTTTGAATCCCTTTCTATTCTTCAATTTCAAGAGTTGTCTCAAATCTTAACTTAATTTTTTTTTCTTTAAGTAACTGCACTCCCCTCTTTATAACCCTCAAAACTCAGAATTACATCTTTCTGGTCTTGTATTTATGTTTTGTTTCTAGAAACATTGTGTATTATTGTGGGAAAAGATTTTAGAGTTTTTTATTCCACACATATCACCTCCCCTTGATTTAGATATGAGGAAATTGAAACCTGGAAAAAGAATGAGCGGAAAAGTCTCTGACTTATTGAGAAGCTAAATTGAGATAGAATTGAATCTTCTAGCTTCTTGCTAGCATTCTTCCCCATACCAGATTGAATTTCTTAATCATCTATTTATCCAGCTAAGTTAAAAGCTACTTTAGGGTAGGGATATCTCATTTGTGATGTTATATAGCACTCTTCACATATAGAATTTTTAATTCTAGCAACAGTCTTACAAGATAGCAATTATTTTAATTTTACCAATGAGAAAACTAAGCATTAGAGAAGTCAAGATCAAATAATCAATAAATGACAAGTCTAGGGCTATTGAATCCTACTATGTGCTTGGAAATGTGCTATTTCTCAATTCAAAGAAATTGAAATACAGTTACACATTAACAACTTCAGCATAGTTCATAAATCCCAAATGAGTAATATCTTTAGGATTATGGTCATTGTGGCCTAAATTACTGGGGAAAAGACTGGATCTGAACTTTGCAATTAAGGATGCACATGGTATGTATAATCTAAGCAGATGTGGTTGAGTGCCCTCATTTCTAACAAGGAAAAGGGTGTTAGAGGGTTGGTAACCACAAACAAAATAATGAATTGTTGGGAAATGGGGGAATTCTGTTTGACAAGAACCATAGCTTTCTATGAGAGTCCTGTACAATAAATCACAATAAGAGATTGGGGTGCCAGGTACAGTGGGGTGCACTTATAAACCCAGCAGCTCAGGAAGCTGTGGCAGGAGGATTGCAAATTTGAAGACAGCTTCAGCAATTTACTGAGGCCCTAAGCAATTTAGTGAGACTCTGTCTCAAAATTAAAAAAAAAAAATAAAAAGTTCTGGGGATGCTTAATCACCCCTGGGTTCAATCTCTGGTACTAAAGAGAGAGAGAGAGAGAGAGAGAGAGAGAGAGAGAGAGAGAGAGAGAGAGAGAGAGAGAGATATTAGGACAAAATTTTGGAAGGTTTAAATACCGTGTTGATGTAATTGGATTTTGTTCTGTGAGCTATGAGGAGTCACCAAAGATGGTGACCTATGAAAGTACTGTTTTAGTTGTATAATATGGGAGTGGGGGAACAAGGACTGGGAGATGAGAGACCACTTAATGACTACTTAAAGCAGACTAGCTATTCTTTCATCAACCACTTGTGAACTGAGATTAATGTGGGAGTCGGCAGGTTTGGGGCAAGATAGAATTCATCTTATTGACATAAAAATTATTACTGTCATTTGTGGTGGCAGGGGTGGGAAAAGTGAAGTGTAAATGTTTAGGTTGCTAGTTCAAAAGCACACAGCCCTGTTTTCCTGAAATTCATGTAGAAATTAGGGTATAAAAGTTCTCCTATAGGGGACATGAGATGAGGGGACAGAGATTGGATCCCCCAGAGTTGGAAGGTTATGATCTTCAATTCCAGCCCACCCTTCACCTGGTCATGCCTCTTTTTTATGAGTGGCATATTTCTGATCTATGTTTTTAAGTTTTTCCCTTTTCTTTCATAAGTGAATCTACAATTTAATGAAGAAATAAAGGTTAAATGTGTGCTGCTTTCAATCTAATGATTTCCAAGTTAATGACATCTCTTCTTCTCATAAACAGCATCAGCACCTTTATTTTTCCCATCCAATTACTTGAAAACATGTCAGATTTATTTAATTTAACAAAATACTCAATTTTTCAAACTTTGATAAACAAAGAAGGTACTGCTTCCCAGTGGAAATGTGTGCCACCCAGACAGAGCCATATATAATAGCTTAAATTAAGATGCTGATTCATCTACTGGAGTATAGAAATTCAAATGTGAATTACCATGGGAAATTTAGTGGGTTAAACAAAAGTTTAAATCAATGCATTCACTGTGTATGTGCATAAAATTCTTCAAACCTTTCTTTACAGATTTTAGTTTTCAATCATGGAATCATTATTGGAATTCATTTCTGTAATATTTTAAAACTCAGGATGGCTATTAACTTTGGGGTTCAGGAGATCTGGAAGTATTGGCTTAACCAAAATCAAAGATTTTCAAAAGTTGATTGAAGGGGTGGTTTCAAATCCTTTCTTATCCCAAAGAATATTCAAGAATTCATCACGTTAAGTAAGAAGCAGTGAAACAAAACAACTTTATGCTCATATGTTTAAATGAACAGACACAGTTCCACAGTTCCACATTTCTTGCACCTTATTTTTGTTTTGGTAAGGTTAAACCCCAAAGGACACATGTACAAAAAAACTCCTACCTTGATTTTATACTCAAAACGACTGAATAATTTATTTACCAAATAGATATATATAAATTATCATATATATATACATACATACATACATATATATAGCATAATTCCTCAGTGCTATTCCTTACTCTGAAAACTCCAGGCAATACTTATTTCACTTCCTACAAGGACAATGTGTGCAATGAGTTGAGTGGTCCCAGAGTGATCCCAGAACAGTGGTGTGGCCCACTTCTGCATATCATGTCTCTATCTCATTCAGGAAAAAGGAAGATGATCATGTCAAGTGGGTTTTGGGTGGTCTAGAATAGGTACTTGCTTAGGGATTCCAAACATTTTCTCTGTGTCAGGGACCCCTTTGGCAATCTTGAATGAATGAAATTTCTTGAATAAAAATAATGAATGTTATTTTTCAGATAAAAAGTACTGAATTCCTAAAATAAAATATATATGACTACAGAAACAATCCAATTAAATTGCAACAGTTATCAAAATATTGAAAAGCAAATTGACAATATTGTAACACATGTACCTTTTTATTAACACTTTAAATAACAAGGCCAGTGGCAGATCTAATGATTATGGTGATTTCTGAAGATTGCTAAGTGTTGATAACATTTCTCAATATCTGCAACAACTGTAAAGTAATATGAAAAATCGACATGATTTATCTTAGTGCAAGTTCCAGGTATTGGTAATATTAACATAGTTTGCTGCCTACAATGAAGGGAAATGTTTAATTTCAGACTAGGATTGCTGCAAATGAAGATGCAATTTTTCCCCTTTCAAGGTCATAGAGTCTACATGTTGTGTTAGTAGACAGACTTCAGGAAAAACGGATATATAATTTAAAGGATTGTTTCTAGGTAAGATATAGGCTATCAGCACTCTGGAGATCATACAGACATCTGCTCAGGCAGCTCAGAGAAGGCCCACTGCTGGTTTGAAGTCAACCCCTGGAGCTTGCTTCTGGAACCTAGCAGAGCACCTTGCAGGGTTTGGGGCTCACTGCCTCTCTGCTCAACAACTGTCTGAAGAAAGGAACCGAGAGACAATGAAGTAGGGTTGGACTTGGCTCCTAAGGGCCCTAAAATTCTGAGACTGTGACAAATGCAGAAGGAATTCACTGAATCCAGCTCAGAGTCCTGTAGCTGCCAGGAGTGACCGCAGGAGACAGTGCAGGCAGTGGGTGGAGCAGCAGGGCAGTGCAATGGGTGGGGTGAGGCTAATGCTCAGCACCAAGCTGGAATTCTCTCCCTTGGGTAAAGATCCTGAGCAGAAAAGGGAAGTGCTGCAACCAGTGACCACAGAGGGTAACCAAAGGACAGAGAAACAGCTGAGCTGCCCAGCTGTTTTCTTTTCTGCTGCACGTCTATCAACATGGGCAAACAAACAGGAAATTCATTCAGCAGCATCCTGGCTTCATGAGGCTTAAAGAGCTTCTGTGTTTCTGACAAGTGTTATTAGCAGAAAGTACCTCCCCCTGCCCCACCTCTGCCACCAAGAAAAGGAAGAGGAGAGGCTGCATTCATACAACCTTGTGGAGATCCTATTAGAAACTACAACGACGATAATGTCAAGCAATTATAGGGTTAATAATAGTCACATAAACTAGACACAGATGAATGAAGTTATTTCATTTGGGACATTTACACAATTTAACATTTTGTAATGAGAGACCTCAAATCATACAAAACAGTATTAATCAAAAGTGTTAATAAAAATGACTGTCGTGTTGAAGGCATGCCTACTACACAGGTAGCCTGTGTCATTTTATCTCACTTAATTCTCCCAACAACCCTCTATGAGTTGCTAATACCTGAAGTGGGTCAAATGTTGGCTGCCTCCAAAAGATGTGTCTGCCTTCCCAGAATCTGTAGATGTGGATCTTTGCAGACCCTTTATATTTGTTACCATGTCTCCTTGGGCTCCTCTTGAATTCTCCCCATTTCTCTGGCATACAGAGAGGTAAACTAACCTGCCCACAGCTTCATAGATACTACGTAGAAGAATTGGCCTCAAATAGAGGAAATCTGATTGAAGGCATGTGGCTCTTAAGATGAAATCATCCCCAATTTTTTTCGGGGGGGGTTGGGTCCAAATTCATGATAAGTGTCCTTATAAGAAGAAGAGACAGAGAAGGAGAGCACCAGAGCAGAGGTCCATGTGGAGATAAGGCATCAGAGCGACGCAGATCGAGGTCAAGGGGTGCCAAGGACTGCTGGTGACTATCAGAAGCCAGAAAAGAAGCAAGGGATGATTCTAGTGCTCCCACAGGAGCCAGGCCTGTAGACACCTTGCTTCTGGACTTATGGCCTGAACTGTGTGAGAGAATCAATTTCTGTTATTTTAAGCCTCCTTGTTTCCTCTAAGATTTCCCGAAGGCTCTAAGAATGAGCAACTATTGTTCTATTATTGAAAACTGTCTATGTAAGTCCAGCCAGTCACAGACCACCAATGAAATTACCTGGGCCAGGTATGCATACCACTCAACCATGGTGCTGCCTGAACTGACAAGTAACTCAAGCAATTCAAGATGAAATAACATGATTAAGATATCAATTATTTAGTACAGAGGTTAGACACGTGCCTACAGACTACAGGGATTTGAGGCCAATGTTTCCTCCTAGGAACTCTGAGGCTGGGGGCAAGTCAGTTAGCATCCTATATGTGACATCTGTTCTTCTGTAAAATGGGGAGAATTCAAGAGAAGTTTAAGGAGACATGACTACAAATACAGCACGGTATCCTGAGGGGATCCTTGAACAGAAACAGCAAAAACTAAGGAAATCTGAGACACTAAAAACTTTAGAAAACAATAATATATCCAATGCTGATTTATCAATTGCAACAACTGTACCATACCAACCATAACATGTTAATAATAGGGGATAATAAGCCAGGCAAGGTAGTGCACGCCTGTAATCTCAGTGGCTGGCTGGGGAAGCTGAGGCAGGAGGATTGTGAGTTTTGAAGCCAGCCTTAGCAACTTACCAAGGCTGTAAGCAACTCAGTGAGACCCTGTCTCTAAATAAACTATAAAAAGGGCTGGGAATGTGGCTTAGTGGTTGAGTGCCCCTGGATTCAATCTTCAGTACTAAAAAAAGAAAAACAATGATGATATGAATCCAAAATTGTTCTAAAATATTAAGTTAAATATTTTTTTAATATTAGTACCTCACCTCACAGTACGATAAATTTAGAATAGTGTCTGACATATTTTAGGGGCCACTGTTAGCTATTATAATTTTAAGATTAGTAACAGGACCAAAGAATTCATATTTGCAATATTCCATGAAACAGGCTATAAAAAAAAGTAAGATGACACTACATTTTTAGAGTAAAGTTGTTAGAAAATGCTATTATAACTTTGCCTAGTTCCAAAGCTAGGTAAATCCAAATAAAATAACTAAACATTCTTTCTAACTCAGGGTTTCTTGGTTTTTTAGATCTCCTCCAACTGTGTTTCTGACTTCCAACCTACTACTTGCATGCAATTTATGTGAACAAGATCTAGCATGTTTATCTGAGAGATGTGAAAAAGGAAGACTTGCAAATTGCAAATATAACTTTGAAACTTATCATTATGCTTTCCCCCTCCTATCTGCTATGGAATTCAACCTTTTAAAAACACCTATACCATATTTTACTTTTTTCTAGAAAACCAAACAGAATGGGTTATAGTGATTACTATTTTGACATCCAACAGAGTGAACAAATGATGCATTTCCTATGTTCACTTAGATTCCCACAACTAGGAAAGAATTAAACTTCTGATAAAACCAATCATTCTAAGAAGTAAAGACTTTTTTCAAGAGAATGATCTAGTTTCAAGAGAGGACATTCAGATTCAAGCAGATTGGTCCCACCTGTGTGAAGTCTGCATCTTAAGATACTAAGAAAGCAGCAGAGACAATTTGAGAACAAAATTTTGCACACTTTATCACCTGAAATGGTGTGCCCTACCCCAAGAGGAGAGTGCTATTGCTTTAAGGGAGCTACACTTCTGGACCTTCTATAAATGAGACAGGTAGATAGACACACAGGCAGATGAGAGCTTGGGGACATAGCAAAAAGGACAATGAGAGGCACAAGCAGCAACTGATTCCTCTGCTCAGAGAAGGGGACATCACAAGAAAGTAACAGATGACTGTGCTTGGAGCCCATTTCTCAAGGGAAACCATCCTAGGTCATTCATACTAAAACTCTCAGTGTCTGGACTTTTTAAGTAGCCAAAGTCAAAGCCCCAGTCTGAGTCTGGAGATTTATAATGAGCTATCACTACCTCAAGTACTTTGTCTGAATCATCAACAAAATGGATCTGCCTTCTGAGTTCTCTTGGAGAATTTTCTCCCAGAAAACCCATCTTGAAAGGTCTTTGAATTGGAGAATGTATTTGAAAGAGAGCAGTGAACAACTGATTTCACACCTGGGTTTTTTTCTTAAGAAATGTGGTTACACTATTATGAGAAAACTTTTAAATTTAATTCTGTGTTTCCTTGATGGTAGGCTACATAGAATTCCATAATGCTTCCAGTGTATCTGTTCTCACCATTAGCAGTTCTGAAACTACATTAGGTGAGAAAAAACGCAGGGATGCCCATAAGTGAATAAAGAAAAACACTTTTCTGGGGAAATGGGATTTTGTTTAATTGTTAAACAAAGATTAGCAATTTTCTTCCCTATAGAGCCTCTTGAAGTGTTTACTAGATTAATGAGTATCATGAATTTCTGATAGGGGGATTTAATAGTCTACATTAAATAAACTATAGGAACATATTCATTATCAGGACAAGGATTAACAGCTTCCTTCAAAACACAGGTTGGGAAACCATGCTTCTTCACTAGAGACAGACATAAAAATAAATCATTCTGTCAGTTAACATTTAAATCCCATCCTCCTAATCCTTGATTGCCTAAAGTTAAGGCCATTAACCATTTTAAGATCAACTGACACTGTGCAACAAATGTCCAATAATCCACCAAGGTCTGTTCTGAGACCAGAGCTGACAACTGCATTTTCCACACTATTGGTCACCATTCCATGCTACTGGGAATTCAAGATAACAATTTCATCAATATGTAATGAAGTTTGCCCCCTACTATCTCCTCAAATATTTGATTTTAACAGCAATTTTCTTCTATCAAAAAAGCTTTTACTGTGTGTGTGTGTGGGGGGGTGTTTTTGTTGTTGTTTTTGTTGAGACTTTAATATTTTGAACTCCCTGATATATAAAAAAGATTCACTTCCTTACTCCAATGTTGAAATCACTGTTGAGCCCTTAGCAGCATTGCCTGGGTTGAGCAGCCTGTTACACACTCAACAGCTAGGGGGCGCTAAGAGGGGGCTCCAGCATTAGTTGCAAGTGAGGCTCCACCAGAGTAGCCAGGAGGCCACAGTTAGCACTGCCTGTAGATGGGTTTTCTACTCCCTCAAAATCTCTCACATCTGACAGCTCAGGGAAATCACTTTTGGTCTGAAAGTAAGTATGCCCAACAATATATAGATTTCTTACTTCCGTTGCAGTGTAAAAACCCAACATACCGTCTTTAATTAGATGCCAGCTGTATTTGCTTTTAAAGGCTTTTCTTATTTCTCATCTTCTAATTCTTCAGACATCACCAGCTTAATGACATTTTGATTAGCTTGTTAGAATAATTTATTGTTTAGCCTTTTTAAAAATTAGGGTGTTCACATCATACTCAATCCTTTACTCTATTTGATTTTGTGTAAACTTTCAGACAGGATTCAGTGAGTGGACATCAGAAACAATCAGGAAAGTCCATAAAATGGGAGTAGAAAGTAATAAATCCTCCACCGATCTCCTCAAGGATGCTCCTCAAACAATCACTGGCCATCGTTTCTCCCAGCTTTTGAAAGGGTAACAATCATCCCTACTGTCACAGCTGCATAAATTCCATCTTTAAGGTCAAAAGAAGTATGAAGTCCTTCCACTGAAAGTTTTTTTTTAAGTAAAATATTTCCATCTCATCTTCCTTCTTACATCCCCTCATGAAGAATGGAGATGGATAGGTGATAGACAAATATACATGTAGATAGAGAGACATACTTAAATCTGTTAAGGGGCACTATTATGTTACTGACCTTGGTGAGTCTACCATCACAGCCATGGAGGATTACACACCATAGGGATTTTCCAGATTTTCTTTTGCTCCCTCAGTGCAAAGTCATGGGGAATTCCAGAACAGAAGAGGCTGGCTAATCAGACTTTCACTGGACTGGAGGAATGTTTGCACAAGCATATAAGCAATCTCACAATAGAGGACTGGCCTGCATGATTCAGACCTCTCTGCTTCTATCCCAGAGAACCTTTTGCAGTTATGACTCCTCATGGCTCCACAGGTCATTGAAGGAGAACAGAGCTCACTGTGACTCCAATGATGGACAGATATTGCACCATGTCTCTCTGATGCAGCTGGAGCAAACTGTCAGAGATGGTGGGGTTATCAGGTGGGGCCTCCACAACTCCCTGAGTCATCCCTGATCCCTTGATTTTTCTCCCTCCCCATGAGCAATTCATTTCCATATCCTGTCTCATAGAAGTATACTCAGAATCCAACCACTTTGAACTACTTTCCTTGGGTCCACCACAGTTCAAGTAATTCGTTATCTGTGACTTTCAGATGCTGAAGCAGCCTCTGGTCAGCGCCCTGCCTCCTGTCCTTGCTGCCTCTACTGTTCACTCAGAGTGATCCTTTCAAACATAAGCTCCTTCGCACCCAACCAAAACTCCACAAGAGCTTCTCTTCTCACGCAGAATACAAACCCAGAGTTCTGACCACAGCGCTGCCCCCCAACCCGAACCCAGACTCTCCTTCAGGAGCTCCTGATGGCTCCTGTACCTCTCTGGCCTGGTTCCTACTACCTTCCTCAGATCACCATCTCACTCCACTCCAGCCTCACTAGCCACATTGCTGGTCCCCAAATATTCCTCCCCAGGTCTTGTACTCCCTCTTCCCATGGCATGGGCTGCTCTTAGAGACAGCTATGTGACACCCTCCTTTACTTCCCCAGGGCTCTGCTAAATGACACCTTTGCAGAAAGCTTTCTCTAGCCATCCCACCTCAGCCATCTCTTACCATGCCTTATTTTTCTTAGCATCTGTGTATGTGTTGTCTGTCTCTTTCACCAGAATGTAAACTCCAAGAGGCAAGATCTTGTTGGCTTTAATCAGCACTGTATTCCCAGAACTGTGCACAAATTGTGTCTGTTGATGGTTGCTGAATGAGTGAATGAATAAATAAATCAGAATTCATTTTTACTGTAACATATCTGCCCATTGCAACCCTAGAAGACATGGTTCTTATCAGAAAAAAATAAATGCTCAAAATCAAGGAATCCTAATCCTCAGTTTGATTTCTTAACTTATCTTTTAAAATGAAAAGAAAAAGAGATGCTTATCACTTGTGCAAGCTGAGTATGAGTAAATCCCTTGGCAATCAATGTCTGTTTGTTCACATGGACTTCTTGCCTTGGCTGACCACTAATTTGCTTCATAGATGGGGAAAGAGCGGCATAACAAGTCTTTTTCTCAGAGTCAAGTCAGGATTAACTCACGCTTGCTAGCATTTACTGGAAAACCTCATCTTTGGATTTATTCCACAACAAAAAGACAAAAAAGAGCTCAGTTCTTTTGGACTTCAAAAGAATTTCCGAACCGTGAGGTGAGGGACTTCTCAAATGGTCTGATCACAAGGATGGTTTTCCTCTGACTCCTGTGCACACTGCGCTCTAGTGTGCATGGGGCCTGGGGGAGCTGAGAAGTCAGAGGGGGGCTGCCGCTCAAGCACCAGGAGTTAATCCTGAGTCATCTCCTGGCCACAGGAAATGCCCTGACCGCCCTCCCCTGTACTCAGTGCCAGGCCTGGCTGGATTCTTCCTGAAGCTGTTTCCTGCTGCCTTAAGGGCTAGGCAGCTTGTTTTGTTTCATTTTGTTTTTAAGTGATTGTACCACACTTCAAGCAGAGAAGGAATAAGAAAGGATTGTACAATCCAGGATGACATATTTTTCTCATTTTTGGTAATAAATGATTCACAGGATGAACAAATAAAAAAGAGACAGCCAGGAATAGGGCCAGAGATAAAATGAGAGGGCTAAAGATACAGCCCTTTTTTTAAAGTTTCTGGTAGAGTTTCATTTCTTGTGGGCACCTTTTTTTGTTTGTTTTAACTCCATGATTATCTCTTATCCACCGGGAGATGGTTTGCACAGGAATACGACACTCAGGTTGGAAAGCAGTGGCCTTATACCCGGGTGGCCTCCTGAGCAGCTGTGTGATGGTGGGCAGGTTCTATAGCTTCTCCATGTCTCAGTTTCCTCATCTGGTAAAGGAAAATGAAATAGTCCCTATTTTATGAGGGTTTTTCGAGAATGAAATCAGGCAATACTAATAAAATATTCAACAGTGCCTGACACTTGTTGGTGCTTAATAAAGGAAGCTACAGTAAATATGAATGCTAAAAAAAATAAATAAACTATAAAAAATAATAAATAAATACAACTCCTGAGGGAAAACCACAGAGGGGCCCCCATTTTAGGAGTGGGAGCTTAGGAGTGGTGGGACCTGTGAGTGGCTGGAGAATGGGAAGCTAGATTACCATCAGGAAACATTCTTAGGTAAGCATCTCTGGTGACTTGCCTAAGGTGATAACAAAACAAAACAAAACAAAGGACTAGAATCTCCAAGGCTTCAGTAATTTGCTGTCATGGCTTTACCCCCTTATTTGTAATAAACATGCACTTTAACACCTCATTGATTTCCAATTTTACTTTCCTTTTCTCAAGGAAAGCCCCCAAATTGTATATTCTTCAGGTCCCACAAAATCTGGTTTCTTTCCAAAGTGGTATAATTAAATCTTCACCATGATCCTAAAGGTGATAATATCATTGTTTCAAAAATCTGAAAACAAAAGTGTTGAGAAAAAAAAAAAAAACATTATCCCCAAAGATAGACAGCAGGACCTGGCAGGACTGCAACTTAAACACAGGTTTCTCTATACCCGGAACAAAACTCTTGCCATTATACTGACCTTCTCCCATCACGAGCATCTAAAGGCTTTAAAAAGTGAGCTCTAGAAAAAAATAGGCATGTGTACATCCATGTTCATAGCACCACTCTTCACAATTCCCAAAAGGTGAAAATAACCTAAATGTCCATTGACAGATAAGTGAATAAATAAAACATGGTATATCCATATAACAAAATATTATTCAGTCTTAAAAAGGAATAAAATTTTGACACATCCTACAACATGGATGAACCTTGAGGGCATTATGCTAAGTAAAATAACAGAATAGTTAAATTCATAGAGACAGCAGAATGGTGAAGGGCAGTTGCAGGACAGGCAGCTACTGGGGGCAACTAATAGGTAAAGGGTGCAGAGTTTAATTGGGGAATTAATTAATGGGCAGCTATTAGGTAAAGGGTACAGAAATTAATTTTCGATGATGAAAAAGTTGTAGAGATGCCTTATGGTGAAGGTTTTACAATATCTGAATTTACTTCATGTCACTGAATTACATGTCTGAAATTTGCAGTGGGGAGACCAGGGATTGAACTCAGGGGCACTCGACCACTGAGCCACATCCCCAGTCCTATTTTTTTGTACTTTGTTTAGAGACAGGGTCTCACTGAGCCGTTTAGTGCCTGGCTTTTTGCTGAGGCTGGCTTTGAACTCTCGATCCTCCTCCAAGCTGCTGGGATTACAGGCATTTGCCACCGCATCTGGCTGAATTTTTTTTTTTAAATAGTAAATTTTGAAGGCTGGAGATGTAGCTTGAGCTTGGTGGTAGAGCACTTGCCTAGTACACAGGAGGCCCTGGGTTTGATCCCAAGCACCGCAAACAAAAAAGGGTAAATTTTATGTTATGAATATTTTCACACACACACACACACACATACACACACACACACACACACACACACACACACACACCAAAAACAAATAAGCCCAGCCTAGAATGTAAGGCTTAGGCCATAAAATATTTCCATATCATTTAGAATATTATGGGCATTATATACTAGGATGACAAAAAGTTGTTACGTTAATTCTTTAAAAGAATTTTCCTGAATGTCTTGAAATGTGAGACAAAGATAGCAGCTTCCAAATTCCTTGTTTCCTATGTTACACACAACTACAAGTCAGCCATGAAATTCTGCAGACAATCCACTGTATATGATGTCACAGACCTACCTCAAAGGTAGACTCTGAGGCAATACACCCATCTGTGCTGTCTTCTTGGAGCTACTTCCTGAGATGTACTTGTAGAGAGACACACAGAAGTAGAAGACTTGTCATTGGTGCTTGAATAAAGCAGGGAGCACGTTAAAGCCCAGCCCAAGGTGATGGTCATTACCTGGTTCCCAGTGTTTCAGATGGCTCCTGGCCAGGCTTACTCGGTTTCCCCTCTCCTGGGAGTGTTTTGTGAGGGCCTGAGCCAGACCCAAGTGGGCCCTGGACTGTCAATTTTTGATGTGGCTGAGTGGCAGTTTCCAGGAGAGACCCGAGCTGAATGCAGTGAGCCAGAGGTATATATGGTTCTCTGAAATCAGGGTCAGATGAAAACAGCTCATTTGAAATCTCCCAAGCAAAGTTGCTGCTGAGAGGCTGGAGTGCAGGGGGGCTGCTACCCTGAGCTCTGAACAACTAAGATAGTATCCTATGGGCTCAGCCAGCCTGTCTAAAAGTGTCAATAGCAAGGATACAGAAACTCTCTCCACCACCCTATGAAATGGGAATTTGTTGTAACAGTATATATTGCTCTAGGAAAGCAGGGTCCTGGAGAAAGCCAGGAAGAACTGTTCTTAAAGAGATCTAACCTGGAAGTGCATTTGGGATT
Organism: Callospermophilus lateralis; assembly: GCF_048772815.1. Lineage (NCBI taxonomy): Eukaryota > Metazoa > Chordata > Mammalia > Rodentia > Sciuridae > Callospermophilus > Callospermophilus lateralis. Next base: position 1,820,429 of record NW_027517451.1, read on the forward strand.
ACAGCCACTTGAGACTGCTTGAGAAACTCAGGAGAATGAGTTTGTGGATCTGACTCTACTGCTTTTCAATTAATGTAGCTCAGGGTCCTTCTCTATAGATACCTCAACCCACTCATTTTCAACTCAGTGTTGCTTTCCCTTGCCTTTGGCTTCTGCCTCCATGTAGCTGCTGATTTCTTCTAAAATTGGACTGACACCTGAAGCATAATCTTTCTTTCCTCCAGCCTGATACATTCAATCTCTCTCTCGCTCTCTCCCCCTTCTCTCTCTCTCTCTCTCTCTCTCTCTCTCTCTCTCTCTCTCTCTCTCTCTCCCTGATCATCCTGTCAGTTTTACCTTCCGTTATGAAACTTTAGATTTTTCTGCCTAAATTTCTCAGTTCAAATTCCACATAGTCTTCCCTTCTACATGGTTTGGCTTTCTGAAGTTTCAGAGTTATCTGGTCAACTGCAATCCAAAAGTATTAAATGATTCCAGAAATAATTCATAAACTTTAAGTTGTGTACCATTCTAAGCAGTACAATGAAATCATTTTTAAACAATTTTTAATATGTTCAGTTTTTAATAACAGGAATGTTTTATGAACTATTACTATGTCGAACAGCAAATGAATACTTACAGTGATTTTTTTTCCAGTGAATTTGAATTTTTTTTCTTCCTTTAATTTTTTTTTTTTGTTATTGTTAATTGTCTTACTAGAAATTGAACCCAGGGCTTCATGAGTTTGAGACAGGTGCTCTACCACTAAGCTAAACCCACAATGCCTTGAAATTCTTTTAAAAAGAAAAAGGTTTGGATTATATAAACATAGCACAATGAAGTCTTTTACCATCCTATTCTGTTTCACACAGGGTGTGAATCATCTTTTTGTCCACTGTATCCACTTTTTATATGCTACCCACCTGATTTAGTTATCAGATCAGTTATCAGATCAACTGTCATGGTATCAAAATACTTGTATTAAAGTAACCCATATTTTACTTAAAAATGACCTTTAAGTGCAGGAGTAGTAATGCTGACAATTCAGATATGCCAAAGAGAAGCCATAAAGGGCTTCTCTTAAAGTAAAAAGATGAAAGTCCTTACTTAATAAGGAAAGGAAAAACTTATATGCTGAGGCTGCTAAGATCTATGGAAAGAACAAATCTTCTCTCCATGAAACTATGAAAAAAGAAAAAAGAAATTCATTCTAGTTTTCCTATTGTTAGAAATACCAGGGTGTGCCAGGTGCCATGGTGCATGCCTGTAATCCCAGAAGCTTGGAAGGCTGAGGCAGGAGGATCATGAGTTCAAACCCAGCCTCAGCAACTTAGAGAGGCCCGAAGCAACTTAATAAGACCCTGTCTCAGAATAAAAAAATTAAAATTGGCTGGGGATATGGCTCAGTGATTAAATGCCCCTGGGTTCAATCTCTGATACACCCCCCACCCCAATTGTCCCATGCCCAACAAGGAATCAAACATGTGCACTGAAGTAGCTTGGCAAGGCAAACTTTACTTTTGCAGAAGGGCGTGCTACTGATTATGGTAAGCAAGCACACGTGAGTGAACAGTCAACCTGAATATATCCCTAATGCAGCACTGCCCCTTGCTCTGATATGAGGAGCTCAGGGTTATAATCTACATGATTGGCTCATTTTAAATTGGGGAAAGGCTACAGTTAAAGGGAAGAGCTATAGTTAAAATGGCTACCATTGGATCTTACATCCTAATTAAGGCTAAATACTATATTGTGAAAATGGAACACCAAACTTTCTATTTCTTACAAGGTGACATCTCAAACTGAGAAAGCTACAGTCACAGTATGTGATAATTATTACATTCTGATAGAAAAGGCATTAAATTTGTGTGTACATATGTATAAGAAAACAACATAGTATGTATAGGGTTTGGTCCTATCCTTTGTTTCAGGAATCCTCTGAGGGAATTAGAATTTATCTCCCATCGATAAGGTGAACCACAATAAGCAGAAACAGAGGGAAATAATCTGGTTAGTTAAGGGGACATGGTTTCCATTCAGGGCATCTTGAGAGTTCTGGCAAGCATGGATTGGCTGCTCATGGGATAACAAGGCTGCTCCTTTCACAGTGGTGTGAGTACAGCAGTTCCCAGGGGAGGGCACCAGGCACTACATCTTCAGGAAGCAAGACTGTTTCTTCCCTGTGCATTACTGCTTGGTACCAGTTATCCAGAGCAGTGCCAACATGAATACAGAGTGTGAGAATATTTTATTGTACCATTACTTCACTTTATATTTTCTCTTAAATTCCTCTCTGCATTTTCTCTACCCTACATTTTAAGCTTTCATCATAGCCCAAGCAGGGGACATGTTTTACCTCTCCTGGTTGCTTTCTGTACCCTCCTAAACCATTTATGCATGTACTCACCTATGTACTCAATATCCGTTGAATGCCTGCCCTGTAACAATACTAGACAATAAACTACTGGAAGTCTTTATACAGGATGGCACAGGGCACTCAATGTAAAGCACAAATTCAATTTCACAGGTTGAATTGGGTCTTGGGAGTTCTCCCAGGACCTTGTTGCTGCCTGCATCCTGTTGGCAGCGGGAATGAAATTTTATCCACTCCCACTCATGTTCCATTGGCAAGAGCTAGTCACTGGGGTTCTCTTAACTTCAAAACAGGCCAGGAGAGTTAGTCTGATTGTCTTCCAAGAGGAAGAGATTTTGGGTGGTAGCAGAACCCCAGAGAAGTTTCCACAGAGTGGGCAGATAGACAGCTGTTCGGGCATCCCTTACTCAGTTCATCCAAAGAGGCTAATAGTAGCTACTAGGGAGGTCTGTGTGCAGACAACTCAGGACTCATTGAATACCACCAGCTTCATGTCTTTCAATCCAAGCTGATGATCCCAATCTTACAGTTCATGCTTCAAACGTGTCCCCATTTTTTAGACTTCCATCTCCAGTTGCCTAAGTGGCATTTGGTTATCTTCTAGGATCTCAAACTGATCATGTTCTTATTCACATCCTCTTTACCCAGCCTAACCTCTCTCAGTGAAGAGTATCACTCAGTTACTCTCCCTTTTTTTCATGTCCACATCCAATCCATAATCAGTCCATTTTCATCTCAGAAGCTGGGCAAAGATAAATTTTTATCTTATCCTTTAAACTTTCTTTTGTAAAGACTCCCTTAGCCAGGATTCAAAGACAATTAAAACATTTGTAGTGTAGTCTCTTTTACCTCAATAAGACAAAAAATAAATGTAACAAAACTTCAGAAGTTTTCAGGAGAAAAAAATTCACCATTTGTCCACATGACAGGTATATTTTATATAAGACACAAATTTTAAAGACATTTAATAGATGACTGAAAAAATGAACAGTGAAGTTGGAAAAGATGAAAGAGAAATCCAAAACATTAAACAATTACAGCTATGCATGAGATTATTAAAAGTCAAAGTGAAAATTGGGAAACATTGAGATGCCTATAGTAAAATACTACAAAAATGCAAACTTTTCTTAAGTGTGTCTTTTGTTATTGTTGTTGGTTTTGTTTAACTTTTTAAAATTTGTTTTTGTTTTCTGCAAATTCAATTCCTATAAATTCATCTCACAACTCAACCTGCAAAAATATTATTTTAATAGGACATTTAACTTTCCATTGTCCTAAAACCACAAACTCTAATGTAGAGGTCAAAAACAATGGAGGTATTTCTAAACATAGCACAATGCAATTAAAATATTGACTTAACTGCTACCATTTAAACTGGAGGGGAGGTAAGCATTCACATAGAGTCATAATAACAGTCTCTGAACTTTCAAACACCTAGAGAAACCCAGGATGGGGCTTATCTATAAGCCTCAACGGTAGCAGGCTAGAGCTAAGGGGGTAACATATTCACTTTAGTTTGCCACAGTCACCACTATTTCCTATTAACTCTATATCAAAGTTTAATGTTAAATGGCATGCAATCACACATTAATATTGTTTTCTTTTTCTTAATGCAAAGCCTGCTTTGATCATTTTTCTGTAATCACAATCTTGAGTCTTTGCTAAGGTTCTTTGCTCTTACAATTTTTTAGTACTGATCATTCCAGAGTTCTAAGTTTTAAAATGGCACGTAAATTTAAAGTGTTTGTGAAAAAGCACTCCCATGATGAGAGGGAAGACATTAAAAACTCAAAAATAACCTGCAAAAATCAGGGCCTATTTTACTTAACTTTTACTTTCCCAATGAATCTAATATTAAGTGGGATGTTAACCCTTAGAAATGATATTTGCTAGAGTCATCTCTGACAGGCGTGCATATGCCTAGTTTACACAAGGATTGGAACAACTTCTTGTTCTTTATTTTAAACTGTGTTTGTAATAAGGCAACTTGTTGGCAATAACCCCTGCTTAGTATATTCATTTTAAGGATCATTTGATTCATGAAGATCCTGTGTTCCCTATATTGTCTGGGGTGATTAATTCTCTTTCCAGAACAGCCATGGATACATGAAAGTCTAGGGAGAATTCAATGGAAGAAAGTGAAGAAGACTCTTTGGAAGCCCTTCAAAATTTACTCTACCTCTCCCCCAACACACCTGGAAATATTCACCCAACACATACATAAACACAGATGTCTCCTGGGGGTGGCAATCTGTTCTGTGGTAAGCATTTATGAAATACCAAAGGCTCTGAGTCTCAGATTCATCACCTACTATTTCAGGTTAGTAATAATAGCTGCTTCAGAAAGATGGAGAGGATTACATGGAGGTCTTTGTAGTTGGCACTTGGCACAGTACAAAGACACAGCCAGGGGCCCAAAAAAGTGATAGCTCTTATTTCTGCTCCTGCCACTACCATCACTATCTACATCTACAGCCATATTTCTTAATCCTAACACTGAAAAGAACAAACCTACAAGGGAAATCCACTGCTTTCTCTTCTCTGCTCCTCTGTTAATACCAAATCAATCTAAGGGACTCTTACTTTTGGATAATTCCTTAATATCAAAACAAACATAATTCAGACCTCTGGTGGAAAATTTTACAAAATTTACAGAATATCCTCAATTAATGGAGGGGGTCACGTGTTGACAAACCCAATGTAAATTTGAAAATATTATTTCGTTCACCAAACGTACAGAACATCCTTGCTTACAACAAGGTCCTTTGTACAGTATGAGTTGTTGTCCCTCATGATCAATCACAGAGGTTCATTTGGCTGCCTGGGAGCTGGGCTCAAGGTCACTGCCCAGCATGGTGAGAGGACCAGAGGGCACAGCACTACCAGGGAAATGATTCAAATTTGAAATTCAAAGTATGATTTCTATTGAATACACAATTGTTAAATAAAAAACTCCCAAATCAAACCATTCTAAATCAGAGGCTGTGTGTGGTCTAAAATATTGGATCTTTCACAATGTATTGGATTCCAACTCCCCCCCCCCAAATTGTGTATACATATCAATCTTTCTATTCATACATTTAATTTTTCAACATTCCATAAATTTGGAAATTCACCAAGAGTGGAAGTGAGGGGGGAAAAATCAGGATAAAACTAAAAGATCTCAGAGAGATTGAAGTCTGCCTCCTCAATCCTTGACAGGTCTTAGGGTACAATGTACTAATAAAAATTGGGTAACATACATGAAGCACAGCTAGAGCACAGCTTTTATTTTAGTGAGATGCTACAAGGTCTAAGTTTAGATGAGAATCACATAGGCTGATTGAAGGAATATGACAGGCCAATCTCAGATGGCCTATTCAGAAAAAATGCATGACCACTAGTCTGGAAATTGCCTTTGTTCTTCTCTATTTAGCATCCAAAGAACAATGACACAGTGACAATTGCTCAGACTGGTTTACAAAAATTAAAACAAAATGTATTCCTTTATGTCTGACAAATCATTACTTTTGTAAAGGCATTTAACATTGGAAGAAAACAATAAACTTTTAATGAGGTTAAAAAAGAAAGAGAAAAAAAACACACACAAAGAAATAAAGAGATTTCAAGTACCCCATAATTATTCTGGTGGTATTTCACATAAAAGTGTGTTGCACAGTGTCAGATGGTAATCATCATGGAAGAAAATGGATATCTAAAAGTAGTTCACAAGCTTACATGGACATATTTGTGAATTGTTTTTCCTTCGTAAGACATTGGCAACACAGCCTTATATTTATTTTTACAGAAATATTCATACTGAGATGTCAGTGGACTATTGTGGCTCTGATATAATACTTTATATTGTGCTGGTCAGGAATTTACATGGATAGCAGATAAATAACACAGCACAATGAAAGAAAAGGCAAAGCAGGAAGTACGAAGTACACTATAGAGATAATATTCTCACACACAGACTTTTCTCTAGCACAGGAAATGGTTCATTTTCTAAATTTAAAGTGCAGAACACTATTCCTGTTCAAGTCCTTTTTCAAGAATTTGGTTCCCATGAAAAGGCAATGTTAGCAGAGGGGGAAGGAAAAGTATTTGATGCTGAAAAACAACCCAAAGAAATGAATCAGTAGGGCAATGTGAAGCCCTCTTTTCTCTCCCTCTACTCCAACTCATTTCCCAATCCTGTGAGGGACAGAGAGAGGATTTTCAAATGGCTTCATGATAGATGTTTGCTCCACTTAATAAAAGGACCTTTTTTATTTTTGAAATTTACTATCCACTTTGCCTCTAAGTTTTATACCTGAGAAATTTAGGTACCTGCGTTACTGGTTCTTTAAAAGTGACTTCTAAAATTGCCTATCCTTTTCCTGAAAACCCACAACTATAACACAGGTCAATACCCTCTGGCTCCTTCTAACTTCATATATCCCTTCCTCACCTTTTCTCATGATCAAAGATTGTCTTTATTTTCTTCATTCAATATGCTGCCTGTTTCTTAGTCTATATTTTTGTTTCCCTTCCTTCTTAATTCTACTCATTCTCTATTCCTAAAAAGAATTAATGTATGATAATTGAAATGGTTATCTTTGGGATGATTTATATACAAAACATCAAAGGCATTAAGATGCTCTGGAAACATCCCAGGTGGTAGGGATTCAGTATTTGAAACAGAAAGCATTTCAAACCAGTAGAGAAAGAATGTCAGGTGTTGGAAAAATAAGCAATCCAATTTGTAGATCTGACTAAAATAGAACAAAAGATAAAACTGATTTTTAAAAGCTCAAACTCTGGCCATTGTGGTGGTGCATGCCTATAAGTTCAGCAACACGAAAGGTTGAGGCAGTAGGATCCAAAGTTTGAGGCCAGCCTAAGCAACTTAGTGAGATTGTAAGCAACTTAACAAGACCCTCTCTCAAAACAAAAAATTTTAAAAGAGCTGGGGATGTGCTCATTATTAAAGTGCTCCTGGATTCAATCCCCAGTACCAAAAAAAAAAAAAAAATAAACCACTTTAGCTCTCTGGGTTCAATTCCAACTCTGCCAAATACTAGTTAACTTTACTCCTCTGAGACAGTTGCAAATTAATATGGCTTCTATCCCTATCAACTTGCTGTATGAATTAAATAATTAATACATGTAAAGTAATGGCATATCCAGGATCAATATATAAGTGTTTTCTGTTACTAATTCATTTGTATTTTCTTTTTATCATTAAAAACACTTGTTGGATGCTGTTTTCATTATTTTTCTTTTTTCTTTTTTTTAAACACTAAAAAATTTATTAGGAGCCTATGAAGTATTTATTTAAAAATTTATTTACTGACATATACAAGGGTACCATCTCATCTACCACCTTATAAAACTAACTACTTAGTTTGGCATAGATTAGTGATATTTTATTTTATTTATTTATTGGTGCATTATAATTAAACATAATAGTGGAATATATAATGCCATATTTATACATGCACACAACACAATTTAGCCATTATTTTCATTAATGACACAATCTCTGAAGTAATACTTTCAAGGAGAATCATGATTTTGTACAATATCCACACAGCAAGTCATCATCAATAGCATTAATCTCCAACTAAGAGGAACAGGTATTGAGCATGCATCAATATGTAAATTATGTTTTATCTGTTTTAAAGACATTCATAATTTATTATTCATAATTTGCTTTCTAAAAACTATACTAACAACCTATAGAAGGTCATTGCTTATGGATTCGGGAAATACATAGCTCATGTCTGAACATAGCCACAAAGATACAACAGATTTGCTTAACTGCTGCAAAAAAGCAAATATCTCCTAGCAGCAATAGTTTCTTGTCTAAATGGGACCTGAAAAATTTTAAGTTCACAAGCAGCAGCCATTTGGGGATGAAAATGAAATGGTCCCTAGGCTGAGTATGATCATTAAACTGGTTTAGGGCAATTATCTTCAGAGTCTGAAACCTGTAAATGCACATAATATGTAATAGAATATGGTAAACTGAAGCCTAATCTGAACAAGACTCAATCTTTGGGAGTGTGGACTGGAGGCCCTAAGCACCTCTGAAAATAGACACCAGGAAATAGTAATAGTACTCTATTCAGGGAGAAAGAAGCAGATTGCATCTGGTCACTGGGCTGATGTTGACAGGAATTACATGCTTGCTTGAAGAAGAATGAAGGTAAGATGGGTGTGAACAAGGGGTTAATAGCTAATAGGATATTATTATTAGTATTATTAGTATTATCTTTTCCCAATGCAGACTGACTAAGGTTTGAGGCCCTGATCTGCTCTTAAGAGCTAGAATAAAACATTGGGTGAGGGTAGAATCTAATTTTAGAGACCAGATGGACACTATAGAGACAGATTGGTGGCTTACAGCTCAGTGGTGAAATTGGGACCTCTTCCCATCCCAGGATACCTGATGTTCCAGGATGGCAAAACTAATTTCAGATCCTTGCCTGCTAGATGAGGCTCCTCTTACCCTCTGCATGGGAGTAAGCTGTTCACACAAGAGCTTACAGGACCTGAAAACTGCTCAGGAGCTGTTCCCTCCATGTCCGCTGAAAAATCATATATTCTGATCAAAAGGATTATGGAATAAATTGATTACAAAATATATATGCAATAATATATCCTCAGATATATTAGAAGTGAGTGACTACAGATATATCAGGACTAATGCATATGTCCTGAAGTATCTGAACCATTTTACCCCTTGTCATAGATCAAAAGGAGCAATACTCTCATTGTTTAAGGCAGTCATTGTGTATTCATTCTTTCTATGCCAGGCTCTGTCTGGGAACTGGTAAGTGATGATGGAAAGTCCAGTTACCTGCCCTCAAGGAGCATGCAAAAGATGTATAAATTGTGGAGCACAGTGGTACACATTTGTAAGCCTAGTGGCTCAGGAGGCTGAGGCAGGAGGATCATGAGTTCAAAGCCAGCCTCAGAAACTCAGCAAGGTCCTCAGCAACTCAGCAAGATCCTGTCATAAAATAATAAATAAAAGGGGCTGGGGATGTACTCAGGTGTTAAACGCCCCTGGGTTCAATCACTGGTATAAAAAAATAAATCACTAAATGGAGGATGTAAGATTAGGTGGTGGTAAACATTTGGAAAAAATAAATAAAGCAAGTTAATGGGGAAGGATGAGGATCTGACAGCTGGAGAAGCTTTCTCTAAAGAATTATCACTTGAGAAGAGACATTGAAGGGAATTACAGGAATAGTGGACAAAGGTACCAGCAACTGAAGTGAAGGAAGGAAGGGCATGTGCAGACACCAAGTATGGAAGGCATGACTCAAGAGAGGAGGAGAGAATTGGTAAAAGCAACTAACAGTTAGACAAGGACAACTGACAGAGGGCTGAAGGGGTCACGGTAAGGACTTGGCATTTTATTCTCAGTGTGATGAGAAGCCATTGAAGGGCTGTAAGCAGAGGAGTTGGTCAAAAGACTATTCCCACTACTGAATAGAGACTGACCATGGAGGAGACCAACTGGGTTTCAATTGAAATAAGACAAGTAGAGATGATGCTGTGTGTGGCTTAAATGATAAGTGGTCTGCATGTGTTTTGAAGTTATTGTTGGAAGGATTTGCAGGTAGACTCATGTAGACTTGTAAGGGAAAGAGAAAAAGCAAGGTTGCCTCCTAAATTTTTGGTCTGAGCAACTTAGTGAAAACTGGAGCCATTTACTGGGAAGGACAGGGGATGGCAGAGTTGGAGGGAAAAACATCAACAGATCTAATCTTGCCAAAGCAGTACCTGAATCACCAGGGAAAACTCAATCCACTCAAAAATAATATCAATTAATAAGCACTTATTCAAGGAATGTCTTTTCTATTTCTAAAAATTATTTTTTAAAACACCAACTACTGAACAGATGCATAGCTATTTCATTTGTTTTGTTTCTTATCTCATTAAAATACCCTTCTGTTCTACATACCAAATTAAGGGAAGTCATCAAAACATATTACTAGTAAATAGCATTAATAGTAATAGTAAATAGCAATTCATTTCTTATTTTCTACATGTAAATTGAGAATGAGATGTGATCATGCTTGGTTTAGAATTCTTATTCCGAAGTGACATAAATAAATGAAACCTCCTGATACCAAAAGTCCATGCTTGAGGGTATATGAATTCAGAAATGAAAAACATTGTGTATATTTTTATGAAATTACTAATATTAAAGAGAATATTAAAACTTATTTTCATCAAGAAATTGTTTCATCACTATGAAGTTGCAAATCTAAACTAATAGAATAGTTCAAATAAGTTGACATGGTCCTTTTATTAGTGGCCAAAAACAAAGAATTTTGAATTTTCAACAGACACAGTCAGTAAGGAAGGGTAGAGTGGATTCACACACAATCGCTAAACAGGCAAATGAAAACACATAAATGGGGGCTGAGATCATGGCTCAGTGGTACAGCGCTCGCCTAGTATGAGTGGGACCTGGGTTCCATCCTCAGCACCACATTAAAATAAAGGCATTGTGTTGTGTCCATCTACACCTAAAAAAAATAAATATTTTTTTTAAAAAGAAAACACATAAATGAATGGCCCAGAAATAACTACCCATATTGAATATCAGATGATACCCCATTAATATGAAAAATTTTATGATTTTTATCTATCAATTTTTTTTGTAAAAATTAGACTGAGGATTTATCTCAGTAGTACAGTGCTTACAGTGCAGGGATCTATCCCCAGCACCCCCAAAATAATTAAATAAATAAATAAATAAGCAAGCCCCAGCCTTATTAGATGAATAGAAAAAGCAAGAAAAGCAGCTACAGAAAATTTAAGTAATTAATAAAATAAAATTAATAGTAAGTTGACTATTCCAACTTACTCTAACATAATTAGCCATAGTAAAGATTACAATGTGCTCATTTCTTTACCAGCTATACAAACTATCTCAATTAATCCTCAATAATCCGGTGAAGGTGGAAGTCATTTTACCTCCTTTTTAGCAATGAAGAAACTGAGTCTCACAGAGGTTAAGTAACTCCTCCAATGTGAAATAACCAGGAAATGAGTCAAACAGCCGGGATTCGATGCCTGCCTGAGGCAGCAGAGAAATTTTTAAAAATTCTTCTGTAAGACTAACAAGACTGGTTGAACTGACTTTCTCATTAAAAAAAAAATTACAGAATTTGAGTAACCTTGTGTTTCTGAAACAGAGTGTTGCTTATAGAAGAAAATTCTCCAGAAATCCTTTCCTCTCATCTTAATTACAGCATGTAAGTTAAGAAGATTACTTTAAAAAACACAATGCCATTGAGCACCTACTTCTACTTAATAAGTTCCAGCCATTACCAGGGGCTGGCTAAAGTTTTCCTGGTTAACATACTACTCACTAGTTTCACCAGGAAAGGTGTCCCCTCCCCACCTCAATGATCTTATGTCTTTTGAGGAATTTAGATCTTAAAAAGTCACAATTTTAATCAGAAATTACCATATTAAGAAATTCTGGGGGGAGGGGATTCTCCATGTTACTTATTTATTATTATTATTTATTCTAATTTGTTATATATAACAGCAGAATACATTGTGATTCATATTATACATATAGAGCACAAATTTTCATAGCTCTGGTTGTACACAAAGTCACACCATTCATGTTTTCATACATGTACTTAGGGTAATAATGTCCATCTTATTTCACGTCTTTCCTACCCCCATACCTCCTCCCCTCCTCCCCCCATTTACTCTATCGAAAGTTCGTCTAATCCTTCCATGCTCCCCCCCCAATCCCATTATGAATCAACATCCTTATGTCAGAGAAAACATTTCATATTGGTTTGGGGGGATTGGCTAACTTCACTTAGCATTACATTCTCCAAATCCATCTATTTATCTGCAAATGCCATGGTTTAATTCTCTTTTAATGCAGAATAGTATTCCATTGTGTGAATTAAGAAATTTTTACAGAGAAATATAGGAGCATAAAAAGAGTTTACTATATAGGTAGGATAAACCTCAAACCAAGAAAAGAGTCTTTAAAAGTCTTAAAAACAATGTATGAGTTAATTAAAAATAATATAAAACTCTTTTTTGAAACAGACCAATGAAGTCAATGATACAAATTAATCATAATTAGCCAAGCATAGTTTTATATGCCTGTAATCCCAGCAGCCCAGGAGGCTAAGGCAGGAGGATCACAAGTTCAATCAACTCAGCAAATTGGGTTTCAAAATAAAACATACACAATGCCATTTTTGTTACTAAAGCTTTATAGTATAGAGTAAGGTCTGGTATTGTCATACCTCCTGCTGCACTCTCCTTGCTTTAGCTATTCTGGGTCTCTTATTTTTCCAATAAATTTCATGATTGCTCTTTCTATTTCTATAAGGAATGACCTCAGGATTTTAATTGGAATCACATCGAATCTGTAAAGCGCTTTGGGTAGTACAGACATTTTGATAATATTAATGTTGCCTATCCAAGAGCATGGGAGATCTTTCCATCTTCTAAGGTCTTCAGTTTCCTTCCTTATTGTTCTGTAGTTTTAATTGTAGAAGTCTTTCACCTCTTCTGTTAAGTTGATTCACAAACCACTCTTTGGTCTATACCCAAAAAAACTTAAAATCAGCATACTACAGTAATGCAGCCACATCAATGTTCATAGCAGCTCAATTCATAAAAGCTAAACTGTGGAAGCAACCTAGATACCCTTCGATAGTCGAATGGATAAAGAAACTGTGGTATATATACACAATGGAATATTACACAGCATTAAGAGAATAAAATTATAACATTTGCAGGTAAATGGATGAAGTTGCAGAATATCATGCTAAGTGAAGTAAGCCAATCCCAAAAAACCAAAGGCCGAATGTTCTATCTGATATGTGGATGCTGATCCATTATGAGGATGGGGGAGGTATGGGGAAAATGGAGAAACTTTGGGCAAAGGGGAGGGAGGGGAGCGAGAATGTGTGGTGGCAGGAAAGATATTGGAAAGAGAAGGATATCATTATCTTAGGTATATGTATGACTGCACATAAGGTGTGACACTACATCGTGTACAACCATAGAAATGTAAAGTGTAACTGAAATTGTGTATAATGAATCAAAATGCATTCTGCTGTCATATATACCTAATTAGAATAAATAAAGAAATTTTAAAAAATAAATACAACATAAAATGGGCTGACGCTGTGGTTCAGTGGTTGAGTGAACCTGGGTTCAATTCCTGGCAACACCCCCAAAATTAATCATAATTATCATAGTAATCATCTATCTTCTGGAGAGCTATTTGTTCCCTGTACAATGTTAAAATGTGAGTTCCTTAAACAACACACTCTACCTACTAGCACTTCTTTGAAATTCATAAGTTGAACAGTCATGTAACTAGATTTACTGACTCATCAAACTATGTAATATCTTCCACTTTTCACAAGCCAAGCATTAAACAAATTGTTTTCTACCATGCAACTGGCATTATGCTTTCAAATCTCTTAAATTTGGGAAGTTCTACATACATTTTGCAGCACATTTTTAGGAAATGCTGCTCACAAAAAAGAACAAAGAAAATGGAGTTGGATGGGGTGTAAAAGTCCACCTAAGGCTGGACACAGTGTTGCACACCTATAATCCCAGCAATTCAGGAGGCTCAGGAAGGAGGATAGAAAGTTCAAAGACAGTCTCAGCAACTTAGTGAGGCCCTAGGCAACTTAGCGAGACACAGTTTCAAAATAAAAAATAAGAAGTGCTGGGATGTAGTTCTACTAAACATTCAGGTTTAAGTCCCCAGTACAAAAAAAATCCACCTAAGAATGCTATCTAAATTTCTTGAGTTCACATATTACAAATATATTACCAATAAGCTCACATATTACAAGCAATGCACCAAATACTTTTACCAAGACAGGGACAAATGTATTAAGAAAATTAGTTTCTTCTCTGTGCATCTTAAGTGAATATTTTTTAAAACTTTACATTACACTTCCATATTTCAGTACATTCACAGATTTTCAGAGAGCTAAATGATGCAAAGACACTTGAATTGAATGCATTCTAGAAAGTGATGCACCCTGACTAAGTACACATAGAGCTATAGCTGCTCTCATACCTGGAGACACAACAAGAGGAATAAGAACGTGCTATAGCTCAGGCTCAGGGTAATCAGCTACATGATTAATGGACTTTTATAGGCTTCATCTAAAATTGGAATCCCAAGGAGTACTAGTCACAGGTTGAGTTCCACAAGCCTTCACCAAGTGCTGAAGTGTGTTGCAGGCAGAGCAGCCAAATTGAGAAAGACCTACAGAGCCTTCTCCACTGCAAGGCAGGCACCTACTTAAAGCAGGGGATGGGGCAGATGAGCGGAGAGGAACCCTTCTGAAATCCTTCAGTTCTTCACAGGTACCATGCAGTAGCCCTCAGAATGTCAGACTCAGGAGTATTTGGACATAAAGAGAACTGCTAAGGTGCAGAAGCCAGCTGAGGGACTAACACACTACATAATAAACTGACAACAGGACTGCAGAGCATGCTGAACTCTCCCAGGCTGGCAGCTGGACTGAAAAATACAAAGGGATCTTCTGATCCTCACTCAATAGCACACCAAAGCCCAAGCCCAGCAGAAGAGGAAATCCTGACCCACATTCAAAACATTTAAAGATAGTAGTGAAAAATGAGTATAAGGTACAGCTTCTTTTAAATATCATTAATAAAAAGCTTAAAATAGGGGGTGAGGATGTAGCTCAGTGGTAAAGTGCTTGCCTCCTATAACTGAGGCACTGGGTTGAATCCTCAGCATCACATAAAAATAAATAAAGATACTGTGTGTTCATCTACAACTAAATAAATTTTAAAAAACTTAAAAAATAATGTTATAGTTTAAATTAAAGCAAAATCAAGCTATTGCAAATAATCTAAAGAGAGAAGTGAAAGATCTCTACATTGAAAATTATAAAACACAGCTAAAAGACATAGAAAATATACAAATGAATGGAGAGACAGCCAATGTTCACAGATAAGAGACCTATTTTTAAGAGTAAGATATCAATTTTCCCCAAAGATTTTTAAAATATTTTTTTTTTAGTTGCACACAATAACTTTATTTTATTTATTTATTTTTTATGTGGTGCTGAGGCTTGGACCCAGGGCCTCGCACATGCTAGGCAAGCACTCTATCCCTGAGCTACAACCCCAGCCCTCAATCTTCCCAAAATTGACCTATAGATTCACCACAAACTCAATCAAAATTTTTGTAGGTTATTTTTTTAATTGACAAGCATTTCCAAATTTTATTGGAAAAACAGAAGCTCTAGAATGGTCAAAACAATATTTACAAAATTAGGAACTTAGAAAACATTATTTCAAGAATTATTGCAGAGGTACTATAATCAAAACAACGTAGCAAGCGCATAGAATAGACAAATCTATAGAACAGAATATCTGTCAAATGCAAACTAGATGATTCCTGGGCTTGAAAATGTCACTTTAATACACGTTGTCAGAGCTGTGTATATTCATATGTGGAAAATAAAATACTCCTCAACTCCTGCTTCATTCCTTACTAAAAATCATAGTGTTATCACAGACCTAAATAAATAAGGTGAAAATATAGAATTTAGAGAATAAGAAAAAGTAAAAAAATATAACGTGATCTTGGGATAGGCAAATATTTTTAGGACAAACATGTGCAACAGCTTTTATCATAATTGAAAACTTTTGTCATGAAAAACAACCCTTTGGGCCACAGATTGCATTGCAGTATCATCAGTATCATTCATATATACATATATATGCGCATGCACACACACATGCACACACACACACACACACACACACATATACATACATATACACACACACACATTTCCTTATGTACAATATATTTAAAATACTAAAAGTCAATACTAGAAAAAGAAAGCTACCCAATTTATAAATGTAAGAACAAGATAGAAATTAGTATATGAAAGGATGCTTCAGATGATTGGTTATCAAAAGTACAAATGAAAATTAGAATAAGACACCACTAAATAAATACCATGAACTAAAATTATAAACACTGACATAACAAGCATTGGCAAGGATATGGAACAAATAGAACTCACACACATTGTTGCTGAGAAGGTAAAATAGTAAGCATGACCTCTTTAAAGAAACTGCTTCTTAAAAAGTTTAATATATAGTTACTGTATGACCCATCCATTTCACTCTTTGGAATTCACCTAAGAAAACTAGAAATATACATCAAAGCAAAGATTCATGTTGGAACATTCATAGAAGCCTTAATTCATAATAGATAAGAATTGGAAACAACATAAACATCTGTCAAATAGCGAATGAATAAGTAAATTATGTTTTATTATGTGCTATAAACATGAGTGAGCATGTCAATTTTTATCATAAATTGTATCCACTAAGATATATTTAAGTTATTAATGATTAAGTAAATATTTACATATCTAATGAAACAACTCAATAGTTTTTCACTCATGTTGACTCTGAAAGTTTTCCACATAAATAAAGTTTTCTCTAAATAGGTTCAGCATGGATAATGAAACACAGTGAAATAACAACCTAATTTGATCTGTTGTGCAAAAATAACTATCTTCAAATTGCAGTATTACATAATCAAGTGCATATGGCTTTTTTTAGAATACAAAAATAAGTTAAAGGGACAATCATCAATTATCTTCAAATCAAGGCCTTATATTCTGTTTGTGATTCATATTAATGAAAATAAAAACTTAAAACTAGTAATAAAAGGGCTTATAAAAAGAAAATATTAGTCATTGTATTCAACATAAAGAACATAATAATGAAATGCCATGTAAATTCTATTTGGCTTTACATAATTCTAAATGTATACTTTCATTATTCATAAAACATTTCTTAGGCATCCCTGTGTTTGGAGAGCAGTAGACATAAAGACTTCATCAAGTAATCAGTCTTAAAATGGGAAATAAGAGAAGACTGTAGAAGGAAGAAAAAGAGAAATAAAAAGAAAATAAATAAATAAAAGGAAACAAAGTGGCTGGGGACATAGCTCACTTGGTAGAGTGCTTGCTTCACATGTATAGAGCCCTGGGTTCAATCCCGAGCACCACATACACACACACACACACACACACACACACACACACACACACACAAAGGAAATAAAGCCCCTCCCCTCATCATGCTTAAAATTCAGTTTTAGGTAGAGCTATACACATGTGGAATTATCTAAAATCTCATAGAACTGTTAGTATAAAATGTCTTCTGGGAACTAACCCCTAGGAAATCTACAGAGAAACTTCCTATTTCTGTTGTTATGTTTTCTTTTTTTTTTTTTTGTTTTCATTTTCATAGTTTATTTCTTTATTTTTTTTTTAATTACCCCTAAATTTGACTGTGCCTGGAACATAGCATTTACCTGTGCTAACTCACTGCCTCCACCTTATGGTGAAGTTGTCTCCCTGAAAATGTAGTCAGGAATGCTAGGTTATTGATAAAATTCAAGACCAACATTAAATCTATTTCTCTGATTTGTCTACAGAATCTAGCACAACACTAGATAATAAAATCAAATGCTTAACACAGGCACGCTAAATTTACAGTATGCAAATATTTTCTTTCTCTAAGGTTTCTTTCTGAATTGATCTTTCCAACAATTTTTAATGCACTATTAATGTGACAATAGTTCATAACCAGCCTTATCTTCTTTAAGTATAGAAAGATACTTCATTCTATATATACGGAAACCAACTAGTTGAAATATAAAGTCTGCAATCAATGAATCTCCTCTGTTCTCTACCCTCCTCTTATAACTCTACCCTCCCAAATTTAAAATAACACATCCAGTAATAATTTAAGGTGATTACAACAACTGAACTTTTGTTTTTCTATCCAGGGTGCAATGTCTGCCAAATGCAAACAAGATGACCTGGACTAACACAGGCTTTCTTCTTTAACGGAATAGTGGTGATCACGCCACTTCACCTGCAGAGGCATGTTTCTGAGGCAGTTAAGTGTTGTCTATCATCTTGGACCAGAGCAAACACGTCCATTAGAAATATGCTTTATCAATGGAATCACCCAGAACCAGTTGACAATTACTGATTAATACTCATTTTAAAGATAAATACAATTGCTATGCACAATTTCTACAGTACTTAATTTGCCTTCTCAAACATTATCTATTACCTAATTTAATATTATCTTTAAATTACTTTCCTACAGTCACTCTAATCACTTCTGCCTTCAATCGTCATCATCAGTGTTACAGAATATTCTGAAATTTTCTTTGAAACATAATCCAACAATATTTTCAAGTGGCTCAAGTTATGAAATAAACCATTCAAATTCTTCAAATATCTATTTTATTCAAGTTAAACACTGATTAACAAATGCATCCACTTGTCTATATACCATTCAACCCATCCCTGAATCCCTAAGTCAAAGACCAGTTTCTCCATGAATATTTCTCCTAATTCCTTAACCCAGACATTTTTCTCTTAATTAGTTCACTGATAGAACATATTAGATAAAATGCTTATTTATCATTTAATATTCAATTGCTCCCATGGTGATTTGGCACTGTATAAAATATTCAATAAACAGCTACTGAAGTGAAGTAACAGTCTAAAATGTCAAAAAAATAATTGCAAGAGGTAGTATTCTAAGAAACTGCAAATTGAAACATTTAATTACAAATTAAATATATCATTCTCAGTCATAAATTCTTTTTTTTAATTTTTTTTCTCAGTCATAAATTCTAAAGGCATCCTGGCATAGGTGGATGATCCAATAAAACAGGTTGTGAATATTAGAAAATACAGCCAAAGCAAGGTTTTAATTTGAGAAACTATTTGTATTTAAAGATGCAGATTTGTACAGAATTATTAGTTATAACATTAATCTATAAATACTTAAAAATCCATTACCACTTTAAATCATTGTTTTTTCATTACTAAAAAAAATCCAGAACATTCTGAAATTTTCTTCTAAGCATAATCCACACTATTTTCAAATGGCTCAAGTTCTGAAATAAGCCATTCATATTCTTCAAGTATGTATTTTCTTTCAAGTTAAAAACTGCAATTTTTAATTACCTTAGAATTTTCAACTGAAATGTGTTTATCTGAAGTTCCTCCTTAAGAATAACTAATTACATTGCATCTGTTTTTGGAGGGTACCAGTTATGACCCCCTATATCCCCTGAAAGAATAAAGTTTGGTTCTGCTAACAAGAAGACAGCTACTATTATGTTCAGATGAATAACCCAAACTAAAGGAATCTGGACCATTGCTATAGCGGTTATGGAAATAAGCTTTTGTCCTCTTCAACATCAAAGTGCCAACATTCAGATCCTGTAGTTATATAGCCACTTATGATGTATTTGTTGCAACATACTGACTGTTTTTAAAAAATACCTAATGCATTATAATGAAAAAGAAATGAATGTCTTAAAATTTGCTTTTGACACTCTTTAGTCTGAAATTCTTTTTATAAAAAGGCTCAAAATCTACTTCAGGAGACACTGTCTCCAAAAAATGGCTAGGAATGCAGTTCACTGGTAGAACACTTTCCTTGCATATAGTACCACTAGCTAGGTTCAATTCCCAGTACCCAGGGGAAAAAAGAAAAGGTCCACATCTGATCAAGTCAGATTTTAAGCAATGCCCCATGAAATTACAAATGCTATATTTCTCCAAGTTCTAAAATGCTTCTTAGCCTACATGCTTACTGAATTAATACGTGCTAGAAAAACATTAGTCATTCTTCTCAGCCATGCCTAATTAATATACACAAATTAGAAAATGATACAAGAAAATAGAGCAAAATCTATGCTCTGCAGTAAATTGATTAGAGGGTTGTATCTTTTTTTCTTTTTTGTTTGCTTTGTGTGTGTGAGTGTGTATGTGTGTTTGTGTGTGAATGTGCATGTGTGTGTGTCTGTTTCCATATCTACAACATTCTTGGTACTTGAGTTAAAATCCAGGACATCACACGTGTGAGGCAAATGCTCTACCACCAAGTATACCCCGAAACTTATTTTATTTGGGACAGCGTCTCTCACTAAGTTTCCCAGGTGACCTCGAATTTGTGATCCTCCTGTCTCAGCCACCCAAGTAGCTGGGATTACAGTTCTGCATCACTAGCCTGGCTAAAGGTTTATATCTTAACACCTGTCTATGACATTATAATATTCTCATCCTTGCTGACCATAGAGATGGCAAGGAAACTGGGCCTTGACCTTGACATCATAACCTTCAGAACATAATGTTTTTTCAGTATTCATAGCTCGACTTTGACTTCCCAGAACACTTGTCTATAGCAATTCCAGAGAAAGAAAGATAAAGAGCAAGTATAGGTCAGTATAGACCCTGTCTATGGGAAATATCTATCCCTCACCAAGAAAGTACAAAGCTTAATGTATTATTTGTGCTATCATTCAGCACCTCTGTCTTGGCTAGAGCTTTCTTTAGCAAGAATGAAAAATAATGAAGAGAATGTAGTCTGTAATAAAGGTTGAATGGCTTGTTTTAAAGTTGTAAAATATTCATGCTTAAAATTTCAAACTCTTTAGACTGTTTCCTAGAAAATGAGATGTCTCATCTATACTGGGGATCACGTCCAGGCCTGGTAACAACTGGCCAGAGCTGAGTGGCAATGAGCCTCTGAATTCCCCAGACCCCACTACTTCCTAAAGTCCAACCTTCATTTCTGCTCCCTGTCTTATATCAAGAATATCCTTAGTGGGTTCCTTTGGTGTGAAGGTGAATCATGTAAATGCTGCAGTCAGACTTGCTTTGGTTTAAATTCTACCATCTACTAGTTGTGTAAGCTTGAACATATTTCTTTCTTTGTTCATTCTGCCCTTTTGTTTTCTCCTTATAAAATTATAATTCTAACTACTTTGTAGGGTTTTTGGGAGAATTAAACATGATTCTGACAGCAAGTATATAGCTCAGTACCTCAATAAATTACCTGCTATTAAAGAAAACACAAATAAGTTTAGATGAAATTCCCTGTACTGCCATCTCTTGGAGATAACCTTGGGCCAAGGTGTAGGACTCAGAGCCTGGAAGCTTCGTCTTGTCTATGTCTGCTGCTGGGGTCTGGGGAGAAGTGAGCTGAGTGTTAAAAATCAAAAGACATTGAGTCTGTTTGCTAACATTCTCCTCCAAGGCTGATGATAGTTTTTACCCATGGATGCAAATTAAAACCACCTGGGTAACAGTTTAAAAACTAGCAATTCTCAGTCCTTACCCCATACCCTGTAAATCAGGATCTATTGAAATGTACCTAGATTTTTGTTAAGGTCCCACTGTGATTCTAATTCACAGATAGGCTTCAGAACCACTGAACCATGGCACAAAAAGCAGGAGGCCTATCCAGCAAGACTCATGAAGAGGTCTACATTCTTTCTTTTTTTTTAATTATAGATGGACACAACACATTTATTTCATTTGTGTATTATTATATGGTGCTGTGGATTGAACTCCGTGCCTCATGCATGCTAGGCAAGCGCTCTGCTCACTGAGCCACAATCCCGGACCCGAGCTCTACATTCTTAAAACAAGCAGCTTAGGAAGCTTCACAACTCAGAAATTCCTTGTTCATCTAGCAGAAAATACTGTTCTAAACATGCCTGCCCTGCGGTTACAACAGTTGCATATTTAGAAAAATATGAAGACAAATGTTTATGGAATGTGTTTGTGTTTTTTACAATACTGGGGATTGAATCCATGGTTGTTCCACCACTGAGCTACCCCTGTAGACCCTTCCTTAACTGTTTATTTTAAAACCAAGTCTCATTAAGTTGCTGAGGCTGGCCTCAAATTCAAAACCCTGCTTCAGCAGGATTTAAATTCTACCCTTTTGACCTTGACATGACCTGTGAGTCAGGCTCACAGTAGCTGGGATTACATGGGTGCACCACCACACTCCATGGTATAAGGTATTTCTTAAAGTGTGTTCCCATGGGGGTTATTTTAAATACCGGTTCAGGTGCATTTACATAGATTCAGGAATAATAATTTTTAAACTTCAAAACATCACTGAATTTAGCAATACCATACTGAGTAAACAAGAAATAACAGATAAGGCTATTTGTATTTTATACTGAGGTAACTTTAAATTGCTGTAGTAAAGTCCTAAGCTTTCTACTTAAAAATGGCAAAATCATCAATAGTTTTCCATGAAATGTAAAGCAACATTCTTAAAACAACACTCATATATAAGTTAACTTCTACTCCAATTTTGCTAATATTTATTAAACTACAGTAACATATCTAGGATGGCAAAAAAAAAAACACTAGTCGTTCAAGCAATTTTATGTCAATAAATAAAATGTTATTTTAATTCTTAAGTAACTAATATGCAAATTAACTCAGAATATTTAAGTTTAAAAAACATTGTTAAGCACAATTTAGGCAGAGAGATAACTAATTTTGGAAAGGGGGCTATTTTAAGAACAGGTCCATATTTTTTCAGGTCACTAAATTAGAATTCTGTTTGTATTTAAATGTAAATTTAGATGTGCTCTACTTATTTTAGCATGATTTTTTTAAGGAAAGAATATATTGGGATCACATAAACAAACCAAAAAAAATTACATAAGAAAACATAATGTAACAATTTTTGTAAGTACCTAACATGAGCATGTGCTTAACATCTAAAAACAAAAGGTACAATATTGGTACATTGGAGATATATATATATATATATATATATATATATATATATATATATATATATATATATATGACAAGGGTGCATTAGAGAAGTTTCTAATATAAAACATTTAAAACATGGAGAATACTTGATTTTAAAATACAGAAAATAAATGTTAAGATAGGCACACCCACAATTCTTACAAAAACATGCTTGAAAAGATAAAATTCATCTGAGCACTCATTTCTCAGATATACAAAAGCTATGAAATCAATCAATGAATATTGCCTCCTGCTTTTGCACTGTTTCACCACTGATTGGTATCAATTCTGAATACACAATTACTGTTGTTTTTCATCTTTCTGGCATGTTCTATATAGAATGCATCTACCTAAAATGAGTAGAACTTAAAACATCAACATTATTTGTATTACAGTCACTTCCGTCACTTCCTTATGTTATTTTTAAAAGGCACTATATTTAAAAAATAATATTACAACAAATAGTGCTTTGGAAGATCTGAAATTCCAAATCAATGTGTTCCATCAATCATAAGTAGAGTTAAGAAGCCCTAACTTAAATTATATATATATATAAAGTTGATGGATTTAAAGATTATAAAATTGGTTTATTGTAAAAGCAATTCAAGAATAACCAGTTAAAACCTTATCCCCCTACTACCCAAACAACCAAAAAGCGTTAAACACTTTTACATTAGGAACAAGAACATAAAACAAGAAAGACCACATCAAAGCTATGATTCAAACTCAAAAAGAGAAAGGACTCTTAAATCTCTTCCAGATCACTACAATGGTATGATAAGATCAAAGCACTATGTCAGGTACACAGCACTGCTACAACACTGAGGTATAACTGGGCAAATTAAATTTGGGAGAAAACGAAGACTATGTATGTGCAATCCTGTATGTGCTCTGATATGTCCTATAAAGAATAGATCTTTTCTGTCCCAGATTAGACATTGTATAGTGAAAAACAAAGAGAAAACAGTAGAGGAAGGGGAAATCCTACCAACATCTTCAAGGGATAATATAGCATTAACTATATACTGACTATCAGAAAATAAATTAAATACAGAATCTTTAAACATCACAAAATCTTGTAATACTGCATTAAGCTCTACCTTTTGAGCTGATTGTTTGGGTACTGAAAATGTAAAAGTTTGATCAGGGGTAACTACTACTGCTGTACCATTTTTTGACCCATCAGTGAATATATTTGGAGCATTCATGATAGGTGTTTTTCTTGTCATTTTTGGAAAAACTATAGGATGCGAAGACCAAAAAGACAATAAAGGATTAGATGGTAAGTGGTTATCAAATTAAATATTAGATTTACAAATGATTATTGCCCAAGTATTTCACTCATTAGCTAACTCAACAATTTGATCCATAGTATATGGAGTAATAATTTTATTGGGAGAAATTCCAAACACTCCCTTTGCTGCTTTTTATTCCTACAGCCTCAGGATACCTAATAAGAATAGTGTTAGGAGAATAAGATAAATGTATCCACAATAATGGACCTTCTTGCCAAAATACTTCTCTAGGAATATTTTTTTGTTGGTGTTACAATAAATAATAAAGGCAAACTTATATCAATTCTATCCAAATGCATATTTTAAATGTATGTTTCAATGATTTTTAATGCCTCTCTTGCTTCAGGCGTTAACATGCAGGGTGAATTTGGATCTGATGGACCTTTTAGGATAGCAAATAAAGGTCCCAACTCTCCTGTTGGTATGCCTGGATAAGGTCTTATTCAATTTATGTCTTCTAATAATTTTTGAAAGTCATTCAGTGATTTGAGTTGATCTACTTGTATTTGAATTTTTGGTGAATGCACCATGGTTGAAGATAATAGAACTCCTAAATAATTAATTGGAAAATTTAATTGTACTTTATCTATTGCTATCTCTAGATTATAATTTTTTACTAAATTTGTAAGTGTAGCATAATATTCTAGCAGCGTGTTTTTAAGTTTATGTGCTAATAATAAATCATCCATATAGTGAAATATTTGTAGTTCAGGATTTTGATTTCTAAGTGGCTGGATTGATTTGTTAACAAAAATTTGACACATAGTTGGGCTGTTAGCCATCCCTTGAGAGAGTACTTTCCATTCATAACTCTGATCAGGAACTTCATGATTTAGTGCAGGGATAGTAAATGCAAAACGTGGACTATCCTCAGGATGAATTGGAATTGAAAAAAAAAACAATCTTTAATATCTATAGCTAAAACATAGCAGGTTTTTGGCAAAGCAGACTATTGGGGAATCCCTGATTGAGAAGGTCCCATAATAAGCATCTCATTATTAATTGCTCTTAAATCTTGCAATAATCTCCATTTACCAGATTTCTTTTTAATGACAAAAATGGGAGTATTATAGGGAGATATGGAAGGTTGTATATGTCCCTCTGTTAATTGTTGTTTGACCAGGTCATGGGCTGCTTGTATCTTTTCTTTACTCAGGGGCCACTGAGAAACCCATACTGGTCTTTCTGAATTCCAAGTAATTTTTATTGTCTCAGTGACCCCTTCTGAAAACCCAATCCATGTCTATTTATTCCTTGATCTATTTGAATTGGTGCTGCTATACCTTGTTCTTGTTCTCCTAATCTTTTTTCTTTCCTAAAATCTTGTCTAGCCCTAATAGTGGGCGCATTTGGATTGCTATTATTTGTTAATTGCAAGCCTAATTGATCTAGGACATCTCGTCCCCATAAATTTATACGAAGATGATCCAATAAATATGGCTGTATAGTTCCTTCACATCCTTCAGGATCCTTCCAATCTAACACCATTGCATTTCTCTGCGGATTAGTTGCCACTCCTAGGCCTCAAAGTGTTTGACTGGCTTGTTGTAATGGTCAATGTTTTGACCATTCTTGATGAGATATGATGCTAAGGTCTGCATGTGACCAGTAGCCCATTAAATTCATATCCTTGAATATTTAGTTTTAGCATTGGGTGAGAATCTAAATTTAAAGACAGCAGAGACCAATCTACAACTGTGGAGCCTAATCCCCTGGAACCTCTTTCTATTGTACTACTGGAAATTTTATCATGTAGGCTGGGTATTATTAATAACTGTGCTATTCTGTCTCCTGGTGAAATTACTGATATACCCTTTGGAGCACTAGCTATAATTTTTATTTCACCTTCATAATCGGGATCAATTACCCTTTTGTAGTAGAAGAACTGTGTCCCAATAATAAGCCTACTGTTCCTTGGGGAAGAGGTCCTTTTACTCCTGTGGGAATGATTTGAACTCCCATCTCTGGTGTTAGTACTGTGCTGGTGGAGGTGCAGATGTCCAACCCTGTGCTCCTTCTGGTTTGTCTGATGAGAGATCTGATGGATAATGTGTCCTGGGCACTACCCTGATGGTGTTGCTGGGTTCCTCCATGGTGTTTCTGGGTTCCTCCAGTGACCCATATATTTGAGGTTGTGGGCTATGTACTTTATAAAGAAAAGAGGTTTATATATTACAGTTTGGGAAGCTGAAAAAATCAAAATCAGATGTTCTTATTAATTCAGCCTCTGATGAGGGTTCCTTGTTTGGCTATATAACATCATGGAAGATCGCATTGTTGCAGGAATACAAGCAAAAGGAGAGATCACATGATGAGCTAGGAAGCCAGAGACTGTGGAGAAGTCTTACTCTTTCATAATGACTCTCAAGATGCAAGAACTAACCAGAGTCTCTTCTAAGGGCAGCATCTTCAGGTCTCCCTTTCTGAGCGCAGTGTCCTCAGTGACCTACCACTAGCTCCACCTCTTCAAGGTTTCACCATCCCCCATATCACCACACTCAGGAGCAAGCTTCCAACACAGGAACCCTGGGTGGACAAACCACAGGTAAACTAAGCACTTGGTTACTGTGCTTAGTTTAGCTGTGCACTGAAGCTTTGCACTCAGCGCACAAAACTCTCACAGTGGGGAGAAAAATCTGAAACTTCTGCAGAAGCCCAGAAGATTGGAGAGGAATCAACATCCTATAAGCATCCAGAAAGTAAAAGGGAAAGAATTAAGCTTTAAGATGATAATAGTAGTTCTCAATTAATTTATTTGGCAATGATAACCAAACACCTTGCTGGCTTAACTTTTACAGAGGAGCAGGGGAGGTTGGCTGCCTGTACATGGTTCCAGAAAAAGGAAAACATTAATGATAAATAGGGAGAGCAACCAAACACACCAGAAATGAGTGCTTTTCTTTTTTAAAATCATTTTTTAGCTTTGATTTCAGTGAACCCTAAACAATGATCCAAGACATTACCTCTGTTCATCCTGATAAGAGCTGACAAGAGTCATGGAGACCACTTGAAGCCCTCTGCCTTCCTGTTCCACTCTGACCCAGGTTGATGACATGGAGATCTGCAAATGGATACAGATCCTAAATGGCAGGCATCAAGCAGGGTGCCAGGACACAGAATAGAACCCTTCCCTCCAGGAGGCTGCTGGAAGTGATGAAATGCAATTGATGACTTACACCCAATGGGACACTGCTTCACAGAATGCCATAGAGCTCAGGAACATATCCAGCCATACTATCTAGACCCTCCCTGCATGTCCAGGTAATGCAGTATACTGGCCACAACCAGAGACTGTGTCACAAGACTGCAGTTCAAATCTTAGCTCTGCCATTTACCATCTGGGTGATCTGGGCGGCTCCTCAATCTATCCACATCTCAGATGATGTCTACCCTCTGACATTATAGTGGGAAGTAAAAGAATCTGTACATACAAAAGTAGCTCATATTGTGCCCTGGATATGTAACCACGTTCATCAATCTAACCCAATTAGCCCAATGTATAAAAGCACATTCATCTTTGCCCCATTTATCCTATCTCCAGCCAAGAGAAACGTTATGAAAATGAACTTTTCCTTCAAACTTTTTTGCCAACTGAGTGAAACTAACCTTTAACTTCCACCTCCCAAGGGATGGCTGGTCTGAGATCTTTCCACCACTATGTGGATTTCTATTCACAGAGTTTCCTTACAACCTCTTAGGGAGGTGTGATCCCAGCTAGAAGCCTCATGGTCCTGATAATAAAATTAAAAGGTCATCACTCTGGACAGCTCTGGTGGGTGACAACAGGCTGCTTTTGTGGATGAAGCAGCCACTGTCCACAGGAAAACAGCTGCCCCACGTCCACCTGCACCCAAAAGTCCTACCTAGAACACCGCCCAACAATTCCCTGCAAATCTGTCTGACCATGCAGAGAAGAAGTGTAAATCGGAATGTCAGCACACATGAAGAGTCAGTCACAACAAGGCACTTAGGGAAATAGATATCAATAAAGATGTTAGGAGATCAGGCAAAGTACAAAATGAGTGATAAGATCAGGGATAATTTCAACAGGGGGATAGTTGAACACAGTATCCTTGAAAGAATCAAGTGTATACTCACCATAGGATTGAAATTTGAAAACAATAGGCAATGCAGACGTAGATGATTTTAGAAATCCATGCTCTCGTTAAAATGAGGCTTTGGGAGAAGAATAAGATAAGTGTGAGTTTTGCATTCTGTGTCCAGAACATGATGTGATAAAGGAATATATGGAGCAAGTGACATGCGTATTTCTTCCACCATTTCTGAAAGCATGTTTTGAAACCCTATCATTTAGAGTTTGGGAATAAAAATAGGTGTACCCTGAGTTTATGTATATAGAGATGATGCATGAATAGACCATATGGTAAATAAAAAATATAACAGGTTACTATTTTAAATAATGGATTGAATTTATATTTTAAAAAATACATAAAGTCTGGTATTCACATACAAACATTCAATCCAAGTAGTTATACATGTAGTGGTAATATTAGGGTTACTAATTATAACCAACTGTGTTTGAGTTTTGCTTCGAAAATGATGATGGAATTCAAAAGTTATGTGATATAAAAGAAATCTCATGAAAAAGCAAGAAAAGCAACATGGAGAAATACATGGGATCTGATACAGGGAGTGAATGAAAGTGAATCATATGCATATCAATTTGTGATTTGTGGATGAAATGATACATCCTATGATGTACATATACTTAAGAAATAGAAATATAACAATTTTGAATAAAAATTTAATTCAAAATACACATCATGTCCCATATGAATATACTTCCATTGATCTTAACCTGGGTCACTTACTGTAGAAATATTAGGGTTAGTACTCAATATTCACTGAAGTTCATTTTGAGCATTCCAAAATGAATATGTATGTCAATAAAATGAATATTTCTGAAAAATATCTCCTGAAAAGTTGATTACAAATCCACACAGATGGACATAAAAGAATCAAGGTAGTATAAGTATATGACACATATAGTTCATGTTTGCAAATTCATACTATATATATATATATATATATATATATATATATATATATATATATTTAATATATTAAAATGTAATAGTATGTATGCCAATCAAAATTCATAAGGGGATATATATCCTTCACATATGTACCCAAAATATTCATTTTCCTCTACATTGTTTCATGTCTAAACTTGTTGAAGTATAAAGCTAACCACAGCTTGAAATTTCAGTTACCTCAGTGTATTGGGGGGCAGTGATCTCTTCATGAAATTCGTATTTACCAAAGTGAGAGTACTCTCAAGAATATACCTGTGAGGGCAGTAGGATTATATATATGTATATAAAAATACCCATTGTGATCCAGGCGACAGAGACCGGGAGTCAGGAAGTTACATATTTGTTAATTTTGAAAATTCATGGAGAAGTAAAATGAGAAAAATGTGTCACAGGTTTTATAATATGTATCTCTGATGAAGCAAAGGCAAGTCCAAGTATACACCATGCGTCCTATCAAATGCCTCTACTTCTATTCCTTTAGGATTATTTTTATCGATGTTAGAATAAGTAGTCAGAGCCTAGAAGGTTATGGGTTAGTGTCAGAGATTCAATATTTCAAATGGCAAAATGGAAAATGAGTCTAATACATATGAGAACACGTGGCACATAAAAATCTTCCACTGTCATCCACCACAATGCCTGGACATTACTATCACCCCAAAGAAGACACAATGAGAGGAGAAGAGGAAAAAAATCTGTGAATACATATCTGGAATTGGAAATTCTGATGAGCTCACAAACTTGGGTGTGGCAGAAGAGATCCCAAAAGTAGAGGACAGGGTAAACATTCCACAAACATGGAACTTTGCTGGCCTAATGACTTCTTGACTATCTGCCTCTGACATTCGTCCACTAGAAATATAACTTTGTGTTTTAGCTTCCTTTGTAGTGAGATCATGAAACCTTGGTCTGAGTCTATGTGAACAGGAGGACATGGGTTTATATTTTCCAATAGGAACAGGAGGCAGCAGAGCTGAATCCTCTCTATGCAGGTAACTGTGGCCTTTGGGATATGAATGTCTCCCTAGGTGGATTGTGAAGCCTTTGGCTCACTGCCCAGTTTTAATGGCATTTCTTACAGCTTCCCTGGAAAATTGGTGTTTGTTTTTGAAATACAAAAATGTCAACCAGGACACAGTGCTGGAGGGAGCTCTGTCATGTGGGATGAGTCAGGGTCTGAAGGCAAAAACGCAAACTGGGCTGCTACCCCATATATCTTTCCCACTTGAGCTTACCAACTTGTTTCTGGGCATCGCACCAAATCCTCTCCCCACAACAACATGCCTTTATATTTTTGGGTCTCCTGGATGCACCTTGTCAGTCAAATGTCATTTGGAAGCCAATGACAGAACCACAGGGGCCCACCACAGATGTTGGATCACACACCTGCACTCCATTGCTCCAGGCCCAGTTCCCTGCTGGCTCTTACTCACTGGCATCTCTTTTCTTCACCATGGTCATGAATTCCACTCAGTCAAAAATGGCACTCTCTGGTTCAGTCATGATGAGCAACAGAAGATCTAAAGGTTCTCCAGGGATTTCTGGTCATGGGATTCTCAAAAACTTCATGGTATTGGCCTAGCCATATTTCAAGAATGAAGAAGTTGACACTGTGGGTTTTGATTCATTCAGGAGCCACTAAGTGTTGAGGAATCTCCTGTCAGTAAAAGCTCTGGATTTCACATGCAGGCAAGGTTCCCAAGGAGTGGCGAATGGTCACAGGAATCCAGGCTCATTGGGGTATAAAATATGAGGTTCCTGTGAGTTTGGGTTCTCAACTATAGCTGAGAAGGCTTTAACAGCAAAATCATGTGAAATCCTGGCTGAGATTCCCAGTGCTGTGGAGAAAGCCACCCTCGGCCTAGATCTCCGTTTCCAAAGGCTCCTCTAATGCCTGGCCTTCTAAAATCCCAACACAATTCATGGCAATAGTTCTCTGAGATCAGTTCCAGAACTCATTCTCTAATGGCATCACACCAGAGTTCAAGCTGAGGTGGACCCAGTCATCTTTTCCAACCACCACACAAAAGACCACTATTCTAACAAAAACACTCCACATGGCCCTCATCTTCTTCCACATAGACACTCATCATAACATTCTGGCTGGGGGTTTCTATAGGGTGAGCAGTCTAGAAGGTTTGCAAACAAAGCTCTCATGCCCATCATATGCCAAATGTCATGGTGGCCTGGACACCCTTCCTGAGAAACAGGATAGATAAAATGGGCCTGTAGTTAATACTTCTCTGCTTGTCAAGATAGAGGCCTCCTGCCTGCCAGGGGTAGCTTCTTTATGTGTACTGGACTCATGAAAAAACCCAAACACCTGTGTGCTAGATACTGGAGGGCTTGCAACAACTCATTTGTCCCAGAGGATCCCTGTTCTGACTTCATAGTGGTCAGGAGCCTGATCAGAGGAAGCCAAGAGACTTCATCCAATAGTACACTTCTTTTTCATCCTTTTAGATTGGGATGGACACATGGGATTTTTCTTGAGTTTCCTGGGGTGCTGAGAATGTAATTCACAGCCTCACATAGGGCCAAGAGAGTGATTCAGACACAGCTTTTACAAAGCACTTTACTTCAAAGGCACAGATTAGGCCTCTTCATTTCCATTTGAAACTGTTTTCTTGAGGAGTCCCAGAGGAGTGCCCTAAGGCAAACACCTCCCTGACATTCAGGGGAACAGAACAATAGGGAAGAAAGAAGCCTGGAGAAAAACTTTTCTTTAACTGAACACTGTGGCACTGACAGCTCCTAATCATGCAACTTGGGTTACTATCTAATCCAAGCAGGGATTCTCCAGAGAGATCCTTACCAGTGTTAGACCAGGACGCAAGAAAAGACCACTGACTCCAATTAAAATCAAATTAAAGCAAGCTTATTATTTCGACCGGCTGGGCTGCTTCTCCCTCCCAAAATGGCGGGAACAAGACAGAAACCCACCTTTCCTACAGCCCAGCATTATAGCCCAGAAAGTTACACAAAGGGGGGTTACAGATAACAGAACTCTGACAAGCATCACACTAATGGTAGTTTACATTTTTTGCTGGCCCCAACATCAGAATTTATGAGGACCATTAGAGCCTCAGAGAGGGTCATTGTCTGCCCAGGGAAAGCCAATATATTTGAGGTGTCAATAAGTTTCAGAGAGAGCTGCTATCTGGTCAGAGAGCCAGGCATGGGTGAGTTCAAGGCACGGGCAGGCATTCCAAGCAGGTTCAGAATTTGCAGGAATTTATAGTAAAGCCGAAATTATCTTTTCATGGCTTTGTGGCAAGAAGGCTCCCAATTTTAATAAAAGATCAGGTTGGGTCTATCAACCAGTCATGCTAATTTTTGATTCTCTGAGATGCTTGTCATGACCTTCAGCAATTCAGTCCATGGCCATGTCACAGAGCTTGAATGTGGTACACATCTTGGACACAAAACCACGAACCCCTTCAGAGAGAGGCCAAAATTCAGGAAGAATACAGGAACTTAGGATCTTGGTAGGTGTTGCCCATCTGCAAGGCAAGCAGCAGTCCATTCATAAATTGGCCATTAGGAGTTCTGCAAAGATATCCACTAGACAGGACACATTCACGGCTGCATTCTTCTCTTTACTCTCTTTAACCACAACCCAGTGGAATCCACTGACATAAAATGGCTCACTAGTAAACAGTCTATTTCAAACCAACAACAACAAGAAAAAAAAACCAAAAAAAAACGTTTTTCCTTCATGTTCTCAGAACATGAGACAAAACGACAAATTGAAACACACACCCACTGAGACACACAAACCACCCCTGTATTTGGTCTGCATCTATCTACTCTGTCTTCTGAGTGGTGGGTAGAAATATGTTTCTTAGCAGTGGCCTGTCCTGTCTCAGCTCTGGTCTCCTTGGCCATCTCTGTGTAGTTGTTAGGAGCCAGCAATGAGCCAACACTTCTTTCTCAGGAAAGGCCCCTGTTGAGACCATTCAAGGCATTTGGCTATCCACACATCACTAGGTACCAACAAAGAATGACTCTGGCCTTGGTACAGACAATCAAGTGAGCCCACTGGGAGTGAAACTGCCTCTGGATGCCTCGCCTCCTGGATCCCAAGTTCAGAGAGTTCCATCACCATGGAAGTGAGGTGAGGTCACTTCCTTTGGGGAAGTGAATGAGGTCACTGCCTTGGCAACCACTTTGTCCTAACAGTTGTTTCCAAGGGTCCCATGAGATGGAGGCTGCCCCACCTTCCTGTGACATTTTCACAAGACATAAAGGTCTATATACCCTAGGAGCCCGGGATCAGCAATCCACACAGACCTAATTGTGTCCATCTTCCCTGCATTGAGAAGAGAGAGGCTGATTCAGCCTCATCCCTTCATCCTGACTGGGTTGTTGGCCTTGGAAGATGACTTTAGACCTCACAGGTACTACCTAGCTGCCTACATTTGCTCCAGGGTTCATTTTTGCATCTACCTTTGAGCTTCTCAGCAGCTGTAGGATTCCCTACATACCTGTATGGCAAGATCAACTCAGGACCTGCTTTTATGTGAAAATAGGTTGAGGGAAGAGTATGGTTAAGGGTCATATCATGTTTGATTTGGGTTATGAGTCATTCTGCTGGATGAATACGGGTATTCGGCAACTGGGATATTTATAGGAATGTAAGGGGATATGAATTTCTATAAAATTTATGTTGTTCTGTATACATGAAAATACAGATAACAAATTATTTTTTGTGTGTGTTAGGATATTTAACCCAGAACATTGTACTTGTTTGGCAAACACTGCCACTGATCTCTATCTCCAGCCCCCCACAGATAACAAATTCTTGGTTCAAATAAAGCAGTTTAATTGTGGTTTTTATGATAATGTTTTTTTTTGTAACAGAATTTTTTTAAGTCCAATGAATGACAGACATTCAGTCATAAATTTCTGAAGACTGTGGCTGAGACTTATTCATCTGTTTCCCTTTAGAATTTAGCATAACACCTTGTTTACAGAAGGCCATGAGTGTGTGTGTGTGTGTGTGTGTGTGTGTGTGTGCGCGCATGCGTGTGTGTGTGTTTAATTTATATATGACAGCAGAATGCATTACAATTCTTATTACATATATAGAACACAATTTTTTATATCTCTGGTTGTATATATAGTAATTCACACCAATTCGTGTCTTTATACCTGTACTTTGGATAATAATGTTCATCACATTCAACCATCGTTAATTGCCCCATGCCCCCTCCCTTCCCCTCCAACCCTTCTGCCCTATCTAGAGTTCATCTATTCCTCCCATACTCCCTCTCCCTATCCCAGTATGAATCAGCCTCCTTTTATCAAAGAAAACATTAGGCATTTGGCTTTTTGGGATTGGCTAACTTCTCTTAGCATTGTCTTCTCTAACTTCATGCATTTACCTACAAATGCCATGATTTTGTTCTCTTTTATTGGTGAGTAATATTCCATTGTGTATATGTGCCACATTTTTTTAAATTCATTCATCTATTGAAGGGCATCTAGGTTGGTTCCACAGTTCAGCTATTGTGAATAAACATTGATGTGGCTGTGTCCCTGTAGTATGCTATTTTTAAGTTGTTTGGATATAGACCAAGGAGAGGGATTGCTGGGTCAAATGGTGGTTCCATTCCCAATTTTCCAAGAAATCTCCATACTGCTTTCCATATTGGCTGCACCAATTTGCAGTCCCACCAGAAATGTATGAGTGTACCTTTCCCCCCTGCATCCTCGCCAACACTTATTGTTGTTTTTATGCATAATAAGTGCCATTCTGACTGGAGTGAGATGAAATCTTAGAGTGGTTTTGATTTGCATTTCTCTAATTGCTGGTGATGATGAACATGTTTTCATGTATTTGTTGATTGATCGTACATCATCTTCTGAGAAGTGTCCCTTCAGGACCCTGGCCCATTTATTGATTGGTTTATTTGTATTTTTGGTGTTTAGTTTTTTGAGTTCTTTATATAATAGAGATTAGTGCTCTATCTTATGTGTAAAGGTTAAATATTTGCTTCTTAGATGTAGGCTCTCCATAAACCTCACAGATTGTTTCTTTTGCTGAGAAGAAACTTTTTAGTTTGATTCCATCCCATTTATTGATTCTTGATTTTAATTCTTATGTCATAGGAGTCTTATTAAGGAAGTTGAGGCCTAATCCCACATGATGAAGATTAGAGTCTACTTTTTCTTCTGTTAGATATAGGGTCTCTGGTTGTATTCCTAAATCCTTGATCCATTTTGAGTTGAGTTTTGTGCATTGTGAGAGATAGGGGTTTAATTTCATTTTGTTGCATTTGGATTTCCAGTTTTCCCAGCACCATTTGTTGAAAAGACTATATTTTCTTCAATGATGTTCTTGGCACCTTTGTCTAAAAAAGGTAATTGTAGTTTTGGAGGTTAGTCTTTGTGTCTTCTATTCTGTACCATTGGAATACCAGTCTGTTTTGTTGCCAATACTATGCTGTTTTTGTTACTATTACTCTGTAGTATAGTTTAAGGTCTGGTACAGTGATGCCACCTGCTTCTCTCTTCCTGCTAAGGATTGCTTTAGCTATTCTGGGTCTCTTATTTTTCCAGATAAATTTCATGATTGCTTTTTCTATTTCTATGAGGAATGCCATTGGGATTTTGATCAGAATTGCATTAAATCTGTTTAGTGCTTTTGGAAGTATGATCATTTTGATAATATTAATTCTGCCTATCCAAGAGCAAGGTAGATCTTTCCATCTTCTAAGATCTTCTTTGATTTCTTTCTTTAGAGTTCTGTAATTTTCATTATATAGTTCTTTCATCATTTTCATTAAGTTGATTCCCAAGTATTTTATTTATGTATTTATTTATTTAGTTTTGAGGCTATCGAGAAGGGGGTAGTTGTCCTCATTTCCCTTTCTGAGGATTTCTCACTGATATACAGAAATGCCTTTGATTTATGGGTGTTGATTTTATACCTTGCTATTTTGCTGAATTCATTTACTAGTTCTAGG
This sequence comes from Callospermophilus lateralis, assembly GCF_048772815.1. NCBI lineage: Eukaryota > Metazoa > Chordata > Mammalia > Rodentia > Sciuridae > Callospermophilus > Callospermophilus lateralis. Next base: position 1,856,765 of record NW_027517451.1, read on the forward strand.
AGTTTTCTGGTGGAAAACTAGAAAACTAGTTAGAGTGTTCCAGGTATAGAATCATATCATCAGCAATTTCTATTTCCTGAAGTAAATTAGAGACTATTGGTATTAGTTCTTCTTTAAAGGTCTTGTAGAACTTGGCTGTGAATCCATCCAGTCCTGGGCTTTTCTCGGTTGGTAGACTTTTGATGGTGTCTGCTATTTCATCACTTGAAATTGATCTGTTTAAATTGTGTATATCGTCCTACTTAAATTTGGGCAAATTATATGACTCTAGAAATTTGTCGATGCCTTCGATATTTTCTATTTTATTGGAGTATACGTTTTCAAAATAATTTCTAATTATCTTCTGTATTTCCGTAGTGTCTATTGTGATATTTCCTTTTTCATCATGTATGTTAGTGATTTGAGTTTTCTCTCTCCTTCTCTTTATTAGCATGGCTAAGGGTCTGTCAATTTTATTTATTTTTTCAAAGAACAAACTTTTTGTTCTGTCGGTTTTTTCAATTGTTTCTTTTGTTTCAACTTCATTGATTTCAGCTCTGATTCTAATTATTTCCTGTTGTCTGCTGCTTTTGGTGTTGATTTTTTGTTCTTTTCTAGGGTTTTGACATGTAGTGGTAAGTAATTTATTTGTTGACTTTTTCTTCTTTTAAGGAATGAACTCCATGCAGTGAACTTTCCTCTTAGAACTGCTTTCATAGTGTCCCAGAAATTTTGATATATTCTATCTGGGTACCTCTAAAAAATTTTTAATCTCCTCCTTGATGTCTTCTGTAACCCACTGATCATTCAGTAGCATATTATTTAGTCTCCAGGTGTTAGAGTGTATTTTATTTCTTATTTTATCATTGATTTCTAATTTTATTCCATTATGATATGATAGAATGCAGGGTAGTATCTCTACTTTTTTATATTTGATAAGAGTTGCTTTGTGGCATAGTATGTGATCTATTTTAGAGAAGAATCCATGTGCTGCTGAGAAGGAAGTATATTCTCTCATTGAAGGTTGGAATATTCTTAACTCAGTTAAGTCTAAGTTTTTGATTATATTATTGAGTTCTATAGTTTCTTTGTTCAGCTTTTGTTTGGAAGATCTATATAGTGATTAAAGAGGTGTGTTAAGGTCACCCAAAATTATTGTGTTGTGGTCTATTTGACTCTTGAACTTGAGAAAAGTTTGTTTGATGAACATAGCCGCTCCATTGTTCGGGGCATATATATTTATAATTGTTAAGTCATGTTGGTGTATGGTTCCCTTGAGCAGAATGTAGTGTCCTTCTTTATCCTTTTTGATTGACTTTAGTTTGAAGTCTACTTTATTTGAAATGACGATAGAAACCCCTGCTTGCTTCTGCAGTCCATGTGAGTGGTATGCTTTTTCCCAACCCATAACCTCAGTCTGTGAATGTCTTTTTCTATGACTCTCTTGGAGGCAGCATATTGTTGGGTCTTTTTTTTTTTTTTTTTTTTTTTTGGTCCAATCTGCTAGTCTATTTCTTTTGATTGGTGAGTTTAGGCCATTAACATTATTATTGAGACATAATTTGTATTCCCAGCCATTTTTGTTTATTTCTGATATTTAACATGACTTGGTTTCTCTTTGATGAGATTTTCCTTTAGTGTAATCCCTCCCTCTGCTGATTTTCATCATTATTTTTCATTTCCCCTTCTTTGACTATTTTGCTGAAGATGCTCTGTAGTGTAGGCTTTCTAGTTGTACATTCTTTTAACTTTTTTTTTTTTTTATCATGGAAGGTTTTTATTTCATCATTAAATCTAAAGCTTAGTTTTGCTGATATAAGATTCTTGGTTGGCATCCATTTTCTTTCAGAGCTTGGTATTTCTTGTTCCACGATCTCCTGGCTTGGAAGGTCTGGGTTGAAAAATCTGCTGAGATAACGAATTGGTCTCTCCCTATATGTGATCTGATTCCTCTCTCTTGTGGCTTTTAAGATTCTATCCTTATTCTTTTTGTATGTTAGGCATTTTCATTATTATGTGCCTTGGTGTACATCTGTTGTAATTTTGTACATTTGGTGTCCTGTAAGCCTCTTGTATTTGGTTTTTCAATTTGTTCTTCATGCTTGGGAAATTTGCTGATATTATCTCATTCAAGAGATTGTGCATTCCTTTGGCTTGAAACTCTGTGCCTTTCTCTATCTCAATAACTCTTAGATTTGTTCTTTTGATGTTGTCCCATAATTCTTGGATGTTCTGTTCATGGTTTCTAACTTTCTTCACTGTGTGGTCAACTTTATTTTCCAGATTGTATACTTTGTCTTCATTATCTGACATTCTTTCTTCCAAGTGATCTAGTCTGTTGGTTATGCTTTCTATTGAGTTTTTTATTTGATTTAAGCTATCCTTCATTTGAAGGATTTCTGACTGTTGTTTTTTTTTTTTTTTTTCAGAGTCTCTATTTTGAAGTAATCTTTTGCTACCTGTATTTGCTCTCCTATTTCTTTGTTGGAGTGATCAATTTGTGATTGTAGTTGCTCATTTAGGTCATTCTTTAATTCACAAATCATTTTTATTATGAACCTTCTGAACTCCTTCTCTGACATTTCATCAACTTCGCTGTTCATACGTTCTGTTATTATAGTGTCCTGTCTTGTTTGGGGCACTTTCCTCTCTTGTTTTTTCATGTTGTCTATGTGTCTTCCTTTCTTGCAGTGTGGATCTGAGACATTACAGTTTCTTCCCTATATTCTTGTGGTACCTGTGCAGACTGTCTCTACCTCACCTTGATGTTGGGCTTTCAGACCCTCAATGGATGCTACTGAATTCTGGATCTGGGCCCTGCAGAAGCTGGTGTGGGTGAATCTGGGCCACTGGGCTTGACCTCCTGTGGTAGTCTGCTGGTAGGAAGAGGTGGTCTTGCGCCAAAGGCTAGGCTCGGGAGGTGTCTGCCCCGCTGGGGGAGAGATGAACCTGACCTACTCAGAGCATAAATCCAGTGTGCTGGAGTGGCAGTCTGGGCTGGATCTGGGCTCCTCAGTAGTCGACTGGTCAGACGGGGTGGTCCTGCACCAGAGGCTAGGCTATGGCGAGTGTCTGCCCCGCTGGGAAAGGGCTGTGCGCCTGGGCCCTGTGTGCCTGGGCCCTGTGCAGCAGAGGCCAGTTTGGGTGGATCTCAGAAGTTATATTTTAAATGTATCAGTCTATGATGAAATGTATCCAACCAAGTTTTTGTTCCTTTTCAGTTGCTAAAAAAATAGAATAATAAACTAGAATTTATTTTAACTTTTGTTTTCTTACAGAAATTATTACATTTCTGAAACGTGAAAAGTAGGTAATAAAGATGAATGCCAACTGGCATTTGAAAAGTAAGATTTACTAAAACAATACATCATGAGGTGATTGATTACTAGTTTTTATGAAAGAATTTGGTTAAAAATTGTTTTTATTTAGTAATTTGTTGTATTTATTCAATTATTAAGTGCTTACTTCTTTATTTAGGGATGAATCAGTTATATGAGTTATGTATATATCAAACATATCCAACTTAAAAATTGAGCTTTTTATAGGAAAAAAAGAGTTTATTGTAGTTTAATTACCCCACCCTAATGATAATATATCTTTATTTTACAGAAGGGAAAACAGATATAACTTGCTGCCTTGTTTGGAGTCACATGGTGAGTTTTAAGATCAAAATTCTCCCCAATAATTTCTTAATCCCAAGTCCCATGTTTTAATATTTAGTCTTCCTTAAAGTGATTCATAAAATTGACTGATCTCATGTATCAGTACTTAGGTGACAATTTACAGAAAATTAGCTCTGCAACTTGATGGGCGAAAACCCTTTTCAACCAAAAGGTAATTGTTGTGGACACAACAGATGACAGTGTGTATGGCTTTTGTTTTAACTGCTTCAAGAGAAGGTGGAGGACTTTTTCTTAAAAACTTAAAATTGTTGGAGTAGCAAATGTTCATATAAAAAAGTAAAGTAGAAGTGAACTTTATTCTTTTTGTTAACAGAGATAAATATCAATTTAGTATATTCATGTGTTTCTTCTATGCATAGACAAAAAATATTTCTAGAAAACATTTAAAAAGTGCTATGTGACCTTAACGTTTCTCTCTGCAGTGTATTTTGGATATTTTAACAATGGCAGAGTCCTGTGACAAAGAACAAGGAAGATCTTTGCATACTCTTATCAGTTCTCTAGGCCTGCCACAACAAAGTACCACAGACTAGGTGGTTTATAGGATGGAAGTTTGTTTTCTCATAATTTTTGAGGCTAAAAAGCCAAGATTAACTTGTTGGTAGGGTTGGTTTCTTCAGAGGGCCACAGGGGAGGGCCAGGCTTCTCTCTTGGGCTTGTAGATAGCCATGTTCTCATTAGGTTTTCACATGGTCCTCTCTCTGTGCATATGCCTGCATCCCAATTTTCACTTATGTTAAAAGACACCAGTTATATGGATTTTATTGCCACCCACATGACCTTTTTAAAAAATATTATTTATTTATTTATTTATTTACTTATTTATATGTGGTGCTCAGGCTCAAACCTAGTGCCTCATGCATGCAAGGCATGTGCTCTACCACTGAGCTATCACCCAGCCCCTAGTGACCTTATTTTAACATAATTATTTCTAAAGGTCTATCTATAAATATAGCCAAAGTCTGAGGTAGTGAGTGTTAGGAATTTAGCATATGGCTTTTGAGAAAACACAATTTAACCCATTACATATATCAGGTGGAAATAAATAGTACTTTTATTATCAGTTCACAGTGGATCTTTCCTAATTTTTCAAAATTAGGTACTCTCTTACTTCACCTTATCTATATGTTATCTCATGCTGTGGGTATGTTGATTATCTAATGTTCTGGGGGAAATGTATTCTCAGTGAATTAAATTTGACTGTGGCTATGTAAAATTAAGACATGAAGAAAGAGAGTAGTTTGAGATCATGTGTTTTAACATTTGAATTGAATGATATTGACTGTCAGTGTAGTTCAAAATTCAAAGGAAAATAAAAATATAATGGTTTATTGAGGAAGTTATAATTGAACCAAGTATTAGTGCAAACAGGCAATTAATTGGTTGAGTTTCTAGTTCAAAAAGGATGTTTTACATGGTGTTTTCCATTTTCTTGAATGTATATAAAACTTAGGTAGATATCATAAATAGCTTCAAGTAATTTCTTCAGTCACACAATTACAAGGCAGTGAAGATTTGAACCATTCAATTTGATTTCAAGTCCATGTCCTTTTTATGTTGTAGACTGGAATGATATAGACTATAAAGGTAAGATACTCTGTGCAGAAGTGATATAGATTTTAGTATTTTTAATGATCTGAGTTGAAAAACTTAAAGAACTCTTATATAACTAGTAAAATAGTACAATTATAAAAGAAAGGGGTCAGTTTGTGATGTTGATGACATTTGAAAATATAGGAAGGCCTTTGATAGGTAGATTACTAAACATTTAAATATTAGACCAGGGAATGGTTTGTGACATACTTTTCTATATATTTATAAAAGAATGGCATCTAATTTGTTGAAATATTTGCTTTGTATGCTGTCTCCAGAGCATAATTTCAGTTGGTATCTTTCAGTTTTATGGTAGAATATTGCTTGAATTTTGAGTTAAAAGTAGAAATGATATTATTTTAGTATAATAAAAAAATTATCTTTTAAAAATGATGTATTAAAGATATTGCCAGAACCCTGGAAATTTTTATTTCTTTTTTGGATAGGAGGTTTTCCTAAAATCCTGGTGCTATTGGTGTTCCACCTATATCTAAGTGCTTCTTAGGAGCTCAGTATACTTGGTCATAATTTCTGAGAAGTAGTATTTACTGTATGTATTGGTTTGATCGGTTTCTTCAGGTGAGAAAATGTAATATAACCTGGCTGGTATAAGCCTCCCTCATTTCTTGTATTTTAATTTAGCACCTATCTCTGCTTTGCTCTGTGCCTAATGTTCCTGAATTTGGTAGTAATTCTAGTTTGTTTCCTACCTGTTATTTCTTAGTCTTAGTCTACCCGTGGTTAATATCTCTTTAGAAAGATAATGATTAGATTATTAGATGTACTACTGAAGCTAACTTTGGATTTTATTATCTCTAAGTTTTCTATTTATGGTTAAATAACTAATATCTTTCATTTTCTGTCTTTCTATCTACCTTTTAATCTATCTTAATTGTACTAGTTTTATCCTAGAGAGATCTGAATTTCTTACTGTTATTACAGGGTACTGACTACGAATATCAATTCAGAAATTGCTATTAGAATTGTTAAAGTAGATCTTCAATATCAGGTATTACAAAAATGTTTTTACTGCCAGGCATGGTGGTGCAAGCCTGTAATCCCAGCAATCTCAGCAGCTTGGGAGGCCGAGAGAGGAGGATCACAAGTTTAAAGCCAATCTCAGCAAAATCGAGGTGTTAAGCAACTCAGTGAGACCCTGTCTCTAAATAAAATATAAAATAGTGTTGGGATATGGCTCAGTGGTCTAGTGCCCGCTAGTTCAATCCCTGGTACTCACCCTGCAAAATGTTTTTATTTTTCTTTTTAAAATTAAGGTTACTTCTCTCCTTTTGAAAATTAGATAATTTAAAAATG